>NC_064871.1:4290000-4638750 GCF_943734695.1 Anopheles maculipalpis
CTTTCTTCCTTTTACACGTTCCTTGCTCACGCCCGTCAACTTATTAAGCGGGAATTACTTCGCGCAAACAGCCGGCCAGCATTCGTAATCATTATCAAGCCGCAGCAAGCCACCGACGCTATCAAACGAAGACACCATTTTCGCACATTATGATTTTATGTGTGTAAAAACGAATTATTTATCGCAAAAAGCCAGCCTCCTTCCTGGCGCTACTGTCAAAAAATGCACACCCGAACAAAGCGAACCCGTCGTCGTTAGCAGGCTGGTGTGTTGTGTGCGTGTTCGCTGTCCTTGGTAAGCGCCAATACCAACGCAACCCCGAGAAAGATTGCGCCTTTGCTCTCTCCCGTCCGCGGCACGCGCGTGCACGGGGGAAAAAACTCTCACGTGCGAAAAACCGGCACACATGCACCCATCCACACACACACACGTGCCGCGCAGCTTCACTTTTTGTGGGTGTCGCGAAGTACGCGCGCGCTCTCTCTCTCGCTCTCTCTCACGCGCCTAAGATTTTGGCTTCCCGGATATTTTTTGTGCTAAAAACTCTCTTGTAACAACACACAGCGCGCGCACACACGAATCGAATTCAAAAGGGACAGACATTTTTTTTGTTGGGGGGTAAAAACTTCCCCCAATGGAGTAAAAAACTGACGTTGGGTTGTTGGGTGGGGGGTTAGGGGGAAAGGGGGGGGGGGGGTGATAGTGAAGGGACGGGTCGAGTTCGGCAACTCATGCGTTTTGCCGCTCATGCTCGCGGGGGTCGCCATTTGGTTTTTTGCTCCAATGTCCCCGCGCACGCACACACACACACACAGAGCTTGCTTTGATTCCCATTAATTTTTTCAATTGTGCGGGTTTTTTTTCGCAATAAAATTTAAATGTAAAAGCATTTTATTGAATAAAATAAATTTGTTTTTAAAAGCAAAATGCAACTATTTTTGGGATATTTTACTTGAATTATTTATCCCATAAAAATTTCAAAAATAAAAAACGAATAAAACCCCGATATTTGCGGTGTTAACACAGGTTGATGTAAATTTGTAAGCAAAATGCGACAAAGTAACAAACAGTTGGTACACTTTTTAGCCACAAATTAAACACACCGATCAAAGTATCCCGCGCTTTAGCTCTTTTTGGCTCGCTTAGATTACGCGGCACGTCACATTTACACGTCGGGCAATAGCAATAATAATAATAATCAAACACACACACAAGCACGCAACCATTTAAGTGCCAAGCATTCTTTTTGGCACTTAACGCTTGCACGGATATAAAAACACATTATTTAAGTAAACAGACGACGAATTCTGCTAACCAAAATTTATCAAACGCACACACACACACATGCCTGTAGCCACACGCATTGAACGCTGCTCTTCGCGGAGCAAAAAAACGGCACACACATTCACAGCGGTGCTCTTATGCTGCTTGGACGCGCACACAACGCACACCACTATACAACCGTACGCACACGATCCCTTACAGCATAGGGGGTGGTACAATGGGCTGAGGGTAAACGATTGTCGAATGGAGAAAAAAAAACCTGCCAAGCTGGATGAAGAAAAAACGCTAAACTCGATCGTATATTTTCCACCGAAATGAGATTGTTGCCGCTTTAAAAACTAAACAAAACCAATAAGCACGCACCGACACACACACACCTTTGTACGCACGCGCCCGCTTACACCCGCGAAGAGCTAGCAGAAAAAAAGGAAAACAATTTTTTCATCTCTTCTCTACAAGTGCGGCGATTTTTTCATCTGCGCGGGAGACCCGATTGTAGCAGGGTAGATATGTGTGTGTGTATGTGTGCGCTCCGTTTTACACATTTAGTTGGGGCTATTTTTTGCCCTCGAAGACGGCGAACGACGACACACGGCGACACAGTTCACACTCTACTTTTGGGATGAAAAATGCATTTTCCATTCATACGGCACAAACATATATTTTGCCTCCCCCTTCGCGTACTTCTTGCTTCGGTTTTTAAACACACAACCACACTAGTTAAATTGAAATTCTGGGGGGGCATTCGTTTGCCAAAGCACCCAAAAACGCCACACACCCGCCACGGATCTCCATCACTTTTCTCTTACACCTCGCGAGCCGATCAACTTCGAATTAGTGCAAAAATCGCGACAGCAAAAAAAAACGACATAAACAAACCCGAACCATCTACACGAAAGGCAGCAAAAAAGCTTCCGCGGTGCACTTGGATTACTCGATTGGCCGTGGTACCATTTTTTTTGCGTAACGTAGAATATTTAACACACGAAAAAACACTTGACGGCACAGCAGCGCAGACGGTGAAAAACACATCCGCACGCTTTGAAAGGTAAGAAAAAAAGAAAATTTTTTTGGTGTGTGCGGTCACTTTTTTGATCGAACACACACACCATCGAACCGCACCAAGAGCGCAAGTGGGTGTATGTGTTTGGGTGTGTGTGTGTGTGCGTGAGTGGGTAGCAAAAAGAGACTGGCGGAATACGGAGAACAGCCAGCACCAACTTGCCGCACTGCTCGAACACAGCTCGAATTGTGATGTAAAATTTTGACCAGGTTGTCCGCCTCGAGTACACTCACTGTGCGTTGTGTACGCATGCTGCTCGAATCGTATCTCACGTGAGATGCGTGATGAGATGCGATGAGATGAGAGCCGGCACAGTTGACTGGTGGTGAGTGTGGTGAGAAAGTGGTGAGATCGAGAGCAACAGCATAGTTGCGCGGTGATTTTGTTGTTGATTTGAATGTGTTTTTTATGCTGGAAAAATTATGTAAATTTTTGGTTTTTTTTCGTGTAATAAAAATGTTAATACATGGAACTAAAAAATGAAATATCTTTTTAATTCAAGAGAAAAAAAAAAACCTCTTGCATTTTCCGCACGCACTTACACACGCTCGATTTTCTTTTCATTTTCAAAAGCGCGCGCACGCCTCTTCCGCTTTTTGGGGCAAAGCATGGGCATTTGCTCGATGCTTTAATCGACCATCTCGTTCTTTTTTATTCAAAGGATTTTTTATCGGTACAAGCGCCACCCCATCCTGACTCACCCCACCCATTTCCTCCCATGAGCAACAAGAACCCGAACCAGAACCCGAAAAGATTTTGCGTGTAGCATATTATGTACAACTTTTCTCATTGCCACCTCTCTCAGTGCCAGATGTCCCGCAGGAAAAAAAAACAGAAAATAAAAGTGGGCCGCGGCAGGGTGCGGCGGGAAAAACCTTTTTGGGCAATATAAGGGATTTTCCAGTTTTACTTACTTTTTTACGGAACAACAAGGGGAACAACAACAGGCAGTCGTCGTCGTCGATTGCACCACATACACAACACGTCGAGGGTTGCTTTTCGTCCGTTCGGCCACACACTGGACCGCATCATGGCCAGCGGAGGGGTGGCGAAGCGGGTGTGGAGTGGAATTGGGAAAAAGGGACGGACGATCAAAAAGGACGCTCCCGGTGCTGCAGGACAACGGAATGTTTGCAAAATAGTCCGAAAGAAACGGGCCAACGAAATACACATAAAACTGGCCGTTAAGGTTAGGAAGGGCTTTACCTTTTTTTGTACTCGTGTCTGTGTGTGTGTGTTTCGTAGGTTTTCAATAAAAACTAGGGAGGGTTTTTTCCCTTTTTCGAGTTTTTTTATTTTTTTATTATTTCCGTGCTACAAAACTCGACCAATGTGCCGTCTCATTCGTGCCGGGTCCGAGTAGTTGCCTTGTTGAGCCTGTTTTTGCAGTGTAAATGGTAGAAAATTCCCCTAAATTTTTCATCTCGTTCGAAAAAAAAGGGCGAACCGAATCATGTACCGGCGAATGAATTTTTAGTACGAATACTAGTTGAATAATGTGTTGAAAGAGTTTTTCTAATAATTAAATATAACAAGCCATGATGCAGCTAGAGCGATTCATCTTGTCTGTGGATCTAATCACTAACACACAGAGGAAGATCGCCCCAAACAACAAAAAAACACGCTGGAAAGATTCTAAAATTTACATACTGCAGTTTTGTTGCAGAATCACACCGACCGACCGACTGCGAACCGAACCGAGCGCACGATTTCCCGCAGGGCAATGAACGATAATGGCACCCAAAACCCGTAGAAGGAACAACCAGCAGTATATACCAGGCCAGGTCGAAAAGTGAGCAAAAATTCTTCTTCCTCCGATGAAAAAAAAAAAAAAAAAACACCCAAAATCAAACGGTTCCACGTTGAAGGTTTTCCTTGCATTTTTTGTTGTTTGGTTTGGGTTTTTTGGCCCTCCGCAAGTTCAGGTTGCTCTCCCTTTTTTGCTCCCTTCACATCGCGGGCGCGAAACGACTTCACGTCGAATCATTCCCTCGGCCTTTTACTCTCACCGCAGTCCCTCTCTCTCTCGCTCTCTCTGTCTTTTACATTCCCCCTTGTTCCATTCCACCCTGAAAAATGCATAAAACCGCGAAAATCTGCACACACGCACACGCTCTTCTCGCCCGCTACATTTATGTACAGTTGGTCAAACTGATGTTGGTACAGCGGAATGGACGTTTGGTTCTTTGATTTATTTTTTTAAATATTTTATTAGGCATTCGATTTCAAAAAGCACACTCTATTGGGAGTTCTACTCCATAGGTAGTTTGCTAATTAATTAATTTAATTGTTTATTTCAATTCAATGCAATTCAAAAGCATTTAATTTTTTAAAATAATAATTAAAATTCCACTTTTGCCTGTGGTTGATATGAGTGATGAATCAGAGTATCGCGAATGAGATGAATTATAGAAATTAAAGCATTTCTCGGAACAATTCGAAACTATTTTTAAGATATGGTATCATAATCACCTGAAATGCTCAATCTGTACCAAAGAAAAAAGGGAAAAACATGCCTCTCTTAATTAAAGTGTCCCATAATAAATTTAATAATAAAATAAAAATCCCATAATAAATTCGCAATCATATAGAAATAATTAAAATACAAAAATTAGCATAATTAAGTAAAATGCTTCATCAATAAACGAGCATTTAAACATTGACAACAACAAATTGATAATCAATAAGCCACCGTATAAACCGGTGTACCGCCAACAGTTTGACCAGCTGTAGTGGCAAGCTCAACACACACAAACAGGGCGGCATAAAAAAAAAGGAAAAGAAACCTGCCCAAACAACAGCAACAGCAGCAGCAAGAAAAGAAGCAATTCGACAAGAGAGAATCTCCACTTTCGTTTTGATGTGTTGCTTCTTCGTTTGCTTCTCTACACTTCCCGCGCGTTACGTTGCGTGTCGCGCGAATGTCTCGTTTCGGAGCTTTTCCTTCACCTTCTTTCCACCCTCACACCCCCTTTTCTTCAACCCCCCCCCAAAAACCGTAGCTGTATAAGGGTAGGTAAAGTACAAAGGAAAAGGGAAAAAATGAAAGAAATGCTCCACCGCCAACACACTACACCACCGCCAACGCAACGCATCATTCATGAGCGGCGCTCCACACGGAGACGAGCAGTGAACCAAGCAAAAAAAAAGCCGAGAAAAGTGACGATTTTTTCTGGTTTTTTGAACCCGTTTCTTGTGCCGTCCACAACTCGCGCCGCTCGCTGTGTACTGCCGAAAAAATTCATCGCCTTTTTTGGGTAGGAGGCGGGGGGGGGGGGCGTGGGAGGGGGGTTTGGTACGTACAGTTAGTGTTGGTTAGTAGGCTGTGTTTTTTGGCCTCTCGCTCACTCTATCGCGCTCGGGTGTATGCGTGTGCGCGCGCGCACATACACCGTCACTTGTAGCTCTTAAAAAATCGAGAAAAAAAAACATAATTTTCCCCCGAGCTTGGGTGGTGTTGTGAGCAGCGCCAAGAAGGGGGAACGGGATAAGGGGTGAGTTTTTTGTTCGGAGGTTCATTTTAGCCGAAAACTTCCTCTCCTTCCTTTATCGATGCATTTTTTTTATTCCCCCCCACACTCACACACGCGCACGTACTGCATCTGTGCATCGTGCCATATAACACCCGAAAATTGCATTTCCGAATTGCATGTTTTCCCCTTTTTTTTATCCCAGGTTTTCTTTCATTCGCTTCTAAACCAATATCATCATCCCCATCATCATCATCATCATCGTCGTTAGAGCACAACAGGAAAGCGACCCCTACCCTAACACAAAAAATGGCAAACCCGCATGCATCACTCTCTTCCTTGCAGTTTGCATCCTCCCTAACTTGCTTAAATGGAGAAAATCTCATCAAACGCAGGCACACACACAAGGGTAAGAGGGCATCATGCACTACACACCGGGTGGCTAGATTACCGACCAACTAAAAAAACGCATTCATCCATCCCAATGCGCCTGCTTTGATAGTTTTGCCTTTTTTTTTTTGGTGGGCCGAATCCTATCCCTTTCTTGCTCTAACGCTTTCGCACACACACAACGCACGCATCATCCGCGAAACTCGCCGAAAATTGCAATTTTTCTTTCGGGCCTCTCGTACGGTGCGATGTGCGCGGGAAACAAAAAAAAAATCATTCTTTGTCACCATCCGATTTCTGCGGTGCCGCTTATACAATGTTGCTACGTTGGTGAGGAGAAGCAGAAGACGTGAGTGGGTTTGGTACCAGGTGATGTCCCCCACCACGAACCGTTCGGCGCGTATCCTATGGAGTGAAGGTTCTTCCGTGCATCGTTGAACAAGCAGTGAGCAGCAGCAGCAGCAAAAAAAAAACAAAGGAAAGAACAAAAAGAAAACAGCGCGCCGCAACTGACCGACAAAGAGCGCGCGCGGGTCTGACGTAATGTGATCGGCGATTTTTGGGAATGATTTTTTGTTGTTGTTGGGTGGGTGGGGGAGACGATGACCACCACCAGACGCACATGTACTTGGAGCAAAGAACGAGTAAAGGGAGAAGACAAATAAACACATATCGAAAATGTAGGGGGAAAAATGTGCGTGCCAACTATGATCGAGGTTTTGACAATTTCATCAGACGCGCCCATCTCCTGTCGCCTGTTGCAGTTTCGGGATTTTGTACAAAGTACAGCCCAGAATTTTATAGCCCAATATAGAGTCTAATCTAGAAAGTCTATGATGCCCTGAGTCATTTGATGAAGAACTGACAATTTCAACCGATTTGGAGATTCAAAGATAAATAGTCTTAGGATCTGAGGCTAGGTCTGCCATTTCTTGATTTCTTAATAGGATTAATAACTGTAAGCTGGTTAGTCAAGTAAGGAAAGACGATTATGGAGGTCCTGGCGTACAGTACTTGTTCAGTATACATTTTTCGCCAAGCCAATACTTCCATCCAATTGTAGAATCTGATCTATGAAGTCTCAGAAGTGTTTTAATGTATGGAGTTCTTGAAAACACTCTTAAATCTTCAACTGGTTCCCATTTTAGAGGTTCTAGGATTAACCCCGGCCCACCAAGATTAACACCCGTAGACTACTCAAGTCCTGCGTAAAGAGAGGCGATCCTGGTGGAATTTTAAACATGATCCAGCTGTGGAAAATGTCTGCCCCAGGACCGCCAGATTTGGATATTAAAAAAGTGCGCTCTAAGCAAAAGTTTCTTCGGAGTTCGTATAATGAATCCTCACTTCCCGAATGTTTGATAGAGAAATCAGTAGTCCTGTCCAGCTGGATTAGCTGGATAAGCTCCATTAAAAACTATATGGAGGTCTGAGTTCAAATCTCTTGCCTCTAAGGACACTAAGCTTGAGGTAGAGGAAGCAAATGAGAAGTTGAAAAAGTGTGTGCAAAAGATGTGAACTCGGTTTGATTTTTGTCTGCGAGTACATCATCATAAGTGGCTTACCCTTATCTCGCTCATCTGGAATAAAATCTTAAACACTCGATCACAAGACGCGCCAATTCTGTCACACACACCCTGCCTTAAGTAAAAAGACGGTTTTTTTCTGTTGTGCGTTTAGGAGGAATACAGAGGAACTTGGAACAACACTTTCCATTCACGAAGCGGAAGTCTTGTGTCAGAAGAAAGCAAACCATTCAGATTCCTCCAAGTGGGCTACTTCTTTTTTTGGGGAGACAGCTAATTTCTAGACCACAAACAGCAAGCGCACATGGTGTTAGCAACAAGAATGGCGAACTCGGCAGCCAGTCGTAAAGCAATTAAACATAATCCCGCTCGTGTCGGAAGTGGGGAAAATTTGTCTTCCAAGTGTGTCGACAGCATTATTCGCACGCGAAAAAAAAAAAAAAAACCCACTAAAGGACACACAGTTTGCGTGGCCCTGTGTCGAGTTCGTTCGGATGGTAGGATGACTTGATTCATTGAGAACTCCACTCAGTAGCAAAAGTGAGGAACCAAACGATTTGACGTACATTTTTCATTTAAGCTGACTAGTGAAGAACTCGAAGCAAGCACAGAAGTGTCGTCGAAGAGGGTTGTCTTCAAACACTGGTTCATTCACTTGTTGCACGCTGGCGCCACTGAGAGCCCAGCGGTAGCGAAACAACAGCACACGAAAAAAAAAACGGGAGAAGCTTCCAGCAATGACCAGTTGATGTTTGCTTGCAAAATTGTTTGTTCAAAAGTTATTTTAACCTCCACCGACTTCACTACACTCCACTCCTCGCTGCTCGAGTGCAATGTCAGCAGTAAAACGACAACACTCAATTACCTGCGTATTTTTACAAGCCCTTTTGGGGAAAATTGCATGATCGATCATAATGCGTTCGTTGCAGCGCTACACGAGCGTTAAATCGTACCGCGAATTAAATTTGATGTGCCAAAAATAATTCCCTCTGTTGCTTGCACCGAGCCGCAAATTGAATTATAACACAAAAACATATCCAACACACGACAAACGCTCCACGCTCAACACTAATGATACACGCGTTCCTTCACTCCAGTTCCAGGCGAACACGTGTTTCTGTGTGCTGTAGGGAGTTAATGATCTGGTCGAAACCATCGCTGGCCTTAATGAGATTTCGATCTTCCGCTTTTTGGCTTTCCTGTGCCATGGTTCCTCGGGGTCCTGGGTGAGATCCGAAAGTCGCCACGTACAAGGAACAGGATCAGCAATAATGATCCCAACTGGAACTACTTTTCATGGTTGAAGAGCGTAATTAGTGAACGACGGGGGAAAATAACCCCCCCCCCCCCGCCCCTAACTCCCCTCCGGAGTTAGACACCAAACAAAGCGTGTGTCCAGGATGTGTCCAGTAAACGTAAGTTATGCAAATGCTGTCGCCTATTTCATTCTCACGCGTTACGGTAACAACGTGGGTCACACATATTTTTCTGACCCGAAATTTATAATACTTTCGCCACTACAAACACGGTGTGTGTGTGTGTTTGGTTTGGTTGTGTCCCTTTTTTGCTGGACACGCGTGGCTTGATGATATAAAAAGACATAAATCAACGGGTTCCGAACGAAGATCAGCATGGGTTCTCTGAGGGTTTTGAAAAACACCGAAAAGGAGTATAGGAGAGAGAGAGAGAGAGAGAGAAAGCGACCAGAAGTTGCAATGTTCACGATCATAAACATGTCCAACGCGAAGGGCGTCCCCGGAAGGCGAAACTGCCATTGTGCAATTACTACCAGAACGTAATCTTAAAGCCACCGGTCTGGTAGCGTTTGCATCTGCCCTTCGATTAGCGGACCACGGGGACCAGAGCGCGTGATACAAACGGAAGGGAATAAAAAAAAACGGGAGTCCCATAAATCATGTACCGTCGTTGTTGTGTCTCGGGGGCCATCGAATCATGCACGCGAATTGAAAACATTAGCCGATTGCATCTTGACAACACACGTTTGCTCGGCAAGATTTTAACGCACCCGATAGCCGAGCCTGAGCTGTTGAGAGCAAATTGAGTGGTGAAGGTAATTAAGTTTTCTTCCCGAGCGAAAATTTGATCTAATTACGATTACGACGGTGGGTGAAATTGATCCAGCAGCTAATTTCGGGCCCATAAAATAAATAACAAACCAATTCACCGGAATGATGCGTAAAGTGGCCAACACGTACTTAAAGGCTGCCGATCTGATGAGAGATGCCAGCAGACGGACAATCAGCAGAGACAAGAATGGGCGGTGAAATTATCAAAATTAATTCTGACAAGCCTGTTTTTTCTTTGCCTATATTTCCTTTGCCTACCTAACTTTCTTCTTGAGAGCACATTGGAAAATTTGGGAGATGAAAGGTTAAAAAATTTAAAATTTCCCGCTGATCAAATTGGTAGCTGTTTTTAAGAGCTAAAATAGCTACGGAAGAGAATGTGTTTTTCTAATAATTTTCCTTAAGAGGCACTAAAATTTTCCCTCGACTAGAACTTATCCATTACCTGTTCTGCATATGAGCTAATGAAACAGACCATTGGGACCCTATTTTTATAAGATACCTCATGCATATTAAACTGCAATTTGCAAAAGATTTTCCGATCGATTCCATTACAAATTTCGTCGGGTTTCAGCAGTTCATTTCTTCACATCCTTCCCTTCTTGGCTCAACGACCTTTAAAATTAAGCCGACCACCGGATGGCTTACTAAACATGCTTATACCACCTTGTTGGAGAGTCAGTCCTCACTACGGGAGAACGGTCGGTATGGAAAATTCGTTCGAACAGGCCTGTGCTTCTCAAACTGTCAAATAAATGCCATTGATTTAGGGTTTTTGTCTAGAAAAAAATTCCGTAACCAAGTTTTCTTTTGGAACGTACGTTAGAAGTACTGGCCTTCATAAGAACGGGTGTCGGAGCGTCTCCTATATGCGAAAAGTTTAGGGAGACCTCTCAACATTGTAGAGTCAAAGAAGGACGGGAAGATCATTTTATCATGCATTTTCCTCTCTGCTTTGACCGTTAAAATTGTCAATGGGTTTTTAAAAAACTATTAAAGTTTATCAACAATGAATATGGTCAGTGAAAAATACAACTTTTACATCTTTGATATAGCAAAGACTTTTGTCCGAATTTTGGTTCGCAGTTTCTCGCTGTGCCGCAGCAGCTTTATCGTCCTTTCGTTATGCTTTTTTTCGGTACTTTCTGCAATGCTTCCCAGGTGATCCGCGTGACAAGCTACAGGGACTCCACTGGGAAAGGACTTCTAAAATATATAATGCTTCATTCGTACCGAACCACACATCAAAACTCGCCCGATGATGATTATGATGAAAAATTACAAACCTCATTAAAAAGCGCAAACAAGTGCAATATCATGAAGGAACCATCGCCCCATTGCAAGCGCGATAGAAAAGTAAAAACACCCAAAAAAAAAAAAGACCGGACCCCAAAATACCCGAAGCGAGAAATATCGTCTTTTGATAGCGTACAATTTGCGTATCACGTTATCGTATGATCATGCTGTGCCGTAGCGCCTTTCACTGTGTGTGTGCGTGTGTTTCCCCCGTACGGGAGAAAGCATAAATGGGCGGTGCGGTCTTATGATCGGTCCGAGGTCCCAGCTCCAGCTGACTGTCAATCAGCCCCACACCACACCAGCAAGAAGAGGGAGCAGATTCATCCCTTCTGCCGTAAAAAAAAAACGAGGCTCATACTTGATCCTGGACCCGCCACCAGCAGCAGCAGCGGCAGCAGCAGCAGCAGGGTTCAGGTGCCCTATCATCATTTATTATTGGTGAATTTTTTTTCTCTCCCGTGTGTGTGGTACACCGTCCGATAGCGTCACCTGTTTGTGCTTGCTAATTGCGAAAAGATGTAAAACGGTCGCTCGAATATGCTAAGCAGAGCAGCCGCAGTCGGGGCGCATCATATGAACATGAGGGGTCATGCAAAGGGGGATTTTGTCGATCAAGCGCGTGGTTCTGCGGCGCACGATCGTTCGGTAAAGTGCAATTAGATTAACAGGTCTTCCCCTCCACCCCAAAAAAAGGGCTATAATTTTGGATGCCTAAAAGGGTGTAGGGCGTTAATTTGTGTTGATCGTTCTATTGTAATTGAAAGCCGTTGTGATTTAAGCGTACTTAAAAACCTTGTTTAACACGTACCTTTTTGCGACCTTTTCCATATCTCTGTAGGAGAGGGAGGGAGAGAAAAAGAGAAGAAAAACATTAGAAAACACAGTTAAAAATGGCATAAATCATTTAATCGATGTATAAAAATTCCTATAAAAAAAGCAGGGCTTGTACCACTTCAATCAATTATTCCACAGTAATCCTGCCGAGCCGAGCCAAGAGAGCATAGCTAACAACCATAGAAGCTATAAAAGCCCATCAGCACCCACACCACAGGAAAGGGTTTGGTTTTTCGTTCGATATCAAACAAAACGCCGCAACAAAATCGTGTGGTGTTGGGTTGGAAGTGGTGGTTTTTTGTTTTTCTGACACAATGAAAAATGTTTGACGATTGCAATTTTTTTGAAAAACACACACACACACACTGCAGGCAAAATAATGAGAGAAGAAAAAAAGAAAACAACACTCATCGTTATTATTTTGTTGTAGCCTAACCACATGAAAAGCAGACAATAAAGAAGAACAAAAAAATGGTGCAATAAATGTGTTCAATCAGATAGTAACGAAAAAATAAAGAGGATTTTTTTTTTTGCTGTTTTGTTTTAGGATGTGCATGATTTGCAATGCACGTGTCCTTTTTAATTTGTGTGTGAGTGTTTGTGTCTAGTTATTTTCATTATTTGATTTGCATTTTTGATCCATTTCCATTGGCAGGGGGTTTGACTGGAGGGAAGGTGCGATGTGGTAATTTTTAATGATGGATTTTTCTATTATTCGTTTTATTGGCAAACGTTGGAGCGGGAAAGCGTTTTTTTTCTTCTCTCGATTCTACCACATTCCGCTGCGCTTTATCATGTGTTCTGAGTATATGATTGTGCCCTTAAGCTTTAACTAGTTAATGTAACATTAAACAGTAAAAGTTGTTGAAGGGCTTCGATAAAATGTAAAACTCAAAACAAATTTGTTTATTGCGAATTAAAGTTATGCGAAACTGACACACGGGTAAGGATAAAAACAAAATCATGGCAAAAAAATAATAAAATTATGAAAATTCATGACAAAAAGTATTAAAAAAATTTATAAAGCGATTACAAAACGGAAACAAAAGCTTTCATATTACATGTTTATATAAAAAATTTAATAAAATGTATGCAATAACAGCAATTTTCATAAGTAAATTTAACTTCGTATTGGGGATAATAAAGAAACTTAAGAAAAAATGCACTCAGGAAATTAAAAAAAGGGAAAATCAATAAGTAAAACTAGCAGCAAAGCAAAAGAAAAACGAAGAAAAAAAGTAAAATGAAAACAATGAAAAAATACAGAAAAAATGAGAATCATTTGTAACAGAAAATGTTGAACAAAAATATTACCCACTTGCAGTCAAAAGTGCAAGTGCAAACATTTCAAATAAAAAAAGAGGTTTTTTGATGAAAAAGAATATGCGAGCAAAATAGAAAATGATGCATAAACCAAACGACATCAACATAAGACTATGGAAAATGTGATCTTTTAGTTACATGAGCAGATAATTGGGTATTAAACATAGAAAAACTAAAACAAATACATTGAAATACATATCTGAAGGTACAAACAACATTAAAAAATAAACAAACAATATCAGAAAAAATGAGTAAATTGAGTCAACGAAGCTAGGACAAGAAACACCCTAAATTAGCTATTTATGACACAAAGCAATTTGTATTAATATTTGTGGCTCGAATATTCATCATAATAATTTTGCACTTTTGCATCTAAAGGTCATCCATCCGACTTTAACCCGTCCCTTCCTTCCTGCCCACAAAACTACGTCCAGGACACTCACACACACGTGAAGGGGGCATTTGTCCGGCCGGAAGAAGGTTAGTGTTGGTGATTTTTTATTCACCTTTTGTGTGTGTGTTTTTGTTGTAAATCGCGATTGTTTGTGTCGCGGTTTGATGCGAACACAGTAATGATGTGTACACGGGGATGACCCACCCACAGGGTGAAGTTATTTTTCACAATTTATGTTTTCCTCGTTTTTCCCACACTCAATAACCCCGCTATTATCAATTCGTCCTTCGTCCATTGCGTCCACGGCCGGGCGTTAACATAATAAAAATGTTGTTGAGTTTATTTTTTCCCATTTCAATTAGGTTTTGCGATGCATTTTTCGCCGCCGTTGCCATTATCTTCCCCCTCAACTGTTCCCCATGTCCACAAGCTTCTCCCCTCTTCCCTCCGGTGCTCTCCTGTGGATGGATTTGGCTTTCAATACTTTGCAAATGCCGCACCCGCAACATAATGGTCGGATCCGGATGAAATCCTAGAATCCTACCGCGGTTCAAAAACCTCCGAAACCACACGTGGCAAAAATCGGCAACATATTCCGCGCCGTGTGTCTGTTTTTATTGCTTATTTTTTCTTTTTTTTTTTCACCTGATGCACTTATGGGTGACCATTTTTTAAAACCCCCAAACCCAACCTGAACCTTTGTGACCTGTGTGTGGGTGTGGGGAGTTGCCCCCTTTTTTTTTGACCGCAGATTGGCTCCGGTTGGTTTCGCATTTGTGTGTGTTCTGTTCAATTGTTTCCACGTGCTCACCCCACACAGTGAGATAAGTGTGTGTAGGCGTGTGTTATGCAAAATATCCATAACCAAGGATCAAATCCTTTGAGCGGTGCGCTCGGTTTTGATGATTGGTTGATGATGGTTAGTATAATTTTTCATGTTTTCTTTTTTCCTTGTGAGCGTGTGGTCGCATCCGTTATCAAATTATTTAATTCATGATTGAAAAATGCCATTTTTTGGAATGCAACATCAGTACTGAATGTGCCGATTATTATGGAACAATAAATATAAAACTCATTCCGCGCTCATAATTGATTTAATTATAATGCTTAGAAATCTGAACCACACGGAATCCATACCGCAAACCACAGGCAAAACAAAACAGCAAAATAACACAGAATTTCCCGTCGAATTCTGGGGGAGTATAGGTGGGTGCTGAAGGGTTAGCATAAACACTGGAAAAAGCACCCACACAAACACACTACATTTATTAATAACATCATTTGTGCGCCCGTCTGTGTCACCGGGCGCGCCTGACCACAACAGCACGTTCGGTGGAGCATGTGATTTTTCATGCGACTGTGATTGCGGGAAATTAAAATTTTATGCATTCGGCCCATATGCAATGGTCACACACACACACCACCCCCCAAACACCCGACCACATCTACCTCTGGGTGGCGGTGAAAAATTGTAAATTATAAAACATTAAAAATAAAAAACCAAATATCCGGTCCACCACAGTATCCTGCCCCCCCCCCCCCCCCCCACTCGCTTTGTTGCCCCCGATTTTCCCGTGTGCGGTTTCACAGGAACAAAGCTGATTAGGCTCTTTCTGGTTGATTGAAAATCGCCCAAGGTTTGATGAAGCGCAGCAACAAATTAAAAAAATGTCGCAAATTTGCACTTTAATGCATCAAACAAAGGCTGCACTTTAATGCCTGCCCAAGCACATGCAGGAAATCGTTTGATAATGCCAACAACAAATGAAGAATCGACAAATGTCTTTCAGCTAGTAATCCTACTGATAGGGTCGAAGAAATTCAAACTCATCAAACGCAATGCGAAGCAAATCATTATCAGTCAACCGTACGGACAATGTCATCTGTACATTGTCCGCGAGGGTTATTAGCGGCTAATGATTTGGGCAGCGCACTACACTCTCTTAAATTGTCACCTTTTATGTCCTTTTTTTGTGGTGGTGGTGGTGGAAATTTTCTTCCCACTCTGTAATCAACCGGACACGAACAATTTCCGGTACAATTTTCGAAGCTCTGGATGTCCTCTGGATGATGCTGTGACAGATAGAACCTGTCACCTTATCACCGTAAGGTCAGTCAGGTTTAAATGCACTCACAAGAGACTTGTTTAGCGAGTTGTGTGCTCTTCTTCTTGGCTTAACGACCCACTAGGTCAGTCCCACCGGTCGCGTCCAACTGGATTTGAACCCGGATCGTGACTTGTGGAGACCGGCGTCGCTATCGCATCACCACCGAACTCCGAGTTGTGTGTAATAAGTTTATTTGAAGGTTAGGAACAATAGAGTTCTGAATTGGTTTGATGTAATCTTGAACCATCATCACCCAACACTCAAAATTTGACATTTTGGTTGACGTTTTAACCTCCCTCCAGCGAGGTAGACTCTGAAGATCGTGCGTGATGGTACGATCACATGCCTTAGAGACACACCGACAAAAAGCCCGTGCGGCGCACATTCGCTGCGGCACAAGCGTGACACACCGTTCGACCAATGGCGGCGGTTAGTCGCAGCCAAAACTTCTTGACCCTGAAAACCGGTCTGCGGCAATCTTCCATTCCCAATTCCCTTTTTTTTTGTTGGTTCGTTGTAGCGGTTCGCAGCTTAGAAGGTTTGATGTTGTCGGGGATTGAGCGTTAGATGCCGCGGTGTGAGAAGGAAACGCCGAGAGTTCGTTACGGAAAAGAATCGCATTTGTGATCGAGAGGAAGTGACCGTGCGCCGTTAAGAAGGTGTTGTTCACGTACGAAGGGTGCCGAAAGGGTTTAATTGCTGTCCGCTCCGCGAGAGAAGATGTAGAAATTCCCTTCTTGATGCGCAATATTTTTTAACTTCAGCTACAAATTCTTGCAACGTTGCTCCACAAACTAAAAGCAAACCTTCTATTTCTCTTCTAGACAGACAACAAACTTCACAATACACACAGAGAACACTTCCGGATAGAATGGACGACGATCGTTGACGTGAAGTCAACGATCGCATTTTGCAAGATCTCCAAAAAACCGCACAAACGATGGTGCGCGTTTGACGAGGTCATGGCGAGTCTCGGAGCTGCGTCAGACTTGCAACCACCTCTCCGTGACCTAGAGACACACACACAGAAATTCATTAATGAGTGGGTTTCAAGAATCAGCAGGCGGGACCCAGATCTCCAGTTTGGATCAAGATGCCAGCCGAAATTGATGTTGATTAGGTAAGGGGGTTTGGTTTTGACAAGACAAGACGAGCCTAGCATAACACGCTCGCCGCTCGACGTTTGACATTGGACAAATTGGCAGCGCGCGGGTTCATCAATCGGTAGTGATGCGGGACTCTACCTGCGTACATGCGAATTGATGATGTGTCACTCAATCGTGCCGAGGTCCCTTCTCTTTTGTTTCGTAGCCGCTAGAGTACCGAAACTTGGGCCCCAAAACTCGCTGAATTGCATGCAATCGTCCATAAATGTCATGTGACCAGGGATCGTAATATGCATAAACATCCGCAATGATTTACTGACTAAGGGCGAAGGACTTGGACTTTGTTTAAGTAGCCCGCGTGAAGATGCACGCATTTTCACATTTTTCCGGGCGTTCGCACACACACGCAACATCATTAGAATGATAAGCGGCTTGAGGAAGAGCAAAATGTGAGGGACTTTACTGGGCACTTTGAGTTAATTAATTCCTCAATTACACACAGCCAACACGACGAAGGGTAAACGCGTGATTTGAGAAGTTTGGGCGAGCATTATCGTGACGGAACGCAACAAAACCCCATGCAGAATAAAGGCTCCTGGTGGGCAAGATTTATGGCCGATTGCATGATGATCGAGATTTGGATTTTTAATTAGAGTGTGCGCAAAAAAAAAAGCTTGGTGGGTCGTTGGTGGGTCCCGCCTAAAAAACACCTTTGTTGTGGCATGGTTAGACCTCATTGGAGGGCCTGTTACTGCCCAGCAGCACACACCCTCTTGGGTATGGGAATAAAGGACCCAAACAAGCACCAACTATCAGTTGGGTGAGTGATGGGAAAGTTTAGAATTCTACTTTTTACTGCTATCGGAATGTAATTGCTCATACTTTTTTTTCTTCTCCGGGTAGGCGTGGAAAACTGCACAAATGAGCCTCCCCAGGCGTATTGCCCAGGGGCTCCATGCGTGTCCTTGTTGCACTGTTTTTGGTTTTTGTTACTATTTTGCAGGATTAGGAAACGCCCTGTTTTTGATCGCCCGCTAGGGTTGGCAGGAGAGTTGCAAATGCGTCGAAAAGCGCAACATTTTGCATTGTGTGTGCATTGTTGCGTTTAATGCACCTTCCTGCTCTTGCTCGCGCGCTACTCAAACACACTGCATTGTCTAGTGGTAGGGCTTTTCCACGGGTCTATTCTGTGGCTAGCAGTCTATTGGGAGAAAGCAGATGGCTAGTGCGAGCCAGAGCGAGAGAGAGAAGGAGAGATCATGAGAGAATAATCCTACTCAATCGTGTGGTGTTTGAATTTGCGTTATAGGTAATTATAATTAAAATATGCTAATTATCGCTTTTACCAGCACGATCTAGCCTCGGAACGGGGTTCCCTCTACCCAACGTGGGATGGGTAGAGGGGAATGGGGGGCGGGGGGGGGGGGGGGAATCGGAGATGCATTGCACGAGCGCGCCTTTGCAGCATTGCAAGCAAGCCAGCATCGAGGTCCGATTAACATGGAAATCGATAAAACATACATTGAAGCCCCGCACAAAAACAAAAAAGCTGGGGGCCTTTTCTTCAGAAAAGTACATCTTAATGTGCGTCTTGCTCAACTCCATCATGGTCTGGGTGCGTTTTTCCCACCCCTGAACAGGGGGTGCATAACATTACGCGCAAGCTGCAAGTGTGCAATGTGCATCATGTGAGCAGCATGAGCAACATGGCGCACACTTTTGACAGACAGTGCAACACTGTTGATGGGGGAGCCGCCATCGGTAGTAGGAGGAGCTAATTTTATAAGGGATTTTCCATCCTCTGGGGAGCACTTAAAAAAATTCCCGCCTCTCAATCCGGATGGCAAACAAGGCTCGATGGACGGATTTCCTAAGACGAGCAGAAATTTTTGACAATCGGTAATAGATTTCTTATCTAACGCACTGCAATCCACTGTGAACCGTTTGTTGTTGACAGTAAACAATTTTGCATAGCGGCCTCTTTAGATCTTTTAGCACACGAGACTGCACACGGGTGTGCTGTGTGATGCCCGCAGCCAACCGTTGCAAAATGACTTAATTTCTAGAATTTGTCGGAGACACGGAGATATGGCCCAACGTCACCGAGCACGGTGTTTTGATAAAGCCTGCGCGTAACACACATCAGGGATCGGAGGATCTGTCGTAACGCTAGGCTGTCCGTAACGCACGTGATGCGCCCGGCATTAGCAGACCGTGGGCACCAAAACTCTTTGCACACACTCATTATTAGGCTTTTTGATAAGTGATATTTGCGCTGGTCGGCAAGAATCAATAAAGCAAACGCCAGAATCTTAAAAAAATAAAGAAAAACGAAGCTAAACCTAAGCTTTAGACCTCGTCCAGCACAGCTCCCGGACAGGCAATGATAACGACCAGCCTGCGATCACTGGAACAAGCGCACTGGGGAGATGTTAATTATTTTTCGGAACAAAACACATACACACCAACCCCGAAAACCTTCCTTTAATCTGCTCTGGTGGACGCAAATTAATCAAAACCAAACGGAGCTGCCCGTTCCGTTGCTCCGTTCGCTGGCTGGTTAGGTTTGTTAATGAACGCAGAGAGGAATGGTTTGCCTGTGTCGGGTTGTAGATTATCCCGCAAAGAGGCTCATTAACACTTGTTTTTGTTTTGCCACCGGTAGAAAAGAGATATGAGACGACAGTCTTGAAGCACATTTTCTTAATTGATGCACAATTTAACGCTGGACCAATCTTAATGAGGACAAACCCCTTGGTGCAATGGAGATTTTGGTGGGTCGTAGATTGACTCTCTAACGGACTGCCCTCTGGAGCAGTAGCAAAGCTCGGCTAGAGCCTTCTTCCTCCTGGCTTGGCTTGAATTACCAAGGGGGATCGCTTCCGATGGGATTTGATACCTGGTGCTGTCGTTCGTGAAATAGATTTCTTTTAAAGATCGTCCTTACCTTCACAGGTTCTGCCATCTGCGTCTCGACGATCGCCAACGGTGTGGGAGGTGTGGACGGGGCACTGTAGTGGGGAGGCTTGTGATCCTCCACCATTCGCAGATCCGTTTCATGGTTGTTGTTATTATTATTATTGTTACCAGTTCGATCGTCCAGCAGATGTGGAGGACCGTGCTGATGATGTTGCTGCTGTTGCTGCTGCTGCTGTTGGTGAGGATGCTGTTGCTGCTGTTGGTGTTGCTGATGCTGTTGTTGCTGTTGTTGCTGTTGCTGTTGCTGTTGCTGATGATGGTGGTGGTGCTTCTGGACGACAGCGTAGTCAATCAACCGATCGTTGGCGGCATTCGCACGCAGATCACTAATGTAAGGTTTGTAGTCGTGGACTAGGGCCGATCGTAGATCGGTCCCATTCCCAACGGCAGCGGCCGCATGCTGCAGTGCGTTAAGCTGTCCCAGTACGCCTCGTTCGTTCATCGATCGCAGCTGATCGATGGACCGGTGGATGTGGCTATAGTCACCGGTCGGTATCTCCGCCATGAGGGGAGAGTTGTGGTAGTCCAGCCCGCCACCGGGCCGGTACTCGATCGTTCTGCCCTCCAGCGTGCTACCGGCGTTCGGATGGTGATGATGGTGATAGGGATGCTGTAGCGAGAGAATCTTGGAGCCGTTGCGTGGGTCCGTGGTGCCGCAAAACCGCGCCCGGGGACACGACGCCCAAAAGGATCTTCGCGGAACGAGATCACGTCACAAAAACACACACACACAAGCACGCACGCACACTGATCTCGTTACGTCACACACGCAAGAGCACACACTACGCCACAGAATCACAGCACACACAACCGGGAGGACTACTTCTCCTGTCAAACTGGCAATGTTTATGTCTAGCACACAGCACAAACAACGCACGGTAATGTCGATATTCTCGATGCCGATGGATGTCAACCTTGTTGCATCGGACTCTCCTTCACGTACTCGCACGTCACATGTCACATACAACGATCGTACGCACGTCCACACCGGGAGACTGGAGTTCAGATTTTTTGGCGGGTCTCTACGTCTCTGTTGACTGCACAGTCTACTTCGATGTCTTCACACTAGAACGTCGCTTTTGGGATCTACGGAAAGAGAGAAAAGGGAAGAAAATACAGTTCTGACGTTTGAGCTGTATCGGAAATTGTCCAAAAGAAAGCCGTGCGTGCAGTCTGTAGAGTCGAAAAACGGTAGAGGTAAAAAAACTCGCGTTGTCACGACGTCACTCTACCGGGACGGTCCACTTCCCAAACCATTTCTGCTTGGGTGTACTTTCTTTCTCCCGTCTAGGTCTTCCACCTTTTACCTCGAACGCATCCATCGAAAAGGGTATTTGGGAAAGATGGGACCGTTCGCGTGGGTTGCGTGAATTTTGGGTTTTATTTCCCTCCACTCCTCCCACAAGGGGAGCTCTTACACCGTTCTTTCGATCCCTTGCAAAAGGTTCGGCATCGCTTTTTCTCTCTCTTCGTCTCTATCTCTCTCTCTGTCACTCTCTTAATTCGTGCACAATTTTTCGGCGCTTGCTAGATCTGGTGAAGTTTCGTAAAAAAAAAATCTAATATGCACACACACACACACACACACACACACACAGTGAGACACTTTTTTTAAACCTTTTTTTCCTTTTTTGGAGAGACAGGCGGGCGACGGGCGGGCAAAATGGTGTGATGGACCACCCCGCGCGGGAATGGGTTTTTGAAGAGGGTGGTTTTCTCTTTTTTCTCGCTTTTGTGTGTGTGTGTGTGTTGGCGCAAAAGTTTGACTTTCCGGAAGCTATCGAGAGTGTTGGCCTGGTCGAACGCGCGGCTGCGTTGATCGGGTCGTTCGTCCTATGCGAAAAACCGGTCCGAAAAAAAACCTTTTCCAACCCCATCACGATACCCTCCCCCCCATCCTCTACACTATCATTGCGTGTGTGTGTGTGCACTTGGGGGTGCTAAAAAGCAAAGCCTACTACTACTGCTCACAGGTAGTCGCCACTTCCACTACATAAAAGGTGAACCAAACGGTGAAGATAAACCTGGTTCTGCACACCGTGTTGGGATGTTTGGGTACATAAAGAGTGTCCGATCTTCCTGTGGACGTCCTGGCAACTAGTATAAGGCAAAAAAAAGGAGTCCTTTTTCCCCGGTTCCCCCGTTTTTATTTGCTGCTGGCTGGTTTCGGGGATACTGGCGATGAAAATTTGCTGATGGAGTTTCGCCGCATCATATCTCGCTCCGGTAAGGGCGAACTGGAAAACTGATGGAACCCGATGACACATCCCACCATCGTCACGGGGCAGCAATAAAAAAAAAAAGCGCGCGCCAACGACATCGACCTTCCCCCATCAATGCGTACGCAAAAAAGAAGCGACAGAGTGAGCGAGAGAGATGGAAGGTGTGATAGAGAGAGCTGGTACGAATTTTCCAACCTCTTTTCCCATTCAAACCTCCCCACGCAAAGGCAGGAAGAGGAAAAAAAATCAACACACACACACTTTGCAGAAAAAGAAGTCCCATTCGTAGCAGGCACGCGCGCATTTTACTTGCAGGGTGGGCACGGGTTGTGGGTGGTCTGCAAAGGAAGGAATTTTCCTGTTCCACCGAACCACCGAAAAGGTCTCCAGAAAAGAAGCACCGTAAAAAAAAGCGTGTAGCGCAGGGGAACCTCAAAAAAAAGGGCGACGAGGTGCACGAAAAACTGCCAAACTAACAAAGCAGTCAGCTTGCCGCTGGGGATGTGGGTGGGTGTCGGTGGGTGGATTTTTTGGTTGTGTGGAATGGGAAGAAGGAAAAATCGGCCCCCGAAACGCTCTCCTATTATCAGTCACGGTACACTTCCGATGCAGGCATACCACACACACACACCAACTAACCTTCGTTTAGAGTTTGGGAATGGGTGGTTAAAGGGAAAAACGGTGAAAAACTTTTCCCAAAATACGGTTTACTAAAAAAAACCTCTACCGAGGTGTGGTTTTTGAAAGGTAGCGTAGAAAATGTAATACATAACCATCTGCAGTATGTTCGGAAGATGCATTTTTCCACTTGTAACGCTGCATATTAACAGATTCGCGTAATGTCACAAGGCAGTGTGTGCGTAGTTGCGTAGTGCGTTATTACACATTCACGCAAGCGTAAAACACTTGTTCCGAAATACACACAAAACCACCAAGATGACAGCGCTTTGCTTTGCTTTACCTTTTTTTTTTTTGTGCGTGGCCGGAGTGTTTGTGTGCGTGTGTGTGTGTTTTGTTTTGCTTGTTGCCGAAAAAAAAGTGTGTGCCTTCAGAACCAGATGCTGAACACAGGTAGATCATACACATAAATACGCACACGGGAAAACGTTTCACACTAAACGCAGCTTTTCTATCTCTAGGTGGTGTTGGTCAGTGAGTGGAGGAATATGGCCTAAAGCATGTATTTTATGTCGTTTAGTTTTAAGAAGATAAAAACTGTCACACACGTTTTCGACAGCACAACTCCTTCATTCACTCACTCACTCACACTTGCCACAACATAAAAACTGTTCGATTCGGACTGGGAAAATTTTAGCTGCTTCGTAAATAGGGCCCTTCGGGCGTGTTGTTTTTTGTGGTGTGTTGCTAGACCAAAAAAATCACCTTTTTTCGGGTACACAGAATTTACTCCAACCAGCTCCAGCCGCAAATTGTCGCACTGCCGCGCACCACACACATGAAATCCGCTCGATTCGCACCGAACATAATAATCTCCAAAATACACCGACACGCACGCCGCCCAAAAGCGTATTTAGCGGACCATCGACAACTGAACCAAAACTGAACTGAACCGAAATAAAGCAACAAAAAATCAATCATACACACTCACACAAAATTTATCATCAGGCGGGCAGGCACCACCGCACGGCGAAGTATATTGGACTAACACGATAAAATTGTTAGAAACACAAACGGGGCCCGTTTCTGCCACCAGCAAACATACACACAAGAGAAGAGAGCGTGAGCGCGCGGCACGTCTTCGCACGAAAGCAACACCACACCGGTCCGACCGTTGGATTACATCGAAATGAAAACTGAAAAAATTGTTATGCTCACGAGAGGCCTGTCCGCACGGGTATGCTCGATCGGGCGCCCGACCGACCGACCGAACGACCGATGATTGCGATGCGTGTACGCGGCGATGTTTTTCACCAAAAAAACTTACCCTTGCAGTGAGAGAAAACGAGAGAGAGAGAGTGTGTGTGTGTGCGAGTTCGGTGTGTTTGGTATCTCTTTCCCGGCTCGCTGTACGCGAGAGGATGCGTTCGCAAACGTGTTTCAAACGGTGAGCGAGAGAGTAAGCACGCGTTCGGGACGTTTGCTGTCTCTTGCAAGCGCGCGAGCGGGAAGCTAAACTAAACCACCCAAGTAACAAATTTGTGGTTACGTATCGGAACCGAGAAATAACATCGCTTAGGTGGTGGTCTTGTAGCGAAGGAATGAGTATTCTGCTTTTTTATGAGAGAAGAAAGAAAACCGGGTAGGAAAAGGTGGAAAATGCAATTTTTTTCAAATAAAATTTGAATCATTTAAAACAAAAATCGTTTTACAACACAAAAACATACAATACAAGTAAACCCAAACTACCAGAGAGCTTGTGTCGTGCTTTAGATTGATCGAAAAAAGACGATCAATTCGTTGCTACGCAATCTTTAAAAAAGAAACGATTTTTCCGGAACGGTTCCAAAAAAAAAAAAGCAACAATACCTGCTGCTGATTTGTAGGAACAGAGAAGGAAACTTTTTTTCCTCCACCTCCTGCTTTTCGTAACGGTAGTGGGGCAGGAGTTTTAATTTTCCCCTTCCACATAATCGATTTTGCCCAAAAGGGGTTTTGGGTGAGGAACGAAAAAAATTAGGATGTACCCTAGCAGCGAACGAGAGAGCGAGAAAGGACAAACGAAAGAGAAGGATCTGTGTAGTGTGCGTAAGCGAAAAATTTACGCATAATTCTGCGTCGTCGCGAACACTTTTCTTTCTTCAATTTGAATTTTCCTTCTCGTTTCGTTCTCGGTTCCAACGGCAGAGGAACCCTTTTTTCTTCGCTCAAAAGGGCAAGTTTCTGGGCGAGTCTTTTTTAAAGATTTTAATTTTTTCGCTTCCCCTTCCCCTTGGTTGTATTTTTTTAATTTTTTTTTTGTTATTGCTGGGACATGGGTTGGGACGAGTAATACTTCTAGTTCTGTGGGCTGATCGAAGCAAGAAGCAATAGAAGAACTCCCGAACACCCCTTTTCTCCTTGCCCAGGGTGATGGAAAATGAAGTTTTCTTGCAACGAAGAAGCAAAAGGTGTGTGTGTGCGTTTTTTTAATTCGCGTTGTTGCTTTTAATTCGTTAACAGTTCGCGTGGTGTTGGTTTTCCTTTTTCCCGAAGGTTTTTTTTCTTCCTTTTTCTTGTTGCTTTTCCTTTATTTGCATCCTTCATCGTTTCGTCCACCAATCGTTTGCATCTTTGCAAGACCCTTTTCGGTGTGTTTGCCATCCTCTTTTCCTGTCTCCCCTTTTCACCCTTTCCCCCCCTGACCGGGAAAACGTTGGCCGAATTTATGTCGTTGATCAACTGTGGTCTTTCCGTTTTTTCCCCCGTGCCGAAGCGATCCACAACCGAAGCTGATGATGAGTCCGTTTTTCCTCGAGCTGGTGGGTGGTTTTTCGTGTGTTTTTTTTTTTCATTCTTCTTGAGATTGTTGTTGCTGGCCAAGAGCATCCTTTTTTTCCCGTTAAAAAAGAATGAGGGCGAATTCTTTGGAGGTTTTTATCGTGGTGTGTTTGTGTGTGTTAGGAGGAAAAGTTTCACACTGATGGAAAGGGAAGTGCTAGGGGAAGGGTGCGGGTTCACGGTGCGAAGGGGTTCGCTGTCTGATGTGAAGATGTAGGAGGATAAGATGGCGAAGGACGTGGGTGGAGGAAAACTGATTACATTTTTTGGAGATTAATTTAGGCTTTTTTTTGCTTTCCTTCTCTCTTTCTCGCTCAATCTTTCTTTCCTCTGGCATGCACTAAATACTTTCCATCACCCTTTCATTTACATTTTTTTCTTTTCTTTTTCCTAATTTCACTTTCCAAAAAGGACCCAAAGAAAGATGGCGCTTGGCTTTGACGTGTGACGCCCACCCGCCGGTTTTTTTCCTCTTACCATCCTTCCCCTCCCCCCTCCACACCTCCAGCATGGTTGCGATGGGGCCTAACGCAGCCCGGAAGGGTTATTAAATTTCGCCATAGAAATGAAAATTTAATGTTAGCCCGAGTTAAATGGGCTTTTGGAAGCAATTTTTTCGTCTATTCTTATGGCGGTCGCTATTCTAATCGAACTTTTTATCGTGTTTTTTTTTGTTGTTGTAGTTGGTGTTGTTGAGTTGGAGTTCGATGAGGAGATTGGAAAAAAAGGAATTTCCGCACTGCTGCTGTCTTTTGCAGCGATGAATTCCGAACTTTCCGATTAGGGGTGTAGGCGAATGATAGTCTATTTAGGTAAATGTTGGACGATAAAGTAATGGATGTTGATTTTAAAATTCATGCGCTGTAATAGTTTAAATCGCCTGTAATTTAAAAGTGAGCGATAAAATATTATCATAGAGCTAGTTCGAAATATATTCGAATCTGTTTAAGATAACCTCTTTTATAAAAGCGATTTAATTATCATTTCAAGCAACTGATCAGCCTGATTCAAAAATGCATAATGGCCCCGAAAGAAACACAATTACGAGCCACTGTTGTTTATATGATTTTTAACAATTAAACGAAACATGCCCATCTACCGCCCGGCAGTCGTAAACAATTACGAAAACAAAAACGGCATTTTTGGGTTCGATACCACAACCGAAAGCCACAACGAGGAGGAGACCATTGACTCCCAATTTGACGATCAGTTCAAATATATGAAAAAAAAAAACGCAAATAAAAACGCTACAAGCCGGCAGGGAAGGAAAATGCATCGTACAGCGGAATAGCGCCAGCGTCGGTGCGTCAGCGAAAACGAGAAAATGATTTACAATCACAACACAATCAATGCTCTCAAGAATAAGAACCACGGGAAAAGGCAAAACACAATTCGAGGTGTATCGATACGAGCAGCCGATGAATGCGAATCAATTAATGTAAAGCAAAACAAAGCATGAATGTTTTGCTAGAACCCTAGAGCTTGTTTGAAAATGATTTATTTTAGTCGTCTTTATCGTCTCGAAGAATGAAGAAAACATTTGTAAATTTGAGTAAATTATTGCGAGGATTGTATGAGAAGAAATAAACTTAAAAAATAATAATTATTAATTTGAGTGGTTCAGTAGGATAGAAATATTTTCCATATTACTTTGCCTGAATTAGCTTTTTCACTGTTGATGCTTATTTGAATATTTATTTGTATCTATTCAACAAAAAAACCTGCAATTCTAGCCTGTCCTTTATGACAATTCTCAAGCACTCAAAATATTTTGAATTAAATTTGTTCTATCGAAGAAATATCGAATATTTTAAAATTTAAATTTGAACAGTAAAAATACTAGCAAAGGGAAGAGAAAAGCGATAAAACAAGACAAGGCTATTAAATGCACAAATTAAATTTCTTTTTCATTGCTTTTTTTATACTGAAATGATGAATTAAATTTCATGGACATTCCTTTAAAAAAATACTTCAAACTCCATTGAAGCCTCTCTAATCTCATTATTTAACACACTCAGAACAACGCATTCTGGCGCGCCTGTTTATTGTTTTCCTTAACCACCTTCCTGTTCGCGAATCCGGCACGATAAAGCCGGCCTCCAATTGCAGTTGTTTACAGTGACTGTCACGATCACCGGACAATGCACACCACCCGCACATAAAGCGTCGGGCACAACCCTCGTCCACTCTGCTGCCCTGCTGTGTGTACGATTTTTCTCATGCACGCATTCTAGACCGGACCACAATACTTGGTTCCCTCACCTGTTGAAGGAAAAATAACCCCCACGCACACACACACACACACACAGCAACACATGACACTGGCTGTGGCACGAGCTGCGACAGGAAATGTGTGAATGAACGACCAGGGACATGTGGTTCTGCTGGCCTCATCGGTTCCCCTGCTGGAAGACGATAACACTGTTGCTAACACACTGGTGCGTTAAGTTGTGTGTTAAATTATGAATTAAATTGTACCTCCAAAGCGTCTTTGCTGGTGCATTTTTGTTTCCTTTTTTTGTTTTGTTTTGTTGCTTTATTTTTGGGGTTTGTTTTGGCATGCTCCCCATTTTGTCTTGCTGGTGGTAAGTTGTTGGCGCTCTTTTTGCCCTCCTTTGATTGTATGTGGACACTGATTTACGTTGAGCATTTTTTCACCCCCGATTTTTTTTAACCCCGATTAAGGGTGCTAAATGCAACGGTTTACAGAATTGTGGTTGCTGCTGAAATGGTCACTTTTTTCTTGATGATAAACAACATCTATTAAAAGAAGCAAAACAAAAACGCACATGGAGTTAGCTAATGTGTAAATTAGTGGAAAAGGCGTTGTACTCTAGTTAACCCTGTGGAAAATGTAAGACGGATTAATATTGTCGTACGCATAATCATTGTGTTTAACTCGCACGAATGTCGTCAAAAAAATTGTGTCGATTTAAAATAATTGTTTTGACGTTCGAGCTGGAACCGGAGTGCATCCACTCGCAAAATTCGCTGAGTAGAAAATTGTTGATCGAGTTGTGCCTTTTATTGTTTAAACTCCGCCGCCGTAAGTGACACTAAACCCTGGGAAAGTGAGCCCGATTGACGCGAATACACCGTCCAGAGGTTATCGGATGTGGTACATGACGTTTTGGACGGTTTTTTTTCTTCTTGTTGCTCTATTCGTTATCCAAAAAAAGACTCACGGATCACGGAGCTTGGGTCACATATGGTCGAACGTGAGGTTTTGTTGCTTGTGGAAAGACTGTTACAGTTTTCAGTTGCGTCATGCGTGTACTGCTGGAACACTGACGGGCTGGGAGGCTGATAGTTTTCTAAGACGGGGTGAGCGTTTCGTGTGACAGTTTTTTTCGTGTGACTGGAAAGTGTTTATTTTCACATCACAAGGGCTGCGGTTAGGAAAACATCCTGCCGGTTAAGTTGCCAAGAATTAGTTTTGTGGATAGATAAGATAACTAAAGAAATTATACTCTAGGATCCAAACAGAAGGTCTCGCTGGGATTACCTGCTGATATAGTGGTAGAGACTTTAGTTGACAGCAGTGGATCGATAAAATCCAGACATCCAGAAACGGTAGTCTCAACATATTTTCTAGTTATAGAGCAAAGAACAAGCACAACAGCAGCTCGGGAATGTATTTAGCTACTTTGCGAACCAGGTAATCAATATATGAGAGGCTTAAGTCATAAGAAATTTCAGTATAAGTTACTAAAATGAAATGTACAAAAGTTCCGTCTCTACACGATATTTGAACCCGGTACCATGCGTGGCCATCTAAAGGCTTAGCAGCATGTAGTCTGGATGAGATTTGACCGTCGGTCCTGCCTTGGGAAAACCTCAAGCGCTGTCACCTCTACCGCAGGACCATACCAGATTTTTGGATGTTATTTTCTATATTTAATTATTTATCTATTACACCCCAAATCCTTTGATAACTATTTGTTACATTGTTAAAATAAACACATAATTACTTTTCTTCCCGAAAACAACCTGTTCTTCATCGTTGAAAAAATCCGCTTAAGTGTCGTACACCTTGTTACGCAGCACTTGTTGATGAAAACATTAAATTCTAATAAAAAAAACCAAAACCATCTTTTAGTACTTTGTAATGGTGCAGTCACAGTTAAGCTGCATAAAAAAAGATGTAAAACTTTTTTCACCATTTCGAATCCAACAAAAAATCAAAAACACTTTGTAAATCACTAGCATCTCGCACTATTTAAAAAAAAAGCCCCAACTAAAAAAAGGAACATCGACCACAGTGTACGGAACAGGCAAGCGAGTCAGAGCGAAAGAGAAAACACTTTTTTATGATATTAAAACTTTTTTCATGTCCATTTTTGGTTGCATCGCTCGTGCGATGATTTGGTAGAAAGCGAAGCAACAGCAACAGCAGCAAAAAATCCGGCAAGGATCTCGATGAAAGTGGACAGAAAAAAAAAAAACGTCCAAAACCTTTAACTCGAAAACCGTCAACAGCCCTTCCACAAGTTAAACCAACCGATCGATAGCACGCGCCGATCGTTTGTTGGATGGGAGATGTAGAATTCGTTTTTTTTTTTTGGCAGTGCTTTGTTGGTTTGTTGTGTCGTATGTCCATGCTTTTGTAGGTCGTTCGTTTGTGCATCCCCGAATCCGAATCCTGGAGAAAGCATAGGGCTAATGAATTAACAAAATGAATTTGATGCTTTCTTGTACGTAAGGGTTATAGTTTTATACTGAGCTGGCAAAATTCCAATTCCAATCGTCTGATCATTAAATGGGAGGATAATTTGCAAACATAAATTATCGCTTTCCAAAGCATTTTTGCCAAATTTGATATCATGTCGAGCATCCAGTTTTTGCGAGCAGCATAACTGTAAGAAAAAGATGAGTCTTCTAAATGGCACTAAGCCGCACGGACCCTCCCGAAACGCGCATCAAAAGGGTCCGCAGTGTAATAGCCCGTATGCAAAGCAAACACACCCAGGACGACTGACAGACGTATGATTACGCAGGTCATCCACGGACCACGGACGAGGGATTCTCGGGACGCTGTTGGAATTTTTGGTGCTGCCATGATCTTGCTGCCGTTGGTTTCTTCCAATCTTCCAAAATTATGTCCATTCAGCATCATGTCCCGCATTCGGAATGGAGTGCTGCACCGGGCGTTAGGAACTTATTTGCGAGGGTTTTTGCGATATCTCGGCCAGGGAACGCAAGTTTTCTAAGAATAGGTTTCGTTTTGGTGCGTAGCGTAGAAAAATGGGAAGATGCTGCAGTGGTGTTGGATTCGTTGGGATGGGATGTTTTCGAACTGGAAAGGGGACGATATGTTGGGGTCAGAAAGGTCGCCAACTGACTTTTTTTTTTCTTGGTAGGAGTTGGATGGTTCCGCAGAGTGAGATCAATCGATCATCTGGTAGTAGTAACGGATTTGTTGGTGCGAAAATCGTGTGATTGCAGAATCGGTAGCTGAATTGTGGTAGAAATAAGCAACATGATTGTGGAAGATCATGATCTTCATCTTCAATCAGGATCAAAATTTAGTCCGACTGCAACCGATTCATACATCTCTTCTTACAGCAAATCACTTGCACTGGACACAAACACAGTGTTGAGGTACCTTGGCTCAATACAACCGTAATAACATAATCAGATGGGATCTTCAATGGCAAAGGATCTTCAGCCCTGGCTGAGACATGGTGCAGCATTCGCTGTCGGGACTGGCGAGCGTCCTGGCGAACGAAGTACGCAAAGAAAAGGCAAGGGTCCCTTGTGCCACGGGTGCGCTATCTACCTGCGGACGGTTAGTTGCCAGCCCGACTACTCACCGCTGTTCGTACGGATTCCCTCTCGAGCTCGGTTCCAATTGTTCTGCCTCGCTGTTCGGTTCTTCAGTGTGTAGAAACTGATTTTCCCACGTTTTTTGCCTGTTCCCTTTTGCGTCCAGACACACACACACACACACACACACACACACACACACACACACACACACACACACACACACACACACACACACACACGCAATCATCCATTCCAGTCCAGTCCTTCTGCCCGGGTACTTCTCTTCCCATTCTGTTGAGCCCTTCAAAATAGCTGCCGGAATTTTTGCATCATCGCATCCTGGCGTGAAGCCTTAGCCGTACAACCTCACCAGCGATGATGGAATGGAAGCAGCAAAAACGGGCCTAAAAAAAGGACCCAAAAAAAACCGGTCTCTTTGGCAGCAGAAGTAGGCAACGGGAGCATGTCGAGAGCCGACCGTGGCGATCGAATCTGGATCGTGCCGTGTGCCCATGAACGCGCGCATGGACATTCGTGTTGCGAGATGCTTTTTTGCTCTGGCTCTCTTGCTGTGTGCATTATGTTGGCATAGTTTTTGTTCTGATGTTCTCCGGGGTTTTTTTTTTCGCCAGTTTGAGAAGGCATTACCCAGGCGCAGGCAGGCATTGCTCAGGTCGGGAGCAGCATTGAAGATTGCAATCCTTGCTCGCTCATCGGTGTCCGGCATACGATCCGTCAGCGATGTTACGATCGGTTGCATGATTTGCATGCGATCACCACCGGTACTACCACACACATAGTGAAACCTGAGACACCTGATGATTTGAGAAGATTTTGATGCTCGGAAAGGAAAGGTTTACATGAGAGATCTGAAGAACATTCGCTGGTTTTGTTTGCGAATATTCTGTGCTTGTTTCACAGATTATACGAAGTTAAAATAGATGTTTCGACTCCGTACAAATGCCTTAAGATTACCAAACACTATGATTTATCTTGCCTTCAGACGGAGTCCTAACTAAGCTCTTCAAAATCGTAGTTTATTGGATGTTTGACAGTAAAAATAATTATTAAAAAAGGAATTATTGAACCAACGTTTACTCTCGCCAAGGTAAGATCTTATCCTTTAAACCCTCCAAGGTTTCTCTCGCAACAAATCATGCAACATTTAGGTTTCCTGTTCCTGCGCCATTTCATCAAGCAGATGTAAATGTTGCCCTCCTGTATCGTGCTGGAGCATCATTAATAATATCACTGGAAAGGAATGAAATACTACTGTGCTTGTGCTACCATTTCCCACGATTCCACATCCTTAAAGCCTGCGGTAGCACATACAATATCTTCTCATCCAGGTTCCAGCTTTTTCCCTCGAGCATCAAGGTAAGGTGTTTCCGGGATGCGCGACTGGCTCAATCCCTCGAACCATCACCGTTGGCGAGCGATATCGGAAATCGGAGAAACTCCGAATCGGGTCAGGCTCTCGTTTCGTCCGTGGGCGAAGATTAAACGCATCAACGGTCCCGATGATCCACGTGGAATTATTGCGTCGAAATTCACGGGAAATGCACCTCAATTGCCCGAAGGCTCGGATGGAAACGGACAGGAAACCAGTGGAAAGAAAGTTTACGACGTTCTGGAGATGCTTCAACGTGTGAAGAGAAGCTGGTGCACAGGAAGGCAGGAAGCGAATGTAAAAGTTTTATGGCTCGGGTTCGGCGGTTTTTTTTTTTCGTTGCAAATTCTGGCCCCCTTTCGCTTCGTTACGCATGCTTCGCATTAAGTGAATTAATAAAGATCCAATCGAATGGGGTGTCGAACGGCAGTTTTCATTCGTGCTGCTCAGCATTACTGCGGGAATGCTGCTGGACGGAACGGAACGGTTCGGTGGTAGAATGTTTTAATTAAACGCTTATGAGCGTCGTGCTATCGTGATTTGGCGATCGTGGCCTGATCGAGGTGAAACTGGTTTTGAACATTGGTTGGTGCCTGGTGGCTGCCGGTGTTGTTGAACGCTGCATACTTGAAGGCAGGTGCACACGAGTGCCGAACTCGTTTTTGGCTGGGTATTTCTGGAAGGGTGTGGAAAGTTTAATGAGTGGACGGTTTTTGCGTGGCATCTGTGCATGAAATGATAGATTTTTGGGAATGTTGTCATGAGGTCCGTAAGGTTAGGTCCTCAAAAAAATTGTATTTTTTGAAGAGCAACATAAGCTAAGGCGATCTTCGCTATGCTTTCAAAGCCATTTAGCATTTTCGCTTTCACAAGAACTCTGCCGTCAACTTTAAAGGAAAAATTGCATTTCTGCAATTGCTTTCCCTGCTGCGCTTCTAGTGCGTTTCTCATTTCACTTTCAAACAAGATCAAGTTTTGTGTGTTAGATGATTTTCTAAATGGATTCCCATTCACTTTTTCAAGTGTAAAATTTCTTTTCCCGAAAATTTGAGTCTGTGGGAAAAAAGCTGCCTCAATTCTTGGGCTCAACCTGAGGCCTTTCTGATAAATGGGAAGGTTCGCCATTGTTGCACAACACACGTTCCACCTGAGCGCTGCTGTTCTTGGCGGCCCTTTTTCTGCAGCACAATAACGAGATTAGGAGAAACTAATCTCCGATCGCCAAAGATTGTGTGAGAGTAGGAGAAATGGGACACCACTTTTCGGGGTGCGTTTTCGTTGTTGTTGTTGGACCGATCAGGTTCACGGGGAGGAAGTCGAGGATCACGGAAGCCATGATCGTGGGAGGAACGTGCGTTCGCATCCTTCAGCAGGCAGGAAACGATTCGCTTCGGTAGAGTGAGAAGATCTGGGTTTAGCGAGCTGGCAAGGCTAATGAGAGTTCCTCACTTGCACATCCAACACGACCGGCCAGCCATCTGTCAGAACGCGAGAGTTCAGGAGGCCAGATCGTTCAAACCCACGCATCCAAACATCGAAGTTTCAAGTCCACGAGGATGAGTGGTATTTAAAATCTCGCCTCGCGGATATTCTCTTCCACCAAGCTTTTGGTGTGGACCTATGTCTAGTGGGATGTCTAGTGGGTGGCAATAGCACTGCGAACTTCAACACACACACACACACACAGCACAGTGAAGTTTGTGTGTATTTGTTTTTGGTCGATTTGTCAATAGCTCGTAGGTTGAAAATTTATGCAAATTATGACCGTTGGTTCTTGGCATTTTTGGAGGTGGTGGCTTGCACTCGACCGTAGATGAGGACGTGGTAAAGATAGTTTGTTTTGTAATGGGAGTACGCCTCGTATTGAGCACCTCTTGGAAAGGGGTGTTTTTTTTCGAAGATCTGCAAAACAGTGGTGAAGGAAACGAAAACAAGAGTTGATTCTTCATTGGCATCCGAAGATGCTTCCGGAGTTGTACGATTATCTAACCTTCTGGGATGTATCCTGAGGTATTTCTTAGAGTTGGCACACATAAATCACCTACCAGCAAAAAGAACAATCTCCAAATCCACGTGCCACAAACCATCCTTACAGATTGTAAAACTGTATCAAAGGGCACGGATCGAACGCGTTTGCCACGCGATTGAACAGCTTGGCTGTTCTTTTTATCGGTTCGGCGCATTGTTACCATTGATTGTCAAATTATTAAAAATGTTATGAAAATCGGCACAATGAGCGGGCCATTGTGCGCGGTGCTTTGTGTCCTGCAATTCCCTCTTTCTAATCCGTTCCCTTTTTTTTTCGTTGGCAAAAGGTCGCCCTGGAAAGGGTTTCGTTATCCTTGCTACGGAAACACTACACCACGTATCGGTATTACCACAAGACCGATACCGATCACCGTGCCCGTCAATATCGATCAACCAATATAATCCACATCCCTTTTTCCGGGGGAAGTCGGGATACAGAAAATAAAAGTCAAACCGTCTCGTCTTACGGGCGACACGACACGGGCTGGAGCGTATTGTTGTGCTCTCGTTTAGGGGGTTTTCCTTCGGGTTTTTTCCTCAGATGTTCTTGGTTAACCGATTGATCCTTAATCGAAGGTAACAATAGCACTGTTCTACATTGTATTTGGCCTATATAAGGATAATTCCTTGGCCCAATCATTGGCCGGGAGTGGCGACAGTGAGGGAAACAAAAAAATAAAAGGAGTAAAAGGAGCACGAGTGTTATGAGGATAGGCTTTAAAAACTGCACACGACCTGCCGAAAATTAGGCTTTGGCTTTGTTGTGGTGCGGTTTTTCTTTTCGGTTTGTGCTGTTTTCACACCGTTGTCAGTGGCAATTAGAAGGATACGTTAACGAGCTGGTTAATAAATAACAAAAGACGTGAAATAAAGTAGTCTTGGAGGGTTTAGACAACCGTTTAGAAGCTAGGATTATTCTTCAATAAACTTTTGTTGTACTATCATCTACTCGCTAAAAAAATCTAGCCATCAATCTTAATAAACTATCTTTTAAATTAATGTTGAGGTATCTGTAGAATGTTGTTCTTCTGAGGATTATTTGGATATACGTTGGACACGGATTTAAGAAAAATCCAATTTATAGACCCATTTTTATTAGCTGTGTAAGAGCACTGTTTTACTTAAGATATTCGTCCATTTTATGGGACGTCCAGCTACCACGGATTGATAATGGTCTATCATGACTTTTATGAAGGTGTCCAGAACAGGAAACACGAGCTTCGCTTGGACCGCTTGGTAACTGAATTATCAATTCTATTTCATCCACTCCAGAAAAGTCTATTCCAGTTGGGAACTCTAAACTCGAATCTTCAATTTCTGCAACCATCCTTTTGGTGTGTTCGGATTCTGCAACAAACCAGTTAAAACCATCACCGAAAAGAAAGATTATTGATTAAATTTGCGGTTTCCCGAAACTTCAACAAACTCTAGCTCTTTTCCCAGAATCGGCCTGTTTGCATGCAGTAAAACACCCGGCATGACGTTTCGGGCCGGCTTTCTACCTGTGCTAAGGTGCGTTTGAAGGAACGCTCGACGGAGCAGATTGAGCAGTCCTTTTGCGGCTTGCAGTCGCCCAATCGGCAAGGGTCTAATCGAAAGCGATAAATTATAATCATAGCGGTACCACCGCAATAGGGCGACGATGTGAAGACTTTGACCATAAGATACCGCGATATCGTCTCCTGCGTTGGGATACACCCGTCTTGGCGGGGCATGGGAGATCCTGCGAAGGTGCGGAGATATCAGTCCCATCCTCATCAAACTCGGGGTGGAGCCCGTAAAAATCCCGTGCCCAAACAACTCTCCTGCACTCTCGCGGGGGCTTTAGATTTTGCGAAATGATTCGAAACTGCTGTACGTTTCGGGGCATTGGCGCGGGAACAGTGAAGCGAAATGCAAACAACCAACCCGAAATGGCACCACCCGAAAGCGTAAAGACCACCGCGGCAAAAGAAGTAGGACCAAAAAATGGCAAATGTCGAAATTTCGCACACAAATAGACGAGAAAAAAGCACAACAAAATAGTTAATCCGAATCCCGTTCCCGTTTCAGTGTCTGGGTTGGTGAAAAGTCGCGGCACTATCGAGGTCAATGCACTTCTTCCAATGCGGAATGGTGATACAAAACTACTTTCAAATCAAAACCTACTATGCGCCAGAAAAATCTAACCGAGGGTGCGCCCAGAAAAGGCCTCGGCGTCCTCCAGCCATTTCTTTTCTTTCGATGTTTGTGGGTTTTTGGAGGGGAGAGGGGCTCCAACGTTCTTCTGTTTTCCCGTTTTTTTCCAGCCACTATCATCGCTAGCATCTTGATGGTGGGGCGTGAAGCGAATGTGAAATTTGGCACTGGACAAACCAACCCTGGCCGGCCGGCAACTCTTATCGGCCATTAGGCGGCACTGTCATCAACACTGGCGAAATGTTTTACTGCAATCGCGAACCAAATGCAGATTGGCAAGTTATGCAGATTCGTCGTGTGGTACTGAGCTGTGGGTCTCGGGCAGGTTTTGTTAGGTTTTATGGATGTCCAGCTAGCCATTGACCGTTTGGACGAACCTGTCCAGTATGGAGCGTATCGCGCTTAAATGTTATGGTGGAGATTAGTGGTGTGTTTGGCATCATTAGAACTGCATTGTGTCGTGTGGGATTGGTTTTTTGTAGAGGCCCTTTGCCCATGCTTCTTGCAGGAACAGGTTCTTCAACTAGTAGTTGAAGTGTCAAGAATTTTGGAAAATGTGAGACACAGCTATAGATGCTATCAACGAGATCATTCGGCCAAGGTATTTCAACGACCAAAGTTTAGCAAAACATCTTGCTGGATCATGCCAGCCATTTAATGCGTCGTGGTAATTATTCAGTAAGAAGAGTTTAAGCCACGCTATAGCTTCAAAAACGATGCAGATGTTAAGTCTAGCACACTTACAACAATATTTTAATCAATGGACCAAATTAACAACTTCCAAGCGTAGTAAACTTATGAATGAATTGCCCGTGATTCAAATTTCTTCGTAGTCTTGAACATAAGAACGGAAGAATGTTCCCCAAAAGCGGTACGCCAATTTCTTCTCGCTTAGCTTAATCGATCATTACAAAACTCTCTCTCTTTCTCCTTCGCCACGCCGTATTTCAGCTGACAGACGAAGGTGCGTGGGTAGGGAGGCCTTGCACCACCAAAGCACTACTACCGGCACATGTGCTAGCCACGTTGCGTACACACGTTTGATGAATTTTCGCCGACCACGATGGCGTTGAGTCGTTTTTTGGATGTTTTCGTCCATTCGTTTGCTTACTGTGACTTTCCAGCGTTCCTCTTCATTAGTCCACCACCATGACCGGGCGCTATTCCAGCTAGGCCGTCCCAGGCGGAAACGGAACCCGGCCAAGTCGGCTCGCTGTCCGCTGTAATGATTATATAATTCTCCCGATGATTAATAATAGAACATCGTGCAGCGTGCGTACGCTTTTCACTGTCCAACGTAGGCTGACCTCCACCGGATTCAACAGTTGGCGGCCTGTTCCGTGCCTGGTGGTTGGTAGCCTGCCGCGGGAGGGAAGTGTCCGCGCGTGGAAAGAGGGTAAGTTTATTAACTATTATTAAATTATTTGGCTCCCGGATCCCGGTGTAGGTTTGGCTGGGTTGAGTTTGAAGTCGCGGCACGCTCGTCGTAGGTCATGTGGTGCGTTCTTGTCGATGGGTAACGTTTAGCTGTTCGACAGTTTTGAGGGATGCTTTTTTGTACTCTTTCATGAGGATGATTCAGATGAGGAAGGTGTTTCCTTGGGGAGTGAGGTTCTCGCCTGGCGACCGAAATAATGAGACCTCTGGATGAGGCGTAGCGATTTTCACGGTTTCATCGCACCAACACGTGCTGGTCGTGAAGTGACGATCAAAGGGTTGTTGATGGGGATGAGCTGTGATCGCTAGTGATATTTTTGGGGAAAACAAGTTGTCTTACAGGAAATTTTTGGCATTTAAAAATAATTTTAATTGCTTTAATAAATAAAAAAAATAATTTTTTTTAATGACTTTCCTCAAGTAAGAACAATCCACCAGAGAAACCCTTTCCAAAGTTTTGGGTGGTTGGATTCCATCGAGCATTTCGGCGTTTCGTTTTTGCGTTCCTCTGCTTCAGAAGAAGTTTTCCTAATGATGGTTCTTCTTCTAGCAAATGAAGTGCGCGTGCGCCTTTGGCGCTTCCAGTGGCTATAATTATCGCTCCGGGAGAAATCCAAGTACCCCCGGTGTTTAGGTGATGGAGGCCATATGAAGCTGCAGTCGTTTTTTTTGCTTCTTGACTTTGTTTCTCTCACTGCTCTGCAGCTACTGGATCGAGGCAGCGTCATAGCCATTAGATTGAACCGCTCCACACCTCTGGCCTTTCTCGGGTTGGTAATTATGCTGGGTAACCCGTTTGCTGGGGCGTCAAAGGTTTCCTGCGTGGTAAGCGTGTGGGGAAAATTTGTGACTAATTCTAAAGTGATCCGATTAGGAGGTGATTGGACGAGTTCGCACCTTATTATGAGCCGCATTACTGCGGCGATGCCGCTTGTATAGCCACAAAAGCTGTGGTGTGGTTTAGGAATTTAAGTTATCAGAGTTTACATTGTAACACTTCAACTGATCGACACCTGACATTTGTCGATTGGGGAAGAGCAGTACAACATCAGTTTCTCCCCCTCCATTATCTTGTGTCCTCACAACATCGTGTGGGTCGACTTCACTCACCATGAACATGGGGATGAAGACGCAAAACAAGGCCCTCATCTTGTAGATGATCGTAAAAAAACAAACACAAAGTAGCCAGCGACATTGTTTTGAGAGTAATTAAGTAGGGAGAGTCAACTCATGGGGACACTTTTTGGAGAAAGGAACGTCTGGAGCTAATTGATGATCCCTGCCGCTTATCGGTGGCGAGATGTTACAGCCTGCGCGCAGTGAGACAGCAGGAGAACCCTGGTGAAACACGAACCGAACATAACGATCACGTTATCTTGATCGTCGTGTGTAACATCGATTTCGGGGGGTACAGCAGCAACAACACGATGTTGGGGTCACTGTAGTTGGTTGATTTCGTTGCTAGGTTTTTACTAGGAACAATTAAAGCCACATGCAAGCCTTTTGGTGCCTAGGCTGCTCCTAGACAAGCGTCTCATCTGTTCGGTCTTGCGTAACTTCATGGAAGACCGTCGGAGGGACCATTTTATTATCAACCACAATTACTCCCTGTATGCTTCTTGCTGTTGCAGCCCACTTTTGGGAACGGCTCTTGGAAGTGTTCCTTACAGTTCATAACGACACGTACACGCACTTACGCTGCAAGTTGGTGGTAATTTGGTGGCTCTTAGCAGCGCCATCTTGTGGCGGCATATGCAGCGGGCAGTTAATTTACTCCAGCTCTACCGAACGTGCTACAATTTCCCTGCCAAAACTTTCTACGAACACGCGTGTACGCGCCACATACAAATTGAACGGTTGAGCGAAAGCAATTACGATAGGATTAAAACTGCGCCAGAGCAAGCAGCGAAGCAAACCGTGAGGCCAGCAGACGATCGAGTTTAAAAAATTCAATTCTCAAACCGGCACCAAAGATAATCTTTGCACGCGTGGCCACGCCACGCAAATGTGTTTGCCGGCGGTGAGTTGAGGCCACGTACTTTTGTAATCCATTTTCGATACCGGGCTATGGCAGTGTCCCAGATGCCTGCCCGGGGCTATGGGCCGTTGAGTGCGGGGCATCGATTCGCGCAGGCAGCTGCAGCTGATCGCTGCAGTTTGCAACGAGGGTCGTCACCTGATAGGAACTAGCTTCCGCCCGGGGTTTTTTTTAGGTCTGGTGAAGGTGAACCAGTTTGTCTACTGCTTCCGCTCGACGGAGCTCTTTAATTGCAAGTTTTAAGGGTTCTCTCCCCGTTCCTTTCTCGTTAGGACGGTTTTTATCGCGAAGAGTGCGTTATCTGCATTGTGTCTGTCGGCGTGTAATTGCATTAATTGAAATGTACAATTGTGAGCGAGGAAGGCTTGCTGACAGCAAGGTGGAACTTGCAGTTGCTTTATCAAATCCACGAAACAAAGTTACATTGAGATGAACTATTTGTTGAGTCGAAAAACGAATCATCTGTCTGGATGGAATATATTCACGTACTTTACAATACCCCCGTGAGTTGTTTTGTGGGAAAAATCAATAAAGAAGCACCCGATTTTCCGATCAACCATCCGATCAAGTTCAAAGACCTACACAACACCCTAAACCTTCCCTGCGGAGATCATTTAGATTTATATCTCCCGGTACGTTTGCTATTCATTGCACCAGCTGCTGCAGCTAGCAAGCAACTGCGAGAGTGTGAGAAAGGTCGGCGAGTCCCGAAAAAAGAAGCGAAGAAGCGAAAAGCCCGGACTATATGTAATGCCCCAGATTCGTCGAGATTTCATCTTCCACAACCATTAACCACTTGTTACACATGCCCTATTCATTCCATCTTGTCCTGTTCTGAGGATACTTTTCCTTTCCTTTGCCACGGATGTGCGGGGTGCTTCTCTTCCTCCCACACTTTGGGTCCTTTGGCCATCGTTCGAAGAGTACGGGAATCAAACGGAGGCGGAAACCTGATGGCGGATCGTGCTCGGGCGATCGAGCGAACATAATATGTTTCAATCACAATAAATGTGCTCGCCCTGCAGTGAGTAGCATCGAAGGGGGAATCATTTCCGTGGGATAAAAAAGTCGAGTGCGTGAAATGGAGGCCCTCGGACGATCCGCTTTACGCTACGCATTCGTTTCCTGTGCCCTCACCCGGTCCTGCCGACCACCTACCAGCCTCGATCGCGTTGCTTATGAATGAATCGAATCGCTGCTCAAAGAAGCATCATTAGGGATGTGTTTATGCCTTACGTGTTCTCCTTGCATTGCTTCTTCGGTAACGATCGCGATCTCGTATCTCGCAACATGTGACTGCTAGAAAATGTGGTTTCACTCCTCCGGGAAGATTAAAAGTAGATTAGACAGTGTGGAGCAAGGGGAAAAGGGTCCTTAGTGGGGAGGGTAACGTTCTCGAAGGTCCAGAATAGGGTGCTGGGGATAATAAAAATGGTTTCTTCGCAGCTTAACATATGTTTTTCAACTGTTCGGTAGAGAAGAGACACACACACACACACACACTTTTTCTTGTTGCGTGGAGTGAAGTGCGGACAATGCACATGTTCCTAGTTTTGGGAGTTCCTGCACTTGCTTGCGGGGTTGAAAAATGCGTGAAAAGGCAAGGCGTTAAATAGTCCAGCCTACAAGGCACATTGGAATTTCTTGTTCAGATGATGTAATTTTGAAGTAATTCAGAGGACTTCTCGAGGATTAATGAAGCCTTTGTAGAGTTTTCGAAAAGAAATAGTACTTTTCAATCTTCAGGTTGAAGCTAGACAACTTTTGAGAAATGAGTTCCCATAGTCTTGATCAAATACGACACATGAACCGTTCATAATAATTTATTAGAACCTCTACTAATGCTCCAATTAATATGCAGTGTGACCTCAAACGACCACCACCTGTTGTAATCTACCTTGACGACTTCTCGTGCTCTACCTCCCTCCCTCTCTCTATCTCTCCCTCTCCCTCTCCCTCTCCCTCTCTCTCTCTCTCTCTTTCCAAAAAATACCCCAACATCCACTGCAGCTTTCATCTTCCGGGCATACTGGGGCACGTGCACCGACCAAAAGTCAAGGAACTGGTACATTTGGAAGCTGGCGCTACTTAGACGATCTGATCGACTAGCCGAACGGGCTGGGCTGCCAATGACCGGCAAATGGATTCCAACCAGAAAGGCCACCGAATAGGGAACAGGTTTTGCAACCGGCTAGACCGAAATATTTGCACCCAAAACACCATGCAATCCGGTCCGTTCGGTGCGATCGAACCACGGAGCCAGACACACTTGGGCAGGCATCTCCCCTCGTGTATGACATCTAGCACGTTCGGCCTACACTCGATCAGTCCCCAAACTATGTCACATCGCTGGCCGCACCTCGCGAATGCAACGAGTACCTGCCGCCGGTACCGGTGGTGGTGGTGTTAGTGGAGATGGTGAAAGGGTGGGCCGAAAATTTGAAAACCGGTCCCCAAAACTACCTCGCCGGAGATTTGTGTTTTTGTAACCCGGTGCCAAATTCCAGCGGCGTGCAATAGCGGTAAGCAAACTCGTTTTGCATGGGAAAGGCGAACGCGCCGAAGGAGAGCGCAAATCGAAAGGAAAGCAAATTTCGTGCAAATGTGTATGGGACTGCTTTCGGCCGACTAAACATGGGGCAGGAACTATGCAGATTTAGCTGGAGCCTGGAACCTATAGTATGGCAGGAAGTTGTGTTAATATATAGGCGCTTGATTGTTTGAATAATTTATAAACGAAACCGATCCAAAATTCACTATTATTTGTGCGCTTTAACGGTGACTTGTAGTTCGATGTTTTGAAGTTATGATAAATTATTTTATTTGATTAAATTTGAATATTATAGCAATGAAGTCTTGACTGACAATATCTATATTAAAATACCATTAAAGAAGAAGCGTCCAATGTTAGTTTAAATAATTTAAAAAGAGCGTGAGTTGTACCGTTAAGCAATTCTACTCAAATTGACTACCAACTACAACGGTACTGCCGGTCAGGATCCCTATTTGCATAACGCCTCGCCCGAGCCCAAGTCCGGACGAATGCATCCGAACCATAAATAAATAAATAAATTCCTGTTTCAGGATGTCTGGCCAGTGGGACCTTCGAGCGACGGGACCGAAGGCAAGAATGCGCGTTCTACCTGTACAGCAGAAGATGTTTACTGTCCTCATAAAACATCCTTCTTTTTTCGCCTTGTGTTTTGCTTTGCTCGAATTACCCGTAATGCTCTGGTCCTTCCAGTCCAATCCATCCATCCGGGTTGGGTCGTCCGGTCGATGTAACGGGAAATCGGGTTTTCGAGGGTCCGTCCGTCAGGCAGTAATGCGTTTTAAGCACTGTTACGCGACTACGGTTGCGCCGAATTCCGAAACGAGCGGAAATAGTCCGTTTTGAGAACGAGCTTGCTGGACAAAGATGACGCAAATCAGGAAAGCTTTCAATCTTGACGCAGATGGATGAATGAATTAATTATTGTTGCACGCATATAAATCAATTCAAATCGTTCGCCGCACCAGAAAAAAACCTTGACATCTTCGTGTGGGTTAGGATGACGTTCCGTTTTTCGTGTTGTTTTCTATGTGTAGCAAGCTCAAGCCGGGTCGAATCATATGCTTCGTTTCCAGTTTGATTATTTTGTACGCTCGTGAGGTCCGCTTATCGGTATTGCATATACAAAAGCCAGTGTTGTCGGTCTTGACAACTTCCGAAACTGTCGTCCAGTAGTTAGAGGATTTTAATCGACTGCTAACGACTGTTTTGATGGTCGATTTGTCCTGTCATGCTGTGGTGGAAGCTGGGTTGATTTAATTTTTCTTCTTCTTACGGTTACTACCCCATTCCTACATTGATGCCGGTGTCAGACAGTACGACGATTGTCGGCAACTGGGAAGAAAACGGAAGCGTTTCCATTCAGCAGCGTTTTGGAGTCGTTTTGGCTGTAATTTCTTTCGCGATAAGACGTGCGTACACATTGCGCCATGAGCTGGCCGTGTTCCTTCCTATCAATGAATGTACGCGCTCCTGTAGGTACAGCACAGCAATTGATTGGACGGAAGCAGCCAGATCAAACGGTTTTGCTCCGCGGAGATAGAGGTTTTTTTGTGTACCATCGTCGACAGCTGGCCATTCACAAAATGGAAGCGAATGGAGTTTGTGTTTAATTTTGTAAATTATTGACGATAACCCTGATGACACCTGACGATGCGTGTCTGGGTCCAATTCTTCTGAAACTCACTATCACTTTGGCCATCTATTTTTTTTTCCTTCCCGAAAAAGACCACTTTGTTGCGGTGTCGTATAAAGAGGATTTATGTCCGCATGGTTAATGACAGACGGATGAATAAAAGTCAAGCAGCATCCGAATTCTATAGTTCATAGTTAGTTGAAGCTTGATTGCCGATCAAAAGGTCAAACGAAATGGCCGGAACTAAAACTGTTAATAACTCTTTTTTTTCCAAAGAACTTCAAGACATAACAAAAATGGCTCCGTCTCGTGTCTTCCACGAGACAAAGAGAGAGTAGAGCGAGTGATTCAGTGTCCACACCAACGCGATCTCCACATAGTAGGCCGAACCAGATAGACCCCGACAACACGTTGGCGAAGCGAATCATATTTTATGCAACGGTTTTGCAGAAATTGAGATCATGGACCTTGGAACGCATTCGTCATTCCAGCAGCACAGTAGCAGCAAACGGTGTGGACCTGTTGAAAATGCAACACACTAATTGATTGGTGTCGTGCTTTTGCAATCAAACAACCAACAGAGAAAGAGAAGGAGATCCGGGAGGTCCTCAATAGCTGCATCTTCGATCGTTACCCCACTTGACAGGCTATTGACAGGGTAGGCGAATAACGATGATATCATAATGGATGGCCAGAGCAAACAGTCACTCGCACCCGTTAGTGCACCGTGCCCGGGAGGTCCTTGAGATTCCACGAACGAACGCACCCTCACCGGGTCCGGCGAGGTGGCAGGGTCACACAAATTGCACCGTTTGAAAAAGCTGATTAACTCGATCACATTATACGTGGCCGGGGATCGCGTTTTTTTGCATTCGCAATTTTTCGCCTAACCCAGGAGGTCTCCATCAATCAAAAACCATTGGCATTGATCCAACAGACTGACGGCGACCCACGGGGACGCACGGCAATGAAGCTGTCAGGATCCTCCAGGAAAAGTTTCCACGCATCGTATTGGTTTACCATCGCGGCCGGGTGCGTAACGTGCCCGGAGGTCCAACCAACTCTCCGAAGCTATCCAATTTTCGGGGACGGACAGAAAAATGTTTTGGCAAAGATTGTCCACCCGGGGTGCGGCTGCACGATTCGCAAACTATTGCGGCTTCACCAACCGAAAGCTTGTTGCGATAGAGAGGGTTGGGAACCCACACACACACACACACACATACCTATTCCTCAGCTCGGTAAATCAATCCGATGCCACCGTAAAGTGACACTTTGTGTCAGGTCTCCGGGACTTGTGTCGGCGCGTACCTGTTGCGTACCAGGGTGTTTGCCAAATCTTGGAAAGGCGCAAGCGCATGTCGCATGCGATACGCAGTTTGCCAAAATGGTCCGAAAAATGCTTCAAATTTCTCTGCCTCGCCCTGTGGCAACCCGAAAAAGCCGATTCTCAGTGAACGGTGTTTTACGGTTGTTTTAGAGCGCAACCGGTTTCGGATTACCGAAGTTAGCCGGTTTATCTGGGTAACTGTCTTCGAAGCCGTCGTCGCCTGCGTCGTCAGTGGTTGGGAAGTTAACTCGAGATGGGCTTTTCGGGCGTTTGTTAGGTTGTGCAGGTTCTGATAGCAGTAGCAGAAGCAGATTAAGAACTGCAGAAGAAGAAGATAAGAACCGAACGCTGGGAGTGAGGATGCACAACCAGTGTAAGCCAATCGCAACAGATGCCATGCCACGGTGTCGTTTGGGCGTCAGGTTACATAACAAGCGCATCAGAACTGTTTGGAAGCAGTGGCCGTTACATGCTCATAGTGTTTGGGAATTATCTTAATGGGCGGTATAGAGGGATAGCAGGGAAAGTGTTGAACGTGAGATAGTATGTGTTTGGCTTATAACTATATTTTAAGTGATGTGAAAATGATAAGGAAATCGGTTGGTAGCTATAAATTTTGATCATGTACATCAGTTTGTAAAATATGAAGAAATGGAGGAAGATCAGTCTCTCTTCCTCTGTGGGATGAGGCATTTTTAATGTTTTAGCTATCTGCACCAAAGATCTTATTCGGTTTCTTTTAAACATTGTTATCTTGGAGTGTTGGTGGATCACACGAGTTGCTCAAGAAACAGGTCAAAACATCTCAAGGCTCGCCATTTAATCTTGCTTAGGGTTATGAGGCTCGACCGTGATTTGCTTAGGGTTATGAGAGTCCTCGTAATGGTCCAAATCTCGAGTCATTTTAGAGCATCGTTAATTTCCGAATCTGTCAATCGAATTTTAACTACAAAAACTTGTGAAGAAGAGCTTACAAATTTATTTGATACGACATATTGGATAACTGTGGTGAGCACTTTATCGTAAACTGTATTAAATGGAACTGTGTTCAACATTTTCTTAATAATTTTGTTTCTGTATGAAGATGAGAATCACATGAATAAATCTATCTACGTTAAAGTGTTTAATAACTAAACAGTAATCAAATGCGTTCATGCATCGAACAGACTCTTACGGATGAAATCAAATGGATCACTGTAAAGAAATCATTACACCCAAATGGGCAAACTTCACAGCAGGTATCGAATCAAACCGTTTCTCCGATTGTTTCAGGCACCTCCTAAGGAAAAATTGCCCCGTTACAGGATTGATTAATTTTCACCCAACGCGCGTAGCAAACCAGAAACCCCAAAGAAAACCCCACAATTGTGGTACGGCCGTCGGGACATGCCCTTTTATGCGCTTTTGCCCATTTTCTCACACAATTTGCTCATTAATCAAAACCCCATCCGTCCATTTTCATAAAGTAATTGTTTCACACGGCAAACACACACACACACACCGTTTGGGTTCGTGGGGTGGCCCCGAATAAAAATTGGGCGAGAAAACAAAAGCGCCAATACGTAGCGAACCGTTTCCAATTTTGCCGCGCAGGCCAAAGGCCCACCTTGAGTGGTGTAGTCCAGCGATTAGAAGGCGATTCGAGGCGCGAAAAAAAGCAGAGAGTTTCCCCTCTTTGCTTCGGAGTTGTGCGGGATATGAACTGGTTCAATAAATTTTCGTAAATTGAAAAATCAATTTCCAATCGTTAGCTCAAATAGATGCGCTTCTTCGAGTTTTCGGCTGCTGCCGGAAAAGTGGGAATTAATTCGATCGGAATCTGAACAATCGGAATTGGAGCTTTGATGGCTGCTGGTGGGGTGTGTGAGGGGGGGGGGGGGGTGTCTGGAGAGTAGGAGAAAGGGAAGGAGAGTTGTGTTGCCGCCACCGCAGACCGCTAAGTGATCGATAATCGGTGCTAAACGGATTTGAACCTGATCGTCCGTTAAACCCCACCAGGCACTTTATGCTGCCGAGTGGGCTCACATACAGACACACTCACATACAGGTGAGTTATGTTGTGGGTATGTAGTTTTTTTCAGAGCTGAGCTTAAGCATTTTTTCTTCTTCTGCTTCTCTTTCTCTCTCCTTTTGCGATGCACTATGCGTGGAGAAGTGTCGAATCATGTTCCGTGCGGTGAGATTCGGTGTGTTTCGAAAGTGTGTGCGCTCGAACAAACTCGAACAGACAGTGCCACCACCACCACCGACTTGCCGACTTGCCGACTTGCCCCATCGTAGGGCCCATGTTTAATGATATGCTTTCGCACAAAACCGTTTACCGGTTGCAGGATTTGTAGCAGCATATGTGGATTTGAAGTCTTCGATCAGCTCAAGCCCCAAAAGCGCATGGACGCATCTTGAAAGAGTTGAATGAGCTTCAACCCCAACCCCAGATCACCCATCAAGATTGGCCTTAAAACAAAAACCCTTCCCAAGAAGGAAAACGGTCGTTTCCGATTTCCTGCAGGCGGCATCCAATACGGAAGGATGGAAAGACCCTAAAGAGAGACTAAGACAGGTAGATCTCTTATGCAAGATGGACCAAAATTAATCGATCGATATGGGCACAACAACTGACCTGTATGCAGTTGCATGTCGTACATTGACAACTTCCGGTTGATGTTTTATCAACTACGAACGCGTGGCTCATTTTCGCCGCTGACCGCACGTGTCCCACCAAAACCGGGAGCCTAGTGTCACAATTTTGCCAGCTGGTTCTGGCCGGCTTGCTGGACTTTAATGTCGATAATTACCGTTCGGTTGATGGCCGAGCTGATTGAGTCCTCAATTTATGGTTAGGAAGTCAGTGAGGGGGAAAAAAAAAACTTTCGCCCTAGTGCCAATTATTGGTGGTGTATTTCGGCGAGCTAACAGCTCTCCAGACGCCAACTGCATCCGCGATGCACTTGTTTTTTCGTTCGGTTTACCTGCAGTAGTACTACTACTTCACTTTCCCACTCGACGGGAAACGAGTCCAAACCAGTGGTCTGGGTCACAGTCGCAGGGTGTTTTTACGCAATCGAAGGACACCCGGACCCGAAACAGCTGACCGATACGGTTCCCGTTTAATTGGTGGCTTCGCGTGGGTCTTGCCGGTGGGTGAACCTGTTCCAGGGGTGAAGGATACCACCCGATACGAATCCCTTCACGTTCAGAGGATGGTGATGGTGGACAGGAGGGCTACTAACGCGGAGGCAGCAAAGAGAGGTGGACATGCAACAGCAGCAACAGCAGCAGGCTCACCATGTCTTCGGTGGAGAAAAGCAATAATTAGCTACAACAATGTTTACAGCCGATAATGATAGGTGCAGGAAAATAGTAAAGTCATCGCTGGGCTGGTAGGAGAGGCCTGGGCCTTGTGGACTGTTGTCTAGTCCGTCTCTGGTTGGATAGTTCGTTTGGACGAGCCTTCGACGCAAATTCAGAACCTGCTTCCGGAGACGTGGGTCTGTCTGCAACGGTTATTCGAGGGAGAGAGAGAGAGAGTGAGTCTTGGATAGTTAAGCAGTAGTGTACTGGTTAGAGAGCTCTTTTACTAAGAGCTTGTTAGTTTATGTTGTTTCATCCATCTATCTGAAAGTCTCTATGGGAAACAGCTACTAATTATAGCAAGCTATTTTATAGCATTTTTGATGCTCACTTTTCTTAGTATTTATTCTGTCTGTCACTCAATATCTCATCTGCATCATTGTACGATTTCTCCCGGATGGGTCAAAGGTTGTGGTTGTATCGGAAGCGTTTGTTAACAATCGTTGAGCACAATCGTTTTCCCAAGTCACGCTGTAGAACACGCAAATCATTCGCGCAATTACACTGTCTTTGGCCGTATTTCGTCCAGTGTCGACCAGGTGGACCGCGCAGTGATCGGCAAGTGGTACGGCAAAAGGGCTGCCAAAGATTATGACCTTTCCGATTTGATGCGTTCAAACGAATGTGACTTTAGGAATTGTTGACGATCGATTGCTGACAGCGAGTGATGTTTCGATTTGAAATCGATTTTTTTTCCGATGGTTCCAACTTTGAAATGAATTTCTGCTGGTTGAAGTTTGATGATCATGATGTGGGGATTTTTTTTTGCGCTTTCCCGTTTCGCTTCAACTTAACATCATCTGCATAAGGGTACAGCAAAACAAGTCACAGTAATTATGTGTATAATTTCGTTACGTTTACAGACAGAGTCGATAAAAACAAGACAAACAGCCATATGTCGTTTATGCTCACATTATCAGGCAGGTTGATTTAGAAGTCAAGTTTTTATTCTCCCGAAAAATGACTGATATGAATGTGGTGTCGTTTTTTTTTTGTCATTGCCTTCTCGTGAAGCATAGAATCAAACAAAGGAACATTGTTAAGAACGAGATACCAAACTTCAAGCAGAAAAAAAGACCTAACATCCGTGTGCACTAACCGCTCGGGAGGAGACATTAATTATTTCGATGCGTTTTGCAGTTGCGCAGCAAATTATGCGCCCAATTTAGTGAAAAGCGTTCGGCGCGCATCGGAACGATAAAATTGATCAAAAAAACAATCCGATCAAGCTGCCTGGTTCGGTTGGTTCGGCTTGATAGCAAGCTGCTGCCCGGTAGCCGGTTCCGGCGGACAATTATTACGGTTCAGCATCGCTAGAATACCGTTGGATTTGGTTTGCTGCTGGCCAGAAACCTTTGTCTCTGTCCGTCACCTGCTTGTTGGGACGAGGAAAAAAAAACCTGTGCTGTGCTTACGTTTTGTCAAGGCACTGGTTCGTGACGAAATGAAGGATTTTTTTATATCATCATACTGCTGACACCGCGGAGACAAAGAACATCGTTTGATGAGGTGCTCTTTTTTTTAGCTGGGGAGGTTGATGAGGTTATCATCTGGTGGGAAAATATTTTTATCAAATGTATTCCGCTTCCGTTGGTTCCGGCATAGGTTGATAAGGGTCTTTTTTAGGATGTGGGGTCCTATCGTCCTAAGGAAACGGGCTCGAATTTGGAAAAATTTCTTACTTTTGATGGAAAAGGAGAGTGAAGAATGCTTGAATATTTAAACTACATGTTAAGAGCCAAATAATTTTCTTAGTGTAGCTTATTTTGGCTTAAAGTTTAAAAGGGACTCTAAATTTGAACTTGATTTTTTTAAAATTATATTGTTATTTTGTCTCTATTACAATAGGGACAAAATAATTCTTTTGGGTAATTTAAATGCTACAAAAATTATGGCACGCTTAAAAATACTTACTTAAATACTTAGTTTTAGCAAAAGGTTCGGACCGAAGTCGATTTCCAATTTTTAACTAAATATTTTTTTTCCTTTTGAGAGGATTTCTTTTAAAGAGTAAATGTTTTATTGCAAAGCTTTAGATTATGGTTTGAAATTACTTAGACACTTAATAAGAACCATCAGTTAGATAGCCTAAACCTTGTTCTCTAAATAGGTAACTTCTAAATTATGGGTAAAACAAAATAATTCGAAAATGAATCTAAGCCAACAACTAAAAAATTCCTTCTCTTTTCTTAAGACAACCGCAAACATAAATTTGATCAGCCCTCCATAACCATTACATCGTTAGCTGGGCCCAGCCCCATTCGATGCGCTCCTTGATTGACAGATGCTTTGTTTTCCGCGCAGGAAGAAAATTATTTGCGCAGGAGGACTTTGCGCAAACGGCCAGCGGCAACAGCAGCAGCAGCAGAGAAAAAAAATCCGGCAAACCATGTCCGTAAACACCTGACCGTAAAGTATGCGCGTAAACTTTCGCTTCCCCCGGGATGTAAAGAGTGCCAGAAGAAATTTCGCTTTCCTTACGATCGAAATTTTCACTTGTCATTTGGCTGGCTGGAGGTCGTGTACTCGGTACGCTGTACGCTCGGTCCACCATCTGGCTTGGTGGACTCGTCCGGGCCACTTAAACGGTCCATTTTGCCGTACGCATTCTCGTGGGTTCGGTTGTTTGCTTTGTGCGTTGCAGACGTTCGTACGATCGCTTGATCGTTCGCTTGCATCGGGAGGACATCATCGTTTGAAGCGAAAAATATTATGTTTGAGTGTGTGCAACGTGTAATTAAGTGCGTGGTTCGGCTCGGGAAGAACGCACGATGACAAAACAACACATAAAAGCAGGCATCGTAAAACGTGTAATTTTTCGGGGACAAACATTGCATTAATCGATCATTAGATGCGATTGAATCGTGCGTTGCGTTGCATGGCGATGGCAGTTCGTCTAATTGCGGTCTGTGGTCAGGTGTGCGAATCCTTCGAGTGTGTGTGTGTGTGTGTGCCAATCAGGCACGATAAAACAGTCACAAAGCAGCAACATTTTGATGAAATCGTATCGATATGCAGGGGTTCGTAATGTTGGCGATCCGATCATTTGATACGGACCCGTTGATGATAAGAACTGGCTTGAGGCTCTGGCAGTGGCAACAAGGACGAACATCAAACAAGCACACAGAGAATGCAAACAAAAAATCTGCAACCCTCCCATCAGGCCAGCTGGAAATGTAGTTCGCGTTTCCGTTCGCTTTCATTTTCGTCAAATGATTTTATTTTTCGGAAGTTTGCTGTCATCTGTCCCTTGGTAGGTACGCTTGGACGAACGCGAAACATAATTTCAGAGCTCGCGTGACGTTCTAGGTGGTAATTTATGGTCAAATTAAAACTATCAAACAATTAATTTACAAGTTATAAAGTTTAACCAGCGACAAAACGCAAACAACGCTCAGGACATTGTGTAGCATCAGGATCATGCAAATGGCAATAAAAGCAATAAAAGCTGCACTGGAAGAAAAATTAGAATCAATTTAATGAGACGGGCAGTTTGGAAATTTCAATAAAAAGTGATGATCTTCGTGCTTTTTTGCTATTAGATGACTTAGGACTAAATATCCACTATGACAAAGCTGGTAGCTGGAAGAATCTGTTTCACTTTTTTTTTTGTATTGCAACAATATTTCGACGAGTTATCAAACCAGCCTGCGAAACGGGTGCGATTACCACAAAAATAACACTTTACCCTCTTTCAATAATAATCACCTTCCACTACAATAGCACAACGAAACAAATTTACATTCTAAAAATAATCACATTTCATTAGATTCGCAATACTTCCAATGTCATACCGCACCAAATACCGCGACCGCTACTCAACTCAGCTGCGAATAGCTTTCCGGCTAATCAGGTTTTACCTATTTTCGGCCCGCGGTTCCTGCAGGAACCGATAATCTTTGAACCGACGCGCTAGACGCCTTTTTTTGCCTGCAGTTTCGCATTCGGGAAACATTTGAGACCGCCTGTCTGTCATCATTACACCACCAAACCGCACGTTCGGAATCATGTTGTGAAATTGCTTAGGGCTGAATCGATTCAGTACACTGAACAATCCGACAATCGACAGTAAATCAACGAACTGACACAAAAGGCTTGTTGCAAATTGGACGAAAAACTAATCTGCTGGCATGCAACGTTCAGCGCGGCCGACCATCATAAGGGTATCGCGGAGGTGATGGCACGTGTCAAACCGAGGAATCAATTTGGAAAGTGTGTGCTGTGCTGTGCTGCGCCGGTGTATGCAGTTGGACTTTCGCATTCGGAAGAAATATTCGCATGCCGGGGCTTGGCTGCACGGGCATGTTGTCGGGTTGAGTTTATGTAAACATGGTGATAGGGGTGATTGTGTCACTTGGAATTGTTTGCAAGAATTTTTTTCAAAGAGTTACTTTGCATAATATGGTGTAATGAAATGGTACAGTGCGAGTTTTTGTGGTGAAACAGATTTTAAAGGACCGTGAAGATGAGTTCTGGTGATGATAAGAAGTGTTTTGTTTACATTTTTTAGCAGTGAGGCAGAATCTAGTACAAGAAAAGTTGTAAAAAAAGGCCGGAGATCTTATACGAGATGTCTTAAGTATCTTCTCATCGGTCTACTAACGGTTGAGGGTGTCTTATGGACCTAGAGGACATTCTAACTATACTTGCTTAGCCTCATAGGTTGCAATGAAATCCGCTTTAAGGGGATCTTACTTGATCCACAGATCCTTCTACATTGAAGGGCCCCTTTTGGAAGAGTTCTGTCATCAGTTCATCGATTGTTTTCTGTATTCTGTTGTGTTCCTGGTCCTAAAATGACAATGCTAATTACTACCTCTTGAAACTAAAAATGTTGAAGAAGAAACTAGAAACTTGACCTTAAAGTCACATTTGACAGAGTGTAGAATCAAGCGATTATAGCAAGAGACCTTGAGATTTGAACCAGAATTATTTGAAAATGATCGTTCTAAGTATTCCATTGTTGAAATCACTGACTGTTTGGTTAAATATAATTACTTAAATCCACTTAAACTCTTTCCTTTGTTCGCTCGAATCGATCCATCAATAGTAAAATGATTGCTTAGATGACTATTTAAACCCCGTGAAATATTGACACCTTTCCGTCTGCCATGCGTCCGTGCGAGCTGTGTAAAATGTGTCGAACGATAAACTAATTGAATTTCACCTCATTGCGTGAATCAGCACCGTCAGGAACAAAACCATCGTCGATTCCCACCATTATCGTGCGCGACGGACAGGCAAACAAATGACACACCGTAAATCACGGTACATAGTCAAACGCACCCCAAGGAACGATGGGGTCTTACGAGTTTGGCAACTCGAGTCGAACCGTCTCGGGACGATACCCATTTGTAGTTTGTATCCAGTGTGTGGGTCAATTACGCCGTCGAATATCTGTCAAACGTTCGAACTTCAATCAACCGGACCTGAGGCGATCGAACGTGCCGAAACGCTGCCCAGACACTCCCGCGACTTCGGAATAGCCGGGTCCGAGGTTTCGGGACGGTGATGGTGGGGTATTTCCATTTTGTCTAATGAGAAATTACCATAATGAATCTTTTGTGCGCCTCGTGTACTTAGTGTATGTGCCCGTTTGTACCCCGTCCTTCTTTGTTACCGGACAGGGATGTGCTTATACTGTTTGTTGTGGCTGCTGCTGCCAGGTTTGTGCTTCTCTGCTTCAAACCGCCGAGCCCCGTGGCCGGCACCCAATCAATCCCGTCCTTTCGGTTTTGTTGATGGTGTGGTTGAAGCTCTTGTTGGCAGTGGATCGAGTCTTGGTCGAAGGTTTGCGCACTTGCTGCTGCGTACGGTGGTCTCGCGTACGATAAGTACCGTATAAGGACACGAAATTACCTGACCTTCTTCTATGACTATGCAGCTGATCGATACCGGTCCTCGAACGTTTGCCGCTTGGCTCAACCGCTGGTCATCGTTGGTTAAGCGTTGGTCTTCATAAAATTCGGCGCTCATTCGGACGGTAATTACCTACCCACCCCTTACGACCGACTCCACACTCGATCGATTGACAGGCCCCAACATGATGGGAGAAGTACGGGAAGTTCCTCCCAGTGTGTGCGAGTGTGGTAAGCAGCGTGTGAAAAATTATGATTTGTAACGATTTAGGAAAGCCAAGTCATCAGTCGCTTCGTTGGACGTCCCGTGCAGTGCAGTGACATGGGGTACAGAACGATACTCACCGACTCCGACTCAGTACGTGCGTGCTTTGAATGGCAAATTGCTTGCACGTCGCTAAACGATCATACCGTACCGGACAGCGGACAGTGTGTGGCCTCAGCACAGGCGGAAATTACGCGTTACGCGCAGCCGATCGAGTGCGTCGTCTTGAAAGGTCGCCCCAAATTATGAGAGGGTCGCTCGCCGTTCTCCGCCAGATTCTGCGCACTGATGCTGCGAAAGGGGTGAGAGTAGAGCAGCGGGGAACCACTTGTTGGGTGAGTCGGGCATCTGATTACGGATCGTATGGCAGTCGATGATAGCACTGGACCTATTGGCCTTTTCGGCAATTGATGAGGTACAAGAGATGCTGACAGTAAGCGGAATCGACCGTCACGTGACGGAACAAGCGCTTAGAACGTGTTTTGATTGCTGAAGAACAAAAGGAGTATTGAAATGTTGAAGAGGAAAACAAGGCATAATCAGCTATTAAAAACGGAGATGTTGGAAATGTTTAGTGAATTTTGTTAGAGGAATAGTCTCCACAGTCCTAAGAATCTTTTCTAATCCTGAAGATTATGAAAACATTTTCCAACGTTCAATAAAGTGTATTAGAAAGCAGTTAAATTTTATCTGGTCGACTACCTGAACTTTCTTTCAATTTTTGCTATAACCTTACACTTTACATCTGTTGTATTAAGAGATTGTGTAAATCCTTTAAGCTTCCTTGTAATGTGAAGCTCCTCGAGAGATAATCAACCGGCCGATTGTCGTTGACTGGGCAGTGAGCAAAATCGTTAACCTCACATTCATGGAAGCCGCCATGTGATGATAATTGGTAGCACTGATGTGAAGGTAATTGCATTTTCGATAGGCACCTCGCGAACCGAAGCCGAAGCCAGCCCATCTCAACCACCGCTCACCGCTCACCGAAGAACCCTCACTAACTCCCGGATGCACCAGACCTCCCCACGGGAGTTAAGCTGCAGTATCGAGGCTTAAGCACCGTGACGGCTCCAACCGTCAACCACGGACCATGGAACCACGGCAAACTGAGAAGACACACACACACCATGTTTGTTGCATGACTGCAAAGTGCAGAAGCTGTAATTAGCCTCCAAAAAGGAAGCGAACAGGCGAATCTCATGTAAAAAAACAGGTAACACGACAACAACGACCGCACAAAGAATGGCCAAAATGTGAGTTGTTGTGGTGTGGTGATGCTTTTTTTTTTTGTCGAAGGGTGAGTGATGATTTGCCACGCTAAAAACGCGACAAGTGTCGGTGCGACAACGAGTGCATCATGCCGCGACCGGACCGGTTGGCCTCGGTTGACACGCACGGGAAGGAATGCGGGAATGGAGGATGGAAGGGAGCCGGCCAAAAACAGCCACCAATTCTCAAGTTCACCTTCATGACGCAGATTTTTCGCGTCGTTCGAGTGTGGCAAATTCGGCATCACGGCAGCTTGGGCACGCAAAGGAGGCGGGAAATGGGAAAAGGGAGCTTATGATCGGCTGGTGCTGGCGATCGCGGTAGCATCGGTTCCGCATAGACTCGCGTTGTGCCGTGGCCGGACATGAACGCATGAGCAAGAAGCCGTGGACTGTTGTTGCACTGCGTGAACTTGGAGCGCGACTTCGTGAGGAGAGGCAACAAGACAATCGGCGTGCACGGTCACGCTGGTAGCCGAAAACTGAAGCCGCGACGTGGCGTCGGTGAGGAATGAGTAATGATTATCATTAGGCGATGTGTGGACAAGGACACGCGATGCTGATGGGTTGTGTCGGAGGGCAGAACGGAACCAATTCGGACCTACTTGGGCAGGATTGTGCATATTAAATCGGCAAATGAGCTACACTTCACCGCGGGTTGGATTGTTAGTCGGCGCAATGAGATTTAGTTGTGCCAAGCGTAGTTGTTCAGCTGGCAAGGGGCTGCCTAATGCGAGAGGTTGCTTTGGGTATCGGTGGTACTTGTCGCTGTGTAATGCGTGTATGTTGTTTCAACTTATTAGTATAGTCCAGTCTAACTTACAATGTGTTTTGGTTGACGTTTGAATTAAACCCTGCAGTAATAAAGCTATAAGACTGAGAGAGAAAGAGGGGAAAATAGAAAGAAAGAGAGAAAAAGGAACGTTCTGATTGCGAAGGTGGTTTTAAGCAAACAATTTATTTGTAGAGTCCTAAATACAAGAATCTGAAGCTCTTTTTAAAAATGATAGCAGCAGTAAAAAACACAAGAATTTAATGGTCGGAGCTCTTCATTTTCTTACCCAAACTAAACCGCTTTTCTTGTGCTTCCGGTGCCGCCTTTTCCAATGACACTTCCCACAGGATGGGGTTGCGATTTATAGCTTCTAACTTTAATCACTCTCATCGTTCATAATTTACGACCACTTCACTCATTACCGGGTGTTTTTAAAATAGACAACACGCTGGTTGGTAAGCAGCGTGTTAGCAGGCGTGTTAAGTATTTTCCAGTTCCAGACACTTACAAACCCGCCGTGATTGTGGTTATGGTTTATGAAAACTCACTTTTCGAAGCATGGAACCGACCGTACTTTGGTGGCATTTAATGGAAGAAAATGCTTCTACTGCGCAACGCGCGCGCGTCGCCCGGAAAAAGCGATGATCGATGAGTTGTGGGTAGAAGCAGAGCTCTAAATGCAAAACAGTGTAAGGGTGCAATGTGATGGTGTGGTAGAGTGGCTTCTCACAGCACCTGTTGCCTTGAGGGTGTGCGTACGAGCGTTTGGAAAGGGGCGAGAAAAAAGATCGTAAACTTCATTAGATGCAGTACGACCGATAGGTGACAGAAGTTATGCTAACAAGATAAAATAGGGCGCCATTAAAAAATGTTCATCGACGTCGACTGCTCGAACAATGTAGATCGGTTTTGCTTTATCGAGTCGATCGATCTGGAGGTAAAAAAAATATATATATGTGGTGAGCAAAACATGACACAAAATCGGTTTTGTGTGCGCGGGTCCTAATGCGTGCCGGTAATGTTGAGTCATTTTAAAATTATGTACATCATCGTTTGACCGATGAAAATGCGTCAAGATTATCTTCGCGCAAAGGGTGTTTTGTTTATGCGTTGTGCATGTTATTAAGCGTAATATCTTGAGGCATTGGTTGGTTTTCTTTTGTGGCCACATTGTGCAGTGTTTTGTTAACGATAAAATATCAAAGTTCAACGAGCTTTTGCTTCCGATAAGGACGACAATATGCAAGATCATGTGTTTAATTATTGGTGTTATAAGATGCATACTGTGGTGTTATATTTTTTACTTTAAAAAGCAATAGCTATAAGAAACCAAACGTATTTGACAAAAAACTTATCAACAAAATAATCTGTTAAAACAACTTTATAGTAATCAAGAAAAACATTAGACTTTCAGCACGTGGACATGGACAATCTAACGAAGGGATGTATTCAATCGATAGGCAGTAAGAAACCGAAGTGACGGCTGACTTTCCAAATATTTACTGACAACGAAAAGAAAAATCTAAGGTTCATGTCAAGATGTCTCTGCAATTCACTATTTGAGCTGAATTATTCGACAAAAGTTGAAATGGTAACTGAACCTTCAAAAATCCATACGAACACATCCAAATTTGCATTAAATGCTAGTTATTAAGCTAACCATAGCCACGCAAATAATTACCGCAAAAGGACAATCGCATCACGGTGTTCCGTTAATGAGCACGCGTGTTGCGTCCAAACAGGAGCCAACTACATTCACCAGCTTCGGTCACAGGTTGATTGGTACAGGTCAGCGCTGCTACTACGCCTCAAAAAACTTGAATCGGCACGCTTTTTTCCCCCCGGTTCCGTAATGTGCCGTTTCCTGAGGGCTGAGGCACAGTGCCTCCGAAATTGGTAGCTACGAGCGGGCCCAAGCCCACGAGCCACGCCACGAGCCTAGGAAGAGGTAAGCAGCAAAAAAAAAACAAAAAACGCAGCTAAGCAATTGCGCCAAGCGAACAGTTACCGGTGGCGGGTTAAACTGTATCATTAAAGCTAGACCTGCCGAAAACAGCAGGTTTTCGGGCAGTGGAATGATGTTGTTTGGGGCAACTGCAAAGGAAGTAGCTGGGTATAAAAAAAAACTGGAGAGCTGGGGATTTTGGGAAGAAGGAAGCTGTGACTAGTACATGGTAGAAATGTATCCACCTATGAAGAAAATGGAGTATATTTTTATGAGAATTAAAATAATTGTTGGAGAAGCTTTTGGAGTTTGCTGCACGCTAGATTTAGGATGACATATTGGAGGTAAATAATTTTCTTTCGTTAAAAGAGGTATTACAACAGATTTTTCCCCAACTTCAAGACATTTCTACAAACCGTACCCCAACGGCAAACTCCCCGAAAATAAGTAGCCAGTACCTAGAACGTACCAACGGGTGCTCACCGCCAACACCACCGGAGCCATGTTTTAAATTTCCAATTATCTACGCACGTGTTAATGATTGCCAGGTATTGGCCATTCCCCCAGGTGCCTTCGAGGGCACAGGCCAGGCGCCTCGGCTCCGTGTTATTACTACGTGCCGCCTTCAGCGCCATCAGTTGGCGGCACTGGATTTGGGCAATGGGCCCTTTCGAGAAAAAAGAAGCTGGGCGCATACTTTCATCCCGATTCCGCGCGTGATTGAATGTTCCAATCGGCCCCCTTGCAGCTTGCGCACATCCCAAAATCGGGCTAAAGCTTGGGGCTAAAACATGTGCGCGCACTGGAATGAGTGCTTTTTCCCAAAACCCCGGGGGAACCTGGTAAAAAGGGAGCTTAATGTGCGCCGGGCTGGAGAAAGGAAATAATTGAAATGCTTCTAATTACGGGCCAGAATTATGTATGCACGTTCCGTGCGCGCGCGCGCACTCGCGCACTCATACTGTTGGCAAGATCTTGGCGCGGGCTTCCGATTGCGGATCGATCGTGATCACCTTTCCCTCCTTCCTTGGGGTGATCTGAGCGATTGACTGTTTTAGGCAGGCGGAAAATCTAATTATTCCGAGGCACTCTGTTTTCGGCACGGTTTTGGAACGGATCGGTCCATCGGTTGGGTTGGTGGAAGTAGAAAGGTTGGTAATTTTGGAGCAATGAGCCATGGCTAACGGCACACCGGTTGAAGTTTAGCAGCTCGGTTTGGCTCGTCGTCGTCGTCGTCGTCGTCGATCAGCCCAAGGTGATAAAATGGCGCTTGCTCGATATGCAAACTGATCATTATTCGCTTGCTGTGGGGTAATGGTGACTGGAAGTGGGGTTTCTTTTTTGGAAAGGCTTATAATGTCACCGAGATAGGGATGGGAAAGGATAATCGTTGCGAAACGATCAATGCCTTTGGCAAACTAAGTTGTTGGGAGATGATTTAACTTCAAGATGAAGCGAACGAAGATTGTACGATACATTAAATTAGTTTGGAAAGTGATTTCTATCAAATGTCTTCATTGTATTCCTTTAAGAGCTTTCAGAAAAGGGTTTTAAATGAAGCTTATTTGTTGGAAATTAAGAGATGAATATGAACATGGATTATATCACTAAATTTACTTGGAGTCCACGAAACCTCCGGATTCATGTTCAACATGTGTGAGGTTTAAAGGTTTTTGGAGCTTAGTTTTTTAGGATAAGCAACGCAATATTATATCTTTATCGCAGTTTCAACACATCTGCTACAAATATAATTTGAAAAAAATCTAGAATTCAAAGATCTGATGGACAAAAAGACCCTATTGGACATCTAGTAATTGCTGAATTTTGAGTTCAACTTCTCTTTTCAAGGTATTGCAAAAGCTTTCTCAGTACTGCGCTCATCACGTGAGGACCTAAGCCTGAAAGAATTCTCTCACTTACTTCGACAGCAGGTCACCTTAGAAATTCAAAGTCATAGATGACTATTCGTTCATTTGTGTATGACAAAGTTTGTGGCCCTGGAAAGAAAGAGCTACAATCCCACAGGAAATAGACAAAAAATCTCATGCCTTAACTGACCCAACAGGACACATCCAGCTGTTTTCCTTCACGGTAGCAAACAAATCATCCGCTTCCTTTCGATTTCGATCGATTCCTGCTGCCGGAACCGTACATCCTCTAGAAATCTCCGGGTTGCTGGGCACTCTCCAGATGGTCGTCGATCGTCCATCCTGACCCGGGGATCCTCGCAGCCACGATTTGAATACTTCGCGGCTCACGTGATGCTCTATCTTACGTGTAATATTTCTATGACAAAAAAAAGGATGACGTACGCAAGGACCTATTTACGCGTTTCTTCTATTACACCGGACGTGAGATTTTTTTTCCCATGCTCCATGCATCAACGTACATTGAGGCTAATAATAATAAATAAAAAATCATCCCAATCCAAACCAGACGGAAGAGCGCTACCAACGCCACGGCCAAATGGATCTTATTTGTGTGTTTGCTTCGCGTCCCAAACCCGCGAACCCACCATTATCGTTAACCGCGACCGAAGAAGCGTGGGAGCGCAAGAGTAGCAAAGGGAATTGAGAAAAAGACACCGCCAACGTCCGCTTCGTTGAAGAAGAGTGAGAGTATCCTTTTTTTGTGGAAAAAAACCACCTCCCGGCGCATCTGTGACGATCTCGTGAAGATCTCGACGGTTCGGGTGTAATGCTGCGGTTTTGTACGATCACGTCACTTCCGTGTGAAGGATTTGTCACCATTTGCCGCGAGCGTGACGCGGATGCAAGGATGTGTGATCGAGCGCGAGCTTCCCACGGTCAGGACCGGGGCATTACTACACTTGCGCTTTCGAAGGATATTCGTGTTTCCTCACGCAGCAGTAACTTCAGCTCCAGATGGTTGTGGCCACAGTCTTGTGACAACAAATTAGAATCCTAGCCCACCAGATGTGCTTGGGTGATTTTTTTTACTCGTTGTAAAATTTTTGAGGTCTTTTACTTTAAAGAACTTTCTTCCAACTTTCGTTCCCAATTTATACTATTTTCAGTTTAACAATCTTTTCATCCTGATTAAAGAAAAATTTTCGGTAAGAAAGTATTGCACACATTCACACAAAAAATCTTTTTATTTTAAATGCATCATAACCCTGGTAGGCGCTTGTGTTTCGGGTCGTATGACAAAACTTCAACTTCAAAACTCCAATTAGAGTCCTTCTCGAGTGTCTTGTTTTGTGGTTATGTTCACAGCAGCAGTCCAAAACCCAAAGCAGCGGACTCGTCTTGCAAAAGGGACGGTTCTGAAATACGACGATTTGACCGACAAAAACTGGCGTAAAATGGGAAACAAATGCATGACATGGGGTATCAGGGATTCCTTCTTTTTTCTGAGTGATCCGGAGAAAAAAAGTGGTACAACGATTTTGTTTTTTGTAAATTTCGGCACGTGCCATAAAAAGAGTTTTTATAGTAAAAAAAACAAATAATAATCTCATGATCTTGACAAAATAAAAACTAAAGAGTTTGAGTGTGATTTTTGTAGAGTAAAAATAAGACAAAATCCTCTGATCCACAACTTGACAGTCGCTATCCGAATGTTTTATGTCTTCCGCTGTGCATACTAAGGGAAAAGTGGGAAAAAATGAATGCTTACATCCTTCGTCGTTCGTGGGGAAAAAGATCTGTGGGAAAAAATAGTCTTTTACTAAATAGATGATGGTCTACACCAATACTCCTTAGGGAAGCCATTTGTTGTGTATTGATAGCATGAAGAAAAATGTATTTTCTTTGAAGGGCCTTTCTCTTGGACTAAACCGTTTTCCGTTTGGAAAATTATTTCCTCCACTTAGCTCACTTGTCGTCTCAATTATCCGATCTTTGCACAAAATAAATGTATGCAAATGCGAATTTATTGCTCACTGTTCCAATCCCGGCATCCAGTTCCGTCTCGTTTGCTGTGACAAATGCCGTTGTGCAGATTCGGTGTTTACTATTTTCGCAAAAATCAAACACCAAACCTGGTGTCGCATTGTGCTGCTGCCTTTTGTCGGTATTGTTGTACCGTGGCCACAAGCAACAAACCGTTCCGCCGTTGTGTGTGATGCATTTTTATGCAAATGATGCATCGCGTCTGCGTCCCGAGGAACGATTAGAGTCATTAGACGGGATTCTTTCATTCTCGACGCATAAATCAGACCCCAAAATCTCACGAAGCATAACAGCTGGCGCCTTACTTAGCGAGAAGACTGCGGAAGACTCATCCATTTCCCGGATTGGGATTCGATCTATTGTCAGGCTGCATTGTGTACCTTTCACACATTTATCAATAAATATCCAAATAGAGCGTAACATCTTCGCTCTTAAAGATGGCAGGACGAAAAAGGCTTCGAACCGATTGATTTGCATATGCAAGAAGTGAAGGCTGGCGCAGAATTTTCCCAAGCACACGCAACCTTCATTTGCATACTTTTGTGATCGCCAAACCCATCCCCTTTAAAGGCCAAGCCAATATCCTTTCGATCGAGGAAATCTTTTTGATTTCCTGAGAGCGAGAGAGAGAGAGAGAGAGAGAGAGAGAGAGAGAGAGAGAGAGAGAGAGAGAGAGAGAGAGAGTGGAAAGGGAATTCTTTCGGGAGAAAAGAAGAATTGATCGTGATCAATAGGAAATGTTTGGTTAATAGTCAATCGAATTTGCATATGGAGCGCCCTCCGATCGGGACCCGTTACATACAAAAAAAAAAAGAAACACCTTGGAAGGGTAGAAGCGTGCATTTTGTGATTTCACTATGGCAATTGTTTTCGATTTTTGTTCCTTATAAAAAGAAGCGCGTTAAAGGGGGCTTACGGGCACCAGCGGTACAATTAATTATTGTACAGCACTGGAGTGTGTCAAATTAGAAAATTTTACACCATTTCGGTATTGATCGGGAACGATAGAGGCAGAAGGAATAAAGTAACTGCATCGGGTTAGGAAAAGAGTTAACGATTCGGCTTTGTGTTTGTGCGTGTGTGGGTCCGTTTAACTGGAGTTGATTTGTAATGATTGATCGTTCTTTGTTGCATTCCTGTAAGTTGGATGCATTTTTTTTTAAAAAGCAGCAACAAACTATGACGAATGTCTGATTGATTGATTGTTGGTTTTGCAGGCGGACGCTGTACTAAGAAGACGCCAAAAAATTCGAACCGTCCAACGGGTTAAATTGATTTGTCACAACGTCAAGTTAGGATACGTTTAATGATCGCTAAATGAGTTTGAAATATTTTGTCAATTGTTTTGTTGTGCTTTATGCATGTGCTATTTTGTACAGTTCTATTGTATCATATGTTGAAACGTTACTGAACATTACTTATATCAAATGGATCATTAAAATCTTTGGAAACACGCAACATAAAGCCACAATGTACGGTGGGCTTTTGAGATTATCAGCTCATAGTGTGTGTATACTTGCTGTCTGGAATCACGAGTTATATTGAGACAAACAGTTACGGAGTCTCCGTGAGGTAAAAAAGTTGGTAATAATATCTATAAAACATCAGCTGTATTCACACCAATGTGTCGATCTATTTTACCAATGCTTCATTTAAACCATATTTGGCCAGCTTTTCAGACAGCAGTGTGTGATTCATAGAGTAAAATTCGACACAGAAATCAGTCTAGATGACATCAATCTGTTTTCCGTTGTCCAGCAGAGGAACTCAGCATCGAAAGCGCCTGGGACAGGATTGAGAAGAACACCATATCAATCGTATCCTTGCTCTCTGCTATGCGCGTTGCCTAGTCTTAGGCGCAATTTTTGTCTTCAGAGTTATCATTTGCCAATTTTTTCTATCAATTGGAATACTTTTCTTTTTTATTTTTCTAACGTTATTCACTTTAGGTTACAAAAACTAACAGCTATTGTACAACTAGGGATTAATAGATAGAGTTTTTGTAGGGCTTTTTTCTAAGGTTTTTAGTATTGTTTTCATGTTTGTTTGCATCTATGTAACACACATTTTACATGCATTTATCACATTTTTTCTGTCCACTTTTGTTACGTTCTTCACTTTAGAAGCAGATCCATTTTTTTTTCGAAATTATTTTTCCTTCTACAAAGCCACAGCTTTTTTTTTATACGCTACCGTTGTTTAAAATATAGTTAATGGTACAGTTTTGCATTTTTTTTCCATCCATCTGTCCTGTGAGGAAACTTTTATTCCCATGGCAATGCTGGTCTTGAACGATTTTTTTTTCTGTCCTTCTTTACCTCCCCGCTAAGTCCACCACTTTAACCCTTCCGGTGCCGAATTTCCTCATTAAATCCTTTCGCTGGTCCTTTTCAAACGGTATCGGCACGGTTTCCACGGCAGCAACCTCGACGACGGGTGTACTTCCGTATCATTTCTTTTTTTTTTACTTTCGTTATGGAGATGAAGTTTTTTTTATCTTCTTCTTCATCCTCTATTTGCTTTCTTTAATGTTGGCGCAATGGCAGTGAGCGATCTATCTATCTTTCGGTCTTTGTGCCAGTGCGTCTAATACCGTGGCATAATCATTAATTTATATTTACTGGCCCATGCGCGTTACATTTCGTGGACCCCTCACACTCCACTTACCCCCTCGCGGGTGAATCCTTATTTTCTAAGTTTGCTTCCTTCGGGTGCAACCATGCACTACAGCTGGCCGGTTGCCGGGGACGGAGCGCGGAGATTCTAATTTGCATACGGGAATCTGCCAGGGGTTTTTCTTTTTTTGTATTTTTTCTCTCTTACCCGTCACGGGTCGAGACTTTCGATGATCGAAGAAAATCATTCCCTTTTGGCTGCGGTTTGGATTAGAGGGTCATGGTAGTGTGTGTGTGTGCGTAGATGAGTAACCCTTTTTTCCCAAACCCTTTTCCTCGGGAGTTTACCCAGCGATGGAAAGAGTGATGGAAGCTGGAGTGATGCAGATTTTTTAAGGAAGAAAGTCTAAAGACTGAAATTTGATTGATGATCTAATGATGATGGAAAAGCTAGTTACAAGAATTTTGTAATGTAAAGAGTCTTTTATAAAAATAAAAAATAAACTGCTTTGGTAATTCCCAATATAAAAAAATACTAATTTTTAATGGAATCAAAGGAAACTATGGAAATTGTAGGAACAGAAATAGTAAGAAAAGGAAAGAATGCAAATCTAAAATTAAAAAATACGATAATTCAAGTCTAAACGGAAAGATAAAAGTGAAAACTAACCAAAACAAACAGTAGACGAAAACACATAATAAGTTTAAAAGACTATTACACTATTAAAATATAAAAAAATATAAATCCAAGCAACAAAAAAACATGATAAATGGTCATAAAAAATGCCTCAAAAAAGTTCGTTAGAGCTACTCATCATACAAAAACCGTTGGGTCACAGGATTGGCTCACGGTAACAATCCAGTCTCGGTGGCGTAGCTGTATCCTGCGGCGAAATCTTGTCAAAGACCCATAATCACTGCCAAGCCTGTGTGTCTTGTGAACTATCATCGCGACTAGAGAGAGAGCCTGTTCTTCTGTTCGCTTCCCAGTAGGACCATCAATTCCATGTTCCGGAAGATCGCGTCACGTTCTCAGGGTACGGTGGACCCAGCAGCACCAAACACAAAAAAGTGTCCATACTCACCCAGCGACCCAAGGCTTGAAGGACCCCTTAACGGAAGGAAGATTATGAAAATGAGCTGGGATTCCGGGACCGGGTGATCTGTGTTTTCCTCGTTCTGGGAGACGCTTTTTTCTTCCTCACTCTACGGGGCCGTCGGCATTGTCTTTTCGTAGTCGTGCTTTTTTTGTTTGTCGGACTGAAGTAGCACCGATACCGAATAGCTTGCATCACACGCATCGTGTCTTGGTTGACAACAGGTAAGCACATTTGAATATCTTTCTTCTAGAATCCTTTCGGTAGTTTTCCCTCGAGGCACACTTCAGAACTCTTCAGGAGGAAACCTCTCCAGGGGGAAAAACGGGAAGGAACTGCAAGTCATAATGAGATGCAGGAAGTAGGAAGCGTTTTCGAGGTCACACACGCACAAGGAATCTCCGGTTAGCGGGCACAATGGAGGTAGAAAAAAGGACTCCGCCAGAAGAATACCTCACACACACAGGACGACCCAGATAATGTGTTTACTTTTATTGACATAATTAATGATTGATAACAATTTATATGCAGATTGCCGGGTTTCGATGTCTCAAACCGCTTCGGGTGGAATAGTTGGAGTTTTCCTGATGGCTGTGGATAGTTAGCTGGAAGCCATTTTTCAAAGCCTATATTTATCATAGTCATGTGAGATGGAAATGATTTTAATGTTTAAAAGGATTCACACGGGTTGCAAAGTTGGGACGATTATAGCCTCGAGCTAATCAGCTGTGCTGTGTGATAGTCTTGTGAATATAAAGAAAGACAAACCATCTTGCTAAGAAGACGGTTTGCATTAAAATTTTTCATTCGGTTTAATTCAACAAAGTAAGCTTGGTAATAATTGCAAATATTTCAAATTCATTCCAAGCATCAGTATTGTGTCAAGTAATTCATTTGGATGAACTTTCTTCTCACTATAGTGAGCCGTCACCCAGGTGAGTTACTAATGGATTAGTTGCTAAGTAATCCCTCCTTTAGCTCGTGAGAAGCCGTGTGAGTGAAAAATGTGCATGAAATATCAATTCGCAGAACACATTCTTTGTGAATTATTTACAGTGATTAATTTCAAAAGCTTTATTAACACTACTCCACTTGCTCGCGCTTGAAACATCGTTCCCTGGTGTCTGATTGATTTTATCAGCTCGTTCCGGATTGTCGCTAAAGAACCAATCAAGGAAGATAAACCTGTATCCAATATAAATATTTTCATTGCACATGATTGAGTGATAAAAATAACAGAAAAGGCATGTTTCGCAAAACACTTCCCCTCGGGACATTTGTTTCGCCACATTCAATACGTATCTCCGCTGTGTGCCGCGCTTCAAATCGCGCTGAATCTGGGTTTTCGCGATGAAATCTATTAGCACCGTGCCTTTTGCTTGCCTTGGTTTCCGGCGAGCGGCGAAAACCTTTTTAACACGCAAAGCAAGAGAAAAGATGTAATGATTGTCTGGGTTTCCCCCTTTTCTGCTGCCGAATTTCAGGCTAAACATTTCAATTAACCGCACTAGCATCACACACTAACAACATAAAATTGATGATGGCGAATCAATCAATAGGTTTGCTGTTTTGTGCAAAAGAAAAAGGTTTCTCTTTTTTCGTCCACACACTCGCACCCAAGGGGTAATTGTAAAGGACCCCTGAGAGTGTGTTTTACTTTGGAAAGGAAAAGGAAGTGGGACTTTTTTTTTACACTTCTTTAAGGTTGGAAAATGGCAAAGTAAAACGTCAGGATAACAAGACCGACGACGAACAGTTCTACTTCTTTAGTTGCTTTCCTTGCTTCCCTTCGGTGTTTTCTGCTTTTAGACTTTTTTCTTACACGTTACAAAAAAGGTTGGAAAAAAAAGCTGGATAAGGGGCTCAAGAGACAATTCTTCTGCTATAAAATGATATTTATGCGTGCGGTATGGCTTTTGCAACTTTTGCAACTCCCCTTGCAGCATGGAAGCTGAACTTTTGCATAGGCACAGTGGGTTTGGTTAATGTTGTTGTTACTCCTTGCTTTCTTTATTGTAAATTTGTGGTAGAAAAATAGAATAACATTCATTCTAAACTGAGTTCAAATTTTATTTGTATAACATTTTTCCATAGTTTTCAGTTGGTTTTAAGAAGCAGAAGCAGGAATGTAGTATATAACATGCGCTGATTTCACTGACTTTTCCCAACCAACATGAAAGAAATACCAAGCGATGCTATAATTTTTTATAATTGTTGTGATTTTTGTTGCAGAACACGAGCAAAAACTACAAGCCCAGTCAATGATCAATTTTTATCCATTTTGCATCCCAAACCACACCCACAGTGCCATCCTTTTACGATCGGATACTTTCTGCATTTTCGCTTGTAATTGTGAGACAACACCGCAACCACCGCACACGCTTCACTGTGCAAACACAATGAACACAATCGAAGAAAAGCCCTTCCGGGCGTGTGCACAAGATTGTGCCGATATTCCCTCAGCCAGGAGAAAGCACCATACACGACCAACAAGACGTGATGCAACTGCACTTTCCTTTCATCTTCCAAAAATGAAAAAGGGGTATTTGCGAAAGGAAAGCATCGGCGCAAAAAAAAGGGACCAGGTATTGCCTTTTGCGAGCGATTATTGCGAAAGTCCAATACCTGAAGTGCCTGATTAGGGGAGATGATCGGGGTTTTACTTTCGTCTTGGGTTTCGGATTCCGCCCGGGAATAAAACGTGCTCGAGTGCATTATGAGTTTGGTGGGACAGGCTGCATTATTGCTTCCATTTAGCAATACCAGAACCAGCAATCGGCATCCATTGTTGCGCATTGTCAGCAGGATAATAGGTGTGTAGCAGTAAAAAAAAGGACTTCAAACGCACGGTGCCATTTCTCCATTGTACCACAGCAGTTATCCGCAGAATGGCAAAACAAGAAACATCAACACCATCAGAACGGGTGAAATGAAACATGAAAGCGCAAGCTAATAATTTATTCGTTTATAAAGCATTTACACGGATTGGCACGGATCGAACCCTCGAAAGTTCTGTCTGGCCGGGGAAAGGATCCCGATCGTTAAGTCGTTTGCGAATAAAGAAACGGGGGTTAAATAATTCTTTATTAAAAAGAAATATCTGTCGGCGACAGTTGAGTTATGATGAGGTGTATCATTTGCCCACCGTGGAATGGGAATAGAACGCTTGGATCGCGAGATCCTTCCTATTGTTGGACGATTTATGCAACCACTTGTGTGAAAACCATCCTGCGATAGGGCTGTTCGATCATTGTTTTGTGGTGTGTAACAGGAAATCGATGCGATTTAAGCTTGCGGAATCTCGCCGAAGGATTCTTGTCACTGGTGATAGAGTTAGAAAAGGATAAAGATCTTTGAGAAGGATTTACAGCAGTGTTTTGGTAGTAAAGCAGATCAAGAGTTATAGATATCCACCGGGTTTGGATTAGAGATTTTGTTTCGGTGAACAATCCTCCTGGCCGGATTGGTGGGATCTATAATTTGCAAATGGTTACATCTACTATAAGTTCATCTTTCCGGTTAACCTAGATTCACGAGAACTGAAATCCCTTTGTCTGTCGCACTCGGAGTTATCAAGGCTCCGGAAAAAGCGTGAAGGATTCGTAAATTTCGTAAAGGTCCTTGGGAATAAAGACGAAAATTTTGTGCAGACTCCTTCGATCTATATTGCTAATTGTTGCATGAGTCTTAGGCGGTTGTGAGCGAGCAGGGCGTGTGGCGAAGGCGAATGAACCATGCGACACGTTCGGCACGAGGCGTAAAGAAGCACAGCGAGTTCGTTGGATCAAGTGGAGTCAAACCTATCGAAGATCGGATGCAACTGTGGATGGAAAACTGCAGTCTCAGATCGAGAATCCTGGAAAGGAATTAGAGACCTGACCAAGTCATATAAATGAGCTCAACCCTAGCAGCAGGGCCACGAAGCAGAAGAAGAAGATATGAGTCTGTTAGACCAATAAGACAACAAGTCTACTAAGACAATTAGGACTTCCAAGCACAAATTCTTGGCTGTCGACTCGACCGACTATGTCCACAAATATCTGTGACCATAATTTTTTACAAAAATGCTAAGAATTAAGGATCACCTTCAACGATGTTCAACGTGGAGTGATGGGAAATGATGGCTCCCGCTACCACACGAGAAGCTTCTAACGAACGATCTTCAGACCCAGAATAATATTTAGTTTGCCTTCATTTCAATTCAATCACACCTATAATTTTATAACATTTTTATCTCGTCACAAGACGATTCATATCAGTTGATCGAAGCAACAAAAACCGAAAATCAAAACAAACAACTGTCACCCAAGCTACAACACAGAACCAATTTCTGTGCAAAGAGCGAAAACCTCACACTCGACGCATTGTGTCCCAGGACGCGATTGTGATGCGCCGAAAGGAATACGAAAAAAGTTCTCACCCCGTGAAACCTCGACATTTTCAGGACTCCCGTTTTTTCTACTTGCTCACACACCAAGTACACATGAAGGATGTTGGTTAATGTGTTTTTTTTTTCCTTCCTTCGGCTCGTTCCTATTCTCATCTCGCAACGGAGGATCACTCAACCCTTTGACACGGGACACACCGGGGCCACCGGGCAACAAGGATAACTAATTTGAATAATATGCAAATTCGGATCACTTCTAATCTGAGGCAAGAAGGGCTTCGAAAGTTCGTTGCGATCGTGGCAGAAGACACGGCGCGAGAAAATGCGTGCACCAACCAGTCCGGCGTACTTCGGGCAGGGGGTTTGTTTTTTATTGTGCTCCTTTTGTAACGGCACAATAGTTTGAGGCTGTTGAGTGAATCTTCGGTGTGTCTTCTGCAGTAAGAACCTTTTCGAGGGAAGGATGAAGATAGGGGTGGAAGGAGTAAGGGGAGACAAGGGTTTTTTTGCCTCCGATTAGGCAATCTATATTCTTTTGGGTGAACTTGTTTCCACGCGCAATGAACTAGGCTTATTGGAACCAATTTATACCAGAAGAGAGCGATTTTATTTAGAAAATTTAAGAAAGACTTATGGAAGTGTTTTTCTAATAAAATAAATAGCTTTAATTACTAAGACATACTAATAAGCCATAAAATTGCGTAGCCAAAATCGCTAGAAATCAAAAAATCATTATGAAAATATCTGACGTAGTCGATGTAGAAGTTGCAAGGCTTCCACCAAATATTTTTCCTTATCTGTGCAAGATAAATGACTGACATGATGTAGGACCGCCGTCCTATTTTCCTTTTTTTTCAAGCAAAATTACCTATTTCCTTCTACTTTTTGTTCTTCCCAAAACGCCAGGGTGATAATAATGAAAAAAGAATGTAAACTTGACAGCACTGTGTACGCTCGTCTCCATTACCTCCATTACCTCAGTGGTTGGTCCCAGGACGAAGAAGATGCTGGCAAAGGATGGACCCTGAAGCTGAAGGAACTGGCGTCATTTGGGTGGAAAAAGACGTAAAGGGGGAAAATCTATCACACCTAAAGAAGAAGGCGAAAAAAAACCGGCCTTCGCGTTGTCCCGTTTTGGCATTTCTAATTTTCATTGTACTGTTAATGTATTCAATCTCGCGGGCTCGCGGGACAAGTCTTGTTTTCTTTTTGTCTCGCTAGTCTCGGGACGAAGGACGGCTTTTCTTGTGTTTTTTTCCCTCGAACGTCCTTGTCATCTTTATCATACTCACACACACACATACATAGGGCCGTTTAATTTCCTTCTGAACTGTGTTTTTTTGTTGTTGTTGGTTACTTCTTCCAAGCCGGTTTCTTATCGCCAAAAGGATTGTTTTTCCTTTCGCGCAGGACCGCACTGCAACTGCGCAAGCAACACCCGAACAGATAGGGTAATTTTTTGTGCTGTCCTCCCCTTTTTCCTTCGACCCTTCAGGTTTTCCTAGTATGCAAGGTTTTTGTTTTCCACGCGGTCGTCGTCCAAAATCCTGGCCCGGGCAGGCAGGGCCATCATCTCTGTAATACATGCATCCGTTTATGCTGAGATATGACACGGAGATGAGGTTGCTTCTGCCGTCTTTCAGGACTGCTTTTTTTGTTTTGTTCGGAGTGTGAGAAAAAAAAAATGATTTGCTGCGGGAAGTTATCGCTATCGGGCGAAAATTTGGAGTTAACAAATGAGAGATGCTTTGAATAGTGGAAATGATTGAGACCGCGCCCGGGATGCGGGATGAGATGTGCGTTTTTTGTTTGTTTGTACGTGTGTGTGTCTGGAATGGGAATAGGAGATTTAATTACGGCAGTAGGATGGTTGAGACATTTAACCGCCACTATTTTTTTGTGTGTCTTTTAAGACTTTGTAGAAAAAAAACTGGTTTCTTGATAGGAAGTTATCCTGGAAAAAACGATAATCTGAAAGCCTTTAAACAGTGCGAACAGTGAGTTTTAAACGGTTTTCCAGATTTGCATACACTCAATCTTGAGATTTGAAGTAATACAGCTTGAGACGAACTACATTCATGGTATGAAGTCACTGTACATGAAAAAGAAGGAATTATTTGGACTAAATGATGTTCAAGATTCCTCATTTATCATATTCAGATTCCTGCGCCGTTTAAACGAAGTCTGAAGGAAGCTGCGAGAACTAGGAATGCATCTTTCCTGGAGTTGAATGTAGTTCATAGGACCTCGAATTTGTAGTAAAATGTTCATATTACGACTGGGTTTAGGAAACAATTAATTGGCATTCTACAAATGTACAATACAAGACTTGTTTTGAGTCTTCACACGACAGGGGTTCAAATCCTATCCGAATCGTTCCACAGTAGGGCTTCCACGAGGCCTGCAGATTGTTCAGTTTGAGGCTACTCTTCAGGCCTTTTTTTGTGTATGATTTAAAGATAAGATGCCAGATCTCACCATCAGGACGGTCCGAAGTTAATAAGACTTAAAAAGAGAAAATGAAAAATTATTTCAACTTAGTCGATATTATTAGATATTAGACTGCCGATACCATGTAGTTGGACAGTCAGTCCTCACTACTGGGGAACGGTCTGGATGGGATTTGTATCCCGGTCATGAAGTTTTAATGCCGGCGCCGCTGTCGCCTACACCACCAACCGTCCCTTGTCGATATTTGTCGTTAGTAAATCCTGAACCTCCAAGGATACTAATTTGAACTAAAATACGTATAAGATAAATCTTTCTTTCCATCTCATTGACACACATTGGTTTAGGATTCACTGATCAACTGTAATGAGGTCCTCCTCTACCAATAAAGTAGTTCTTCTTAACATGATTGTCATTTTATATTTTTTAAGGCAATATTTTCCATCGTATGTATGGGTGAAGTGTGCAAAAGTTGAGATCTTTTTGTTTTAATGCCTGCCTATAAGAACCCATCCAGGACTCTGTTTGTGTTAACCTGAGCATTTACTTTCATTGTGTAAAACTATGAAAAACAGGTGTCTTTTTAAATGAACTACACTTTACACAAGAAAAAAAAAACGAAGCCATTTTCACGGCCATTTTTTACCTTTATTTCCAATTTACCGTTGAAATGAAGGCATTCCCCTGTTTTAGGTACAGAAGTTTGAAGTATAAAAAATAATTAATTACTCATTTCCTTCCTTAAACGATGAATAAAAGCGATCCCGAATATATGTACACAAAAAAGAGAGGCCTGGAAACTGCTCATGCTCACCGTCGGGGAAATTTTTCTTACTCACAGTGCCGTGAAATTTTAGTCTCGAAGGTCCCAAGAAAACTAACCCGTCCCTGGGTGAGCGCTTTGTGAGCGAAGAACTGCGGAACGATATAACGCGTATCATGCGAACTGCACAGTATAATCACTTGATTACTAGCTACACTAATATCTGGTTAAGCTTTCCTTGTGGCTGGAACTGGAACAATTTCGTTGTTTTGTTTCCTTTTTTGTGTTTTTTTTGTGTATTGAGTTTGATCGTTTTTTTTTCTGGCCACTACACACTTTATTCCAGCATTGATGATGGGGTGATGGCCATCATCACTACTCGGTTAGTAGATTTTTATTAGCTTTAGTGGTTTTTTGTTGTTGTTGTTGTTGCGTGTGCCTCAGAAATTCTCGGTGTCTCACACAGTCCCTGAAAAGAGCCAGTCACTATGTGGTCGTCATCTCTCCCTCTCCTGTTCTGTTTTTTCTCCGGGACTTTTCCTCGGTTTTTCGAAAAATCCCCAAGATGGCCGCGTCAAGTTCGTTTGATGCATCGGAAAATAGTTAACTCAGCCGCCACCGCACGATATCAGCGGATGAGTAATTTTTATGTTGGCTTGTGTGTGTGTTGTAGCTTGTTTTTTTACTCTCCACCACCCAGTCAATTGGCTTAATTTCCACCCTCCCACAAGTGGGTTGTGCATTGATTGGGAGAAGATGGACGGCATCGTTGGGAAGTAAAAATGTAAAATCGGTGTAATTTCCAAACGAGGAGAAAAAACTAATTTAAATTCATTCCGCCATTTTCTTACCAGTGAGCGTCAGTGAGTTAGCTTACAGGGAAGGTTATCTGATATATGAAGTGATGTATCAAATTTTTATTTCTACACGGTGAGCATCATCAAGATGTGCGAGATGCAGACGATCGATTGCATAGTTGATGTCCGATTATCCATTGATACAGTCTGTGGCCTTCCATCGAGTGAAGTATCATGTCTGCAAGACTAATTATAAAATCATAAATTTGTTTGATAAGAACACAGCGTGTATCAGTAATGTTCTTACTGGGTATGACTCCTGACCACCTGAAAGTAAGGTTAGATAACATTTGTATTTTAAATTTTCACCAAAAAAGCGTTCCGCTCAAATCTCTCCATTTTGCTGAAACTCTACAGACCCTTCTTGGAAAACGAGTCAAAATCGAGTAAAAAAAAAATCTGGAAGGTAATAATTTTTGTATAATTTAACCATCAATTGTTCACGCATGTGCGCTGGTTTCGTTTTGTCGAATAAATTACTAATGCAGCGGGAAAAGGAAACCAAACAACATCAGGAAAAAAAACACTGGCGAAGCTACCATTTTGTAACATTTTAACTAAATCAACCCTCGTGAATAAACAGAAAGTCGCGTTTTTAATTTCATGTTATTGAATTATCGAAGTGCGACTACACCCCTTAAAAAATGTAACGCTGCACAGTGGTTCCACTGAGACCTGCGGGTGGACATGCAACTGGTAAAAATGTAGCTTTCAAAATGCTTCCCAACCATGTATTAACCCAGCCTGGGACAGTGACGAACAACTGATTAGAATATTCCTGTTGTGTTAAAGCGTACAAGTGTTTTTGCTGTTAAAGAAATTCAATGCATTTTTAAAAACAATAAAATAAAAATTCGTAATATCAGTATTAAAAGCAGCAGCCTTCAAATAGGAAAGTACGGTGGTTCTATTGTTGTGCTCGTTCCAATATTTTTTGCATGCTCAATAGGATGTTTGCGTCATGTTTATGAGTAGAATAAATTTACTTTTAATACTCTTATCGCACTTCTTATAAATTTATTTAGTTTCGAAATTTATCTTACAAAAACTATTTCCACCAAATGTTCGTCCTTGAAACATCGTGCATTGCTATCATCGTATATTGAAGCGAGTTATTAACTAAAAAAATGACTCCCAACAGTTTTTTTCAAATTCTTTTCTACGGCTTCAATGATAAACAAAATACAAAAAAATGTGCAGGGGCTTTTTATAGTTAAAATTATTTCATAACATGAAATAGGGTTACCATTAGTAAAACACATTGGAAAAAACTGTCTCCCATGCCAGATAGTGCCTCCGGGGGCTTCGATCGCACGAGATGGTGTCAGCCGTCGCTGCGTATCAAATGATGTGTGTCCTGGCTTTGTTCTACCGTCTCTATCTACCGGGCACGGCTCAAAACGTCAACGCGGGAAAACCTTCCATGCAAGCTTTCATTATAAAAAAACGTGAATTTAATATAAAAAAAAACCCTGTATGTGTGACACTAAACATACGCACACCGTATGCAATTGGAAATTAACGGTACCCCGGGGCACTCCGGTTGGGGGAAGGAAAAACTGGACGCCTGACGGCGGTTCGGCGGTTTGGAAAAACGCGCGTAAAACGGTACCAAAAAAAAGGCGCTTTTTTCCTTCCTTGCACGATCGAAAGCTGCACGGAACAGCAGATCCGTGGCGGGCATTAACGGCATTATGCATACGAGATGAGTTTTTTTCCTCATCGTCAGCATTTAAAACTATATTTTTTTATGCTCACTCGTACTCTCTCTTTCTCTCGGAACTCGGAACTACGGAACGGGTTTGGGTAGAGTTTTTTTTCCGCTGCTGAACATGATACGAAAACGCTGGTCGCTGACAGGATAGCGCTTAGAAGCCGAGAGCAAAAAAAATCTTTAAATAAATGATAGACGAATAAAAAAAAAGCTGATCTTCTAACCTATCCTGGCAGATAAAAGGATACGTTAATCGACGGTCGTATGGAAAAACTAGTATTGTTTCACACACACACACACACACACGCACACAGACAAAAAACAAGCGCGCCAAGGCCTCACGTACTACGCTAAAGGGTTACAAATGGCGGAAGCAAATAGGATTTTTTCTCGCTTCATCACGCTACACGATGTTTAATAAATAGAACAGTAGGATGTAGGAAGCTTCTAACGAGCTAGCAAAAAAAAAACTTGATTTACTTCCTTGAACGATAGAATTATGGGCCACAAGAAGCAACAACAACAGCAAAAAAAAAAAAAAAAATAGTTGGGAAGCCTCCGTATCCTGGAAGCCCGTTATGAATATTTGAATACAGCCGAGTCGAGCAGCCGTTAGCCGTTGGTTTGTATTACAAAGCTAACAATATATTGTATTTTTTATGTAAGAATTTAAGCAGAAAAAAAACCACCCTAGAACAGTGTGCACTAGCACCCCATGAGCCAGGCACATTTTATTTGCAATAATCCAATCATCTTAACACCATTGTTTGGAGTGAAACAGGGCCAAAGAAACAAGCCCCAGAGTTTTCCTAAATATGCTACATAGTTTTGTTTCGTTTGCGTTCCCGTATTTTATGTTTAAGGAAAAAGATAAACACATAAAAACGCAAAAACTCGTGAGAATAGATGAAGCTGGGTTTTTTGTTCTTAGTTGACATTGTTTCATTGCATGACTTTTAAGTAGTTTTTGTTTACATAGCTAGGAGGTAGTTTTTAGTTTTTTGTTTTTTTTGTTTGTATGCAGGCTTGTTGTGGGTTTTTGACGACTCACAGTATTTGACAATTTGTTTGATGAGGTTAAAGGTGATGGGCTTATTAACACGTTCAGTGAAAATTATTGAATTTTGCTGTCACATTTAAGGGGCTTATGTTACAAATGTTTTACTGTAATTTTTTTCTGTAGTGCCATTTTGAAGACCCAGATCAAATAGATCCGGAATCAGAATCCTGGACGAAATTATCATAATGAACTTTATATTTTAGTGGCTTCTTTTTGTCCTACAATTTAACCTACAATTTGTTAGAATAGGAATAGAAATCACTGGTTCCTATGGAGAATGAAATATTTGTATACATCGAACTGTATCACACAAATTGACGGGCTAGATACAGGGCCTCTATTTTATCATGGAATATAACACACTAGACTACAGACTCTTACAGGTTTCTCTTTGTAGATTAAGTATTTGTAGTTTAATCCCAGGAGGACGATCCTCATAAAGAGCTACGTTACCATTCATTGGGTACTGAAGAATTTTTACTGACTAGAAACTTCTCGTGTCTTTCACCAATTACTACCAGAAATCTCAACGAGGCTTTGTAGTACATTGAAGACACGAAGAGTAGTATAGATGATTTTTGCTATGAGAAGCTCGGGATGTCGAGCGTCTTAACCTCACGCTTACCGTTCGTCATCGAAGAGCTAATGAGACTCTTCCAGCTTTCAACGGTAATAATCTTCGATACAGCATTAAGCTAAGATATCCATAAATTACTTTGGTTTTTGCTGAGCCATGCGGTGTCATGCGAAGCGCGGACTTCCGGGGCACTATTTTCACCCGATTTCTCCAATTCCTTGGCTTCGCGGATAACATCGACCGTGCGACCCCAACTAAAACGCGAGGCCAATAGAATTGGATTGAGAATCGATGCGACGAAAACAAAATACCTGCTTCCCGGAGGCTCTGATCGTGTTAGAACCCGACTCGAAAGCAGAGTATCAGTTGACTTGGTACGATCGTAACTTCGGACAACAACGTAAGTAGCGAAATACGAAGGCGGATTGTTCAGGGAAATCATGCCTACCACGGACTCCACAAACTCTTCCGATCCAGAAGACTCCAACAACACACGACATGCACGATTTACTGCACCCTGATACGTCCGGTAGTCCTCTACGGGTATGAGTCTTGGACTATGCTGATGGAGGACTCCAATGCACTCGCCAGTTTCGAACGGCGGTTGCTAAGGACTATCTTTGGCGGTGTATGAGAGCAGGGCGTGTGGCGAAGGAGAATGAACCACGAGCTTGCTGAGCTGTTTGGCGGTGCTGATATCCTGACGGTAGTCAAAGCCGGAAGGGTACGTTGGCTGGGGCACGTGATGAGGATGCCGGACTCATGCCCCACCAAGAAGGTGCTCGTCTGCGACCCGTTCGGCACGAGGTGTAGAGAAGCACAGCGAGCTCGTTGGCTGGATCAAGTGGAGTCTAACCTGTTGAAGATCGGATGCAGCCGTGGATGGACTACTGCAGCACTAGACCGAGTTTCCTGGAAACTGATTGGAGTCCTGGCCATGTCGACACGACGTGCTCAATGCTGAGCAGGCCAAGAAAGAGAAGATCTTGCTGAGCCCCGCTGGACCGGTCTCAGCTGTACCTCTTTCGATGCGACTTCGCTTCAGTAAGGATCACCCTGATTATCTCTGATTCCAAATATTCAGTATTATTAGTGTATTTCCAAAGGGATATATTCCATCCATTGTAATTTCTTATGACCATGAACTATTCCAATGTAGGAGGAAAAATAGTTTATTTGAAACCCTTGAATTGCGGTTATGGTGAAATAGAGATCAATCAATGAGTGCATGAAAAACTTGTGCTAATGGTAAACAATCCCACACAATGAGATGATTTCAATAAGAAGGTGAGCTTACAATTTACTTTTTTACAATTTCAATAAGATCAAAATCCGAATCATAAGTTTCCTTTTTTACTTTGAGTGATCCTATTACGACAGCTGACGAAATTTATTCCATTCATTCAGTGCAGTCCACACCCCCAAAGGCAGACAATAACAAAACATTTTAAAATAGAAACGAAAAACTTCTCACTTTCCTGTGGGAGGCTTCTGTTCGGGTAAGAAAGATAAAAAATGGAAAGTAATTCCTCTCAAAAACCGCATCAGGGATCAATACGGATGCACCAGTTTGCAAGTTGAAAGGAACGACGATCGTCTCACATCAAACGATCAAATGTGTTTTCGTTTTTAATTGAATCCTTTCCTTCCATTTCGTACGATCCCACCCGGTGAAGGTGTAAGCAGGCCAAGCCCTTTGAAGGGAAGGATGCACCATTATCCTTAATGCATCGTAAGGTGTCTCAGTGCTCGAGACATGTGATCGGCATAGTTGCCTGTTGAGAGAGGGGAAAAAAATCTAATCCCAAAACAACGGAAACAGTGTGTTTGGTTTACTTTCGGTTTCATCTGTTCGGTTTCGGGGAGGACCCAGTCTGCTTGTGTTCTCACTGACCCTGGTGGGTTCGACGGCGTTCTTAGAGATCATCTTCGAAGCGGTACCAGGTTTTTTTGTGTGTACCAGAACCACCATTTGGACATCGGGCACGAGCTGTCGCGGCAACAAACCCCTTCACTATGAGGAGCAATAGTAAAAAGGGCTTGGAGGTTTTTTCTTCATGTCTCCACACCGAGAAAAAAACCCTCACATTACAGGGAAATGAAAAACACTTTTCTCTCCGTGGTCTTTACCGTGGCCGTACTCGTGCCTGATGTTCGCGTGTCCCAGAAGAAACCTCTACGAATAAAAAAGTGATCCAAAGTGGACTGGTTTTTTGGTCTTACCCGAGATTACACATCGTTTTTTTCCTGTTTTATTTCCCAGTCTTTCTGTGGTCGGTTTTTCGGGGTCTGGGGGCAACAGACACACACACACATTTTATTCATTTGGTTTGTGATATGTTTTTTTGTGTTTATTCTTTTTTGAAGAAAGATTTCCTTTTTTTCCAACGTTTTGTTTTGTTCTGTGTCCATTTTCGTGGTTCTTGGTGGCGTTTTTTGTTGTTATTTTGGTTGGCATCAGATGCATCTCGGTTGAGCGTTGAAGAACTGCTCCGGTGGGGTTTTTTTTTTTTTGTCCACAAATGTGATGATGGAGTTTTCGGTCATTCTTTCGGTCGGTTTGGTGGTTTTGTTTTGAATGCGTTTTAAGTGTACGTTTTGACGTTTTGTTCGTGCTTCGTGCCGAAAAGCTGGAAAAAACAATACTTCTGTATCCTGTGTCCATTAAGTGTAGCTTCCAGCTCCCGTTGAGGTAGGTCATTTGAATGCCGTCCCATGGCGCCAAGACAGCTGGCAAAGTGAAGGTAATATATCCTTGGGAAGGATTTTTTTTTTGACGCACATCCTGATTAGCCATCGATTTTTTAGGAGACAAATTGTTTATTTTTTACACCCATGTTTTCCATGTTGTATTATCTCTGTCGGAAGTTTGAAATTAATGGGCATTATAACAAAGTCGAGTTGTGGAACTGTCGGAATCAATCAGGCCCAACAGCACGGATGCTCGAGTGCCATGTGTCGATGCCAGTGAGGGTGATGAGCATCGATTTGCCTTCGCTTCGGAGGGAACGGGTGGGTGGTCAGTTTGAACATTTCCCCCAGGGCAGTTGAAGGTGAGTTTAAGGGTTGTAATTATTTATTAGCTCCTCACACCATCACCAGAAGCTAATCGATGGGCTAATTAAAAGGAAGCTAAAGGAAGAAATGTGTGGAACCGTGTGGAAATACGGCACAGTGGGCATGTGTTCTTCTTCGCGAGTATTAGGATGAATACGTGAAACGAATTATTTCCTTTAAATCATAAAGCGTAAATAAACTTTTCTCAAAGCACATTTCTAAACATACAAAATGTTTGTCAGAGAGAACTTTAATCCTCATTATTTGGCTAGTATTTCCTTTAAGTAGTTAATCCTTTGTATTTTTCCAGATATTCATACCGTAACTGGTTGGCGCAAGTACTGAGAAAAAGTTAAAATAATTCAAGTTTGTAGATAAATCACAAGGTGACGGACAGTAGACTTGCGTTAGTATCATCAGTAAGTATTATTTAATTAAGTATAGTTGTAAAAACTTTTTTAATAATAATTGTTAATTTTTTATTGCAAAAGAAGATAATTAGATTTTTGGAAATTGTTAGTTTTAAGAATTAGTTTACTATTTTTTTCGATACTATCACTGTCAAATATATGATCCAATTTACTACTCAGTGTTGAAAAGTGGTAAAAACCCTGTTTTTCAAACCCAAACAAAAATTTTCTTCATAAAAAAATTATCCAAAAAACATTAAATTAAAACGGCTACACTTATTCGTTCCAACATCTTATCTAAAAAGTTATATTCCTTGATTACCGATCAGATAACATTTTATGCCTATTTCAATAGATTTCACCCCTTTAAAAGCCCATTGTGATGCGCCAGAAGGTATGCGAGTATGTCTTCCAAGGTGTAAAACGCACCACATGGAAAAGAGCAGCGCGTTCAGCGCTATTATTAAAACGTGAATTATGCAGCTCGCAATGTAAATGAAAATGTTGGCTAAAATTGCTTTTGATTTGTTGTAGAATTATTTTACCCTTCGAACGATTACATCGAGCTGCTAAATTGTGTATAAAGCAATCGTTTCCTTACGCGCTGTCCTTTTAAATAATAAACGCAAAACAAATAGCGTGTTATGTCCATCGGGGCAAAACAGGACTGGCTTTATTTGTTTTATCGGTCCTTATAAAGGAATGGAATGGAAATGAGTTTGTTATGCTGCAGTTGGAATGTACTGTTTAGAGATTTAGATCACCCGTTTTCTGGTTTAAGTTTTAATGAGCACCAAGACAAGCCACTCGCCCCGGAGTGTTGTGGGTGAAAACAACACTCTTACGAGCAAATAAAACTAAACTGTCGTCCAGTAAAGCAGCATACACATCACATAAAAGTAGGAAAAGAAAAAGAAAAAAAAAACGACGAAAACAGGAGAAATTCGTAACATAAGCGCATAAACGTTTTTCGGCATCGCAAGTGACGTGTCCGTAATGTATAAAAAGTGCCATCGCAAACAACCATTAGACGGTCCGTTTCACGGAGCAATTTCTTCGCCTTCGTCGTTCAAGTTGATCCTCGTTGCCCTCTTCTCCCCTGGTTTCCCTTTCCTCATCGTTTCCTACAAGTGAACAGTTAATAAAATGTAATTTTAATTAATCCCATTTGCCACAAACACGCTCATAATGAACACGTGTCAGCAGTAAAGTTTCTTCGCATCTCACCCATGCTAGCCCAGCTAAAAAGCGTTTTTGATGGTAGTTTTTGGTGAGTAGTTTTTGTCCATCTGTCGTCTTATTTTTCCACACACACACACACACACACACACACACACACACACACACACACACAGAAAAAAAAAACAAAGCTCAAATGATCTTTCCCTGATCTGGTGGAGCAGCGCACGAGCCAAGCAGGGCTTCGCGTCGGTCGGTAATTAGCAATTACCGGTGACCTCTATTAATATTTCCTTCTCAGGTCTAATTTTCCTCTTCGCATGTTTGGCCGAAAGCACTTGCGCCGACCTTTCGCACTTAAGCAAAGCGGTATGCGCATTTAAGCCGAGTGTGGTCCTCAGGTGGGCTGATTTTTGCGCGTAATTAAGACCGGTTTCCTTCATGGGGCGGGTGGCGGGGAGGAGTGGGTTAGGAAGCGGAATATGGTGAAGAGGTGGAGGATTCCTTCGGAAGATTCGGGAGGTCTAAAACCCAAAATTCTGCTTGTGTTTCGGGTGGTATAGCCAAGAATTCTTAAAAAGAGGATAAGAAGTTGAACTGAAGGGTAATTTATTGCTCATCAATTTCAAATACCTTTAAGAGTTGAAGTTAAAAAATAAATAAAGAGTGTAATTTTAATCAAGCAATTAATTTCAATCAATTTAATCATACAGTAATCCAATCATAGAAAGCTCAAGGACGATCGCTGCCTTTGCTCATTTTGATGTTCATGTTGAAGTGGTCTTTTTTGACCTCGTCCGGATAATAGAAAGCTTGGAAGAAGAAATGGCACTCCACAAGACATTCCGACTTAAGCCTCAATTCGTCAATTCGACAAACATCCCTGGAACGGTAGGATCCAACCATAGCTCCAAATACCTTTACCATATCAATATCACGTTCATGTCGTCTGTGTGTTGTAAAACCCATTACACACTCCAACTCCATTACGCTGAACGACATGCCGTCATCGTTGCTTCTACTACGACAACTAACTGCATCGTTCCTAGTTGTGCGCGCGATTCGTCAGTTTCTTTAGCTTTTTGTTTTGGTCACATCAAGGTAAAACCCTTAATTTAATTACTTCCATTGCTTCGCGTAAATGAAGTCGGCGCGACGGGACCACCGTAAACACCGTCGACCATGTCTTGCGCTGGTGGCACAAGCCATCACCCCGAAAAGTGTTTTGTCAAACGATCCGAATACGATCCGCACGGCACACGTTTTAGTGACGATCTTTTTCATTTTTTACTTGTGTTGCTGCTGTTTTCATTGGCCCCTTCCAGCAGACTATCCAGCGGTATGATGGATTTTTTACGATTCTGTTGAAAAATACTCAACGGTGCTTATCACACAGCCAGGATCACGCTGGTTAGAAGAAAGTACCCTCGGGGGATGCAAAAGAAAAAGAAGAAGACCGAAGATATCACTTTGTGCCCATCAAGATGACCTTGATGACCCCCTGTTGGACAATCCGAATTTCGCGATTTAAAAAGCGCGATTTCGTGCTCGTTTCGAAGACGAGTTGAGCTTCAGATTGTGCATTGAAAGTTAGAAGAAAATACTTCTGACGGTTAATTTTAATTTCCTTTCGAAGCCTCGAGGTCTCACTCAAATACAACCGATCCCGTTAGCCTTAGGGTTTATTTCTTCTTACGCAAAGCTCAAGAACGACATCCGGAAGAATGATGGCAAAATGACCGATACCGGTTAAGATGTTATGAAACTGCCCCTTAAAGTAAAGCACACGGCCGATGACCATATCCTTTGTGCAGCGTGCAAAGCGAACAGTAGAAGAGAAACGTTAATCGTAAAGCTCCAGGAACACAGCAAAGAACCATGGGAACGCATCGTTGCGTCTGTGCATATGCATCGGTGCACCGAATGCACCGAAAACAGGTTTGCAATCAACAACGAATGCAAAACGGAAACGCAAAATTGGTTGCTGCTGATGGGCTGATGATGCACGGGGAAAAAACAACCCATGCGATGTGTGCGATGATTTCTGCGGAAGTAATTTTTCATACTAAAGCACCCAACGGCGGAAAGAAGATGGATTAACGTGGCTTGATGGGGTGGAAACTGATAGAACGGAGCACAAGGAGCTTGGAGTGCTACTCTAAAAGAGATCTAGTTGTAATAGACCTTAACGGTAGAGATAAATAAGATTTTTTACGATTTACAATAGCAGAGACTCGTCAGAATTATATTGAAACTAGAATATTATGCTAAACTTCATGTACAGAACCCAAAAAATAAAATATTCTCGGTGCAAAGAATGTCGCCGACGAGCTCGAATGTGGTTGCTAATATTTTCAACAGATGTCGCTGTACACGCTTTGCATTTCGACACATAGGTGGCGCTAGCATCGGTACAAAGGGAAACGAGCTCCTCCCACTTTTTTCTCTTCATTCGTACTGTACGGCGATTAAAATAGTAACAAATTAATGTATTTTAATAAGATTTTAATTAACTATTCTCATTTAATAAACATTTAAAAATGCTTTATTAATTTCGTTTAAGTTTATTCAGCAATTGCTGATCGAAAAGATTTTTCTAATACAATCGTTATGACTATTCATAAAAACATAATTGAATTAGAATTAGAAAAGGGATCTAAGTATTAACTTTTTCCACAACAAATCCTTGCACAAAAGAATGAAAATTAAATTCACCTATATGATTTGCTCCCGGGAGAAAAAGCCGCCCAGTCATGACGTTCATTAATTTTTAGTTTAAAATTAGTCCGAAATTGTTTCGTACCGTGCTACCCATAATGAAGAAAATTCATTAGCAAATGCCTACTGCCCTGGGTACAACTTTTCCTATTCATTTCGTATTGGGCTGGGAAAATACTGGGATCATCGTTTGCCGTGAGATTTCATGTATTATTAGCTTTGGGGGGCGAAAACTAACTACAACAGGAAAACGGAAAAGTAAGCAAAAAAAGGGTAACATTTCGAGGACTTTTCCGTGATTGATCCCTGAGTGGGTAAACACAAGTATCCTTCGTGTGTCCGGTACACACATACACAATTTAGAAGAGTCACCTTTGGGTATTAAGCGGCACTCCAGAGGAATGTGTGGCGGGCTGAGTGTCAACAATTTTTAATCCAAATCCTCACCAATTACCTTTCATTGGGTTTTGGCAAACTGTCACTCACCCGTAGCGATGGGTTGAGAGAGTTGTTGGGATGTCACATCTCACCTCACCAGCGCATGCTAATCAATTCATCTTCCTTCATCTGGTGAAGCTAATCCCCGTGACCCAGTTCTCTCCCACCCTCTTCACTACCTCTTCAGAACTAATTTGGAATTACATGGGGATTTGGACAACACGGGCCAATGTTAATGTCAAACTCGGTAGTCCTCGCCGAGGATTAGCCACAACGGTGAAACGGACAAATTATCTCTTAAAGTAATTTAGGTTAAATGTATTTGATTGTACGCTGTTTCCTGTTCGTGTCTAGTTCTCGGGTATGTTTGCACACGCAATTGCTTAGCTTGTTAGACGGTCAAGTGAACAATTCCGAACATTCGGAAGGCTTTTTTTATGGTTTTATTTTTCTTCCCCCATTGGTGGACTTTCCCAACCGGACACGAGACGAGACGTTTTTCCTAAATCCCTCTCCCGCTTGTACGGCGGCAGGAATGCTTCTAATGACAGACGATATACGCTTTTCCATCCCTTCCGACTTGCAGCAGCCAACAGAGGGGATAATGATGCTGGCGGGATGATAAATGAAAATGATACACGAAAAGCACACGGTGGTAACGATTTCGCATCATTACCTGGCCGGTTTGCTGTGGGTGTCCGGAAAGGGCGTAGGGCAAGATGGATGGCAGAGCATGGGGAAAGCGCAGGTGAGGCAACATGATTTTGGATGATTTTATTTGTGGCCATTTACCATTCGCGTATCCTTTTGTTTTTTTTTTTTTTTTTTGTTACGCTCAACCGTTGGCGAGAGACGCTGGGAAAAATAAACATTTTAATCATACCCAACTGAATTAGCAGCCAAGCATTTCGGCATCTCGGGTTTTATTTGTTCGAATAAAAGTCAAACCTTTTGGTGGGAGAAGATTTTGGGTGAGATTGGACACTGGTGGTCAGTTTTTGAGGTTTCTTTTTTCGCTTGTTGTCCTTGTTGTGTGTTTGTTTGGGATACGCTTTTTGGCACATTTACATTTTTTGGAGCAGGTTATGGTGATTTGAGGTCGATTGAGATGCTTGGTTGTTTGGCAAGGAATCATTGCTGGTTTTTTTAATTGCATGTGGGATATCACTTGGCATAGGAAAGGCGAATTAAACGTGTAGATCACTTGGAATGGACTTCATCGAGTATTAGACGGAAAATGATAATTCAATTAGAAGGAGGATGCTACTTTATTGCTCTAATTCTGTTCGTTTGACGTACTGCACAAAAAAGAGCACTGAATTGCAAGAAATGTTTCTGAAAATTCATATTAGTTCCCTTAACAACATAGATGTTGATAAATTGCCTACATTTAGGCGCAAAAATTCTCTCTTAATTCGGTAGACAGAGATGGAGTCTATGGATTCAGAATATAAAAATGGGGCTTTTTGGTGGTAGATGAGACAGCGCAGCCGGTCTTAACACGACAGGACCGTAGTTAAAATCCCATACGGACCGTACTCCGTAGAGAGGATTGACTCTCTAACTAGATGGTATCAACAGGACTAGTAAACCATTCGAAGAATTAAGCAAAAATCATACAAAAGCACATAAATAAAGTCTCGAAGCCTTTATTGCCTTTTAAAGAAGAAGAATCCCAATCATTGTAAAAGAAAAACTTTAAAAAATCTATTTAAATTGCATTCAAAAAAGTAATGTTCGTAAATTGCCTACTTTTTGGCGCAAACGAGCACTGAAGAGAATGTATGCTTAATTTCAATTCATTCTCTATTCTCATTGTAAAATACTATTGTTACACCGGAAAGAAGATACTTTAACACCTTCTTTTCAAGCATTCCGAACAGAACCAGAATGCAACCATTGCACCACTTCATTCCTCCCATTAAAGCTACTTATCACCTTCTTTTCTTCCTACCCATCGCCATCCAAACCGTTCACAAGTATCCTTTTTGAGTTCTTACATAATAAATGGGCCCCACACAACCGGCCACGGGCGCATAAATCATCACTAACCACCACCCAGGAAAGGTCACCGTGATTCACACCGGGACGGGCAGCAAATCGAGAACAAATCTGACCATCGCATATCTTACATATTAACACACCGGAGGCACACACACACATACACATACACACACACTCTTCACAGGACTACAGGAATGTATTTTTCTTCGTGGTAAAATTTTTCCACTCCCCAGAAGTGGCACGATTTAAACGAAACCACGAAGAAGAAAAAAAAATGGATAGAAAAATTTCATCCCCCTCCGGACTGCACAGAGCCGCATGCATGCATTTTCACACTTTCATTGCTGGTGGGGACGGATGTGGCATGGGGAGCGTTTTTTTTTTCTTCTATTGTCGTAGTTCCTTACTCGGACAGATTTTCCTTCCGATGCGACTGAAATGGGGGATGAAATTTCCCAGAGCGCAATATGTGCCCTTTTGATGGTACGTTTTGTGGCCAGTGTGTAATAACGATAGCACCATTTGGACATGACTTTTTTAACACTCGGCTTTGCTTTCTTTCACTCATTGTTTCTTTTTCTTGTGCGCACCAAACACACTATTGGTTTTGTCTTGACCAGAGCGTATTGTCACGGTTTGGTCTTTGGTTCGGGATGTTTGCTGTTTGTTGCTTTTTCTTTCAAAAGGGTAGTTTTCCCCTCAATAAACCGCTTTATCGGTTTTCTTTGAGGGAAAGTTGTGAGACAGTCTGGATTTTTTTTTATTGGGTTTTTGTTTTGGTGTGATGCTTATAAAAGCGAAAAGTTCTGGGAAAAAATGTTTGTCGACAGTGCTGAAAGTGTGTAAATAACGTAAATCTCAAAATGAAAAATAAAAATGAAATAAATATAAACGATGACATCAAAAATGGAAAATTTAAACTGAATAAACAAGAAAATATAACAAAAAAATGAAAGGAACATTTGATAAACATAAAAGAAAAATAAAACATTGGAAAGCACATTTTTCTTAATTTTTTCACAATAATCGATGTATAAAAGAAATTATTTAAAAATAAAATAAATGTATTCTTCGCTGTACTGTGCAAAGACGAAGAGATAAAAGCAACGACTTCCACTGTCTTTCTCTGCTAGCAAATGCTGTTAGACAAACATTTGTCTCGTAATGGTTAAAAATATGTGGGAAATCGCTTATTTTTTCCTTTCCCTGGAGCTGATCGGTCTCGCTTCATTCTCGTGGTTTATTTTTCTGTTCTAGATTGTGTTCGTTGAGATGTTTTTTTCTTCTTCTGTAAGTGACTTCTTTAGTTTTGGAAGGAATTTTCACACAAGCTGCTACTAAACCACCATAATGTCAAGGATATGGAATCGATATGGATGGAGCGCACGTGATGTGGTTAGGATGAAACGATAAACAGGCCAAACCGAATCGGTAAGGATCAAACCGAATTCATCCGATACCGTCAGCTGGTGGTCAGATGCTGCTTATAAATATGTTTTAACTTTGAGGTGGTAAAGGCCGCGTTTTTTCCGTTCTTATTTGTTCCCTGTTGTTGGCGAGGTTGTGCTGCAAAATCTGATCGGTTCTTAAAGATGAATGGTTTTTCTTGGTTACGTCGTGTTTTCGAAGAATGGACGGAGAAAGTTTTGGGGAAGTGATTTTGCAGCAAGTTGTCTCTTCTGTTTAGTGGCTTAGTGACCACATATGACTTCAGGAGGTTCTCGGTTCAAAAAGCTGCATGATTTATGAGTGTTTGATAATCCGATGAGTGAAGAGATGGGACTGTAAGGAAGTGAGTATCACCCTTGGCGATAGGAACCAAATATTATGATTGATAGCATTGAGCAAAGGGGCAAAGGCTTGACTGCTTTCGGGAACCTGTGTCAAGCTGGAAAGCAGATTATATTGGTGGTCAGTAAGGGTGAGCTCTTCGAAAAAGGATATAACACACACGCACACCCAAGACCCGAGAATTTCTGGTCAGGTTTTAAGCTGATTTGTTCAACTAGATCAATTTTTAATCTTGCTCGCCAGGAATGAAGAAGTTGCTATTGGTGGTTGGCGAAGGAATAAAAGAACCTTCTGAACCTTCTCAAAACTACAAACTTTACTACAAAGAGAACATTTTTTGTTTCACGAAACAAAACCGATGAAGATAAAAAGCATAAACACGATCTGGACTTCAACTTGTACGCTTCGCCGCTTCTCCCCCGCTACAAACGATCCACAATTGATTGCTCGAATTTTGCGGCCCATCAACGATTCACGTGACATTTCCTGCCAGTTCCTGCCTGCCCGGACCAGTTCACCGTCTGCACTTGATAGGCTCCGCACGACGGCGAAGACAGACGCGTCCTGGCTGATGGAATGCTGTGTTCTGACGCCAAACTGAAGCCTTGAACAAGTCTGCCGATGGCTGTGCGGGTCATTTACAGCTGCTCGCGACGTCTTGCTTGTGTTGCGTCTTTTGGTTGAGGTTGAAATTGAAAGTACCGAGCCCTGATCGGACGCGTTACCATTCGGTTCATCCGCTTCGAACGCTTTGTCCCGAGGGACATCTCAGCTCAAAGACGTCGCTCCCGAGGGGTGAGCTTGCGAGACGAAAGTCGTTGATGCAGGGCAGGATGATTAATTATTGAATCACATTTTTCTGCACCTCCTACCGGTATCTTGCTTGTGTGTGTGTGTGTGTGGGGGGGGAGTTTGGGAAGGAGAAGCGTTTGGAGTTGTGGTCAATCGATATTGACGACGATTCGTTTTGCGAAAGAGATGTGTTTGCTTTGTTATTCTAGGTGTGTTTCTTAAAGTAGAACTCACAATTGCACCTGCATCTGGAAGGGATATTTAATTATAATTATTGCTTTATTTTTAAGGCATCTAATAATAGCTTCACAGAATATAGGAACAAAACTAGGCCCAAATAACATTTGTGTAGACAAGCAACTGTCGAATGAACGCTATCGAATGAACTACAAATGAACTTTTATTGCTAAGACATATCCCAATGAAGTCAAATTAACTGTATCGTATCAACAAAGCGGATGTTCCATTAAAAAAACTGTTTTAACTAATCTCATTTCAAGAGAAGACTTGTACAAAAATAGTGAATCAGATAACAGATCACTCTTAAGCTCGTTTTCTTGGTCCTTTTACATTCGAAAGGTTGACAATGCGCGTCAAAACAAATGTCCAAATGTCCTTAGAAAATGGTCGTCTGCAAACAGAATTCCATTTGCCGATTTTAGTCCCGATATCTTCCTACGGCTGCAGCTGCCCGGAGCCGGTTCAGTAGATTTATCGCGAAATTAAAGTTCGTGACGGTGTTTGGTGAGCTGTGTTGATCGCGTACCAACCGTGTAAGATGGCGACCATTCCAACGACCATTGGTTATTCGAACCTTAGCGAGAGGTCCTTCAGAGGTACCTCCATTTCATGGTACAATCGGTTCCTTTCGATCAATTCGCAAGCTACAAACGATTCCGTTCCGCCATTAAACCACCCCCTAGTCTCTGAAACGCCCAGAGGGAGAGCTTCAGAAGACGAAGCACAACCTTCCCTCCCCCCTACAAAGCCACAAAGGGGTTGAAATTTAAAATTCATCCATTTATCAATCAATCAATCTGGCCGCTCCGAAACCGATCGATGATGCGGCGGACGCAGTGCAAACGACGGTGGTGACAGTGACGACGATGATTTCGTTGTCGATGAAAACTTACCGCTCACAGAAATCCCCATGCACGGACAATTTCCATCTAGGGGCAAAGCGCATCCGAATGCATCCAACTGGAAGTGCTGGGACAGCGTCACAGCAGCGTCACAGAAATCTGCCATTATTGTACGCTTCTGGCGGCAGCAACCCCCGGCAAAGGGGGTTGATTCGTGGGGCTTTTGTGCACGGTGTGCACGGCCAACGGATGACCAAGTTTGGCAGACGGAGTTTTCGGTTCGTTAACGATGTTTAAGAGATGGGGTTTGCGATTGGTTTTGGGCAATTGGGAACTGATGGTTGGAAGGGAGGATTTAGTGGTGGGAGAAGGGAGATTAAAGAATATTTCATGGTGAGGGTTTTTGTTTGTCTGTAAGTGACATGAAACTTTGTAACATTTGCCGATTATGGCAACAGTGGAATGTTTCCTATAAATCCTTTAGAATTATTTCAGGATATTGTCCCTGGTTGTGGAAAAGCTCGTGAATCATCCGCTGTATGAAGTGTGTCTTTTTTAGTTTAATCATTAGAGGAATTTAATTTTACATTACAAAGCACTCAAAACAGTTCCCCAAAATTCCTTAAAATACTAACTTCAACCAATAAACAATCGAAAAAAAAAAGTATTAAGAGAAAACAAACATAACACTTTCTCCACCCCGGGGGTCCATAATTTACTCAAACATTTTAATGCGATAATTGACCTATAAGTTTCATAGGCAGAATTTTCCACACGAAAAAATGCTCTTCCCAGTCGGCTGTGTCATACTTGACCTCACACATTTGCGTCCGAGGTCCTTCTCGGCCGATGCTATTACGCTTCCGGGTTCCATTTCGCCAAATGTCCGGGTCCGGGCAGACTTCCATAAACCAAAAAAACCAACAAAAAAACGCCTCATCAAATATCTCGAATTATTCAATTACACTCAATTGCAGTCGCGATATTAAGAAAACGGGTTGCGTTTTTGCATTCCTGTTTGTTTGGTGCGGGATGCTTCTACCGAGCGTGATGGTAGGAAAATGAAATTGTACCCAGTGAAAACGCTTCGACTCAGGCTGGCCCTGCTTCGGTGGAGTAGAAATACCATTTTTTCCTCTCTTGTTTCTTTAGCGGGTCGATCATAATACGAACCGGAAACGGTTGCATTCGGTCGCATCCGTGGCACGTGATAAGCGACAGCTTGGACGGCAATCGCAAACGGTAGCCATTTGAGACTACGGCAAAGGAAACAAAAAACACAACACACACACACACCCTCAAACCGGTTGCATTCGGAGCACCGACCGAGTGCAAAAGTGCATTCAAAAACGCACACGCGCTACGATGTGCTGTGCAGTTGCAGCTGCGACGAATGTGAATTGGCACTTTTGCTTCCGAATGCACCATCGGGAAGTGCAATAAAAACGAGGCGTGGTCATGTTGATACGGGGCTGATGCGCTTCTAGCTCTCACCCTGGCGCTTAATCCTTCCCGTGTGGAGCCCGCGGCGTGCGTGGCGTTCCGGAGGTGCGGAACAGACAAATAAAAATTCTTGCCATATTTTGTCCTCCCTTTACCCGATCGTTGGGTCGACGATGACAAACGTTGCACCGGTGAAAACACACACACACACTAGGTGGAAAACAGGGCAAAACGGGTGTGAAACGTTTGCCCAATTCAATTTCACCGTTTGCTGCATGCAGACAGCCAAATATGTCGAGAAAAAATACATAATTTTGGAATTATTTTTATTGGGCTCTGGCCCTTGCTCAACTTATGATTACGAGCAGGGGCGAGTCGAAGTTGTCGCATTAGTTGCACATTTAAGCGAACTGACCGCAAAAATCAACCGAACGAGACCACATACTGAAAATAAAAAAAAAACCAGAAACCAACCCCACCCGAGTGTGTAGTAATGGCCGCCGTTTTCATTATCGTTCAGGGCCTTTTGATTCACCAACATGCACCATGCACGCACACGGTAAAATGGGTTATGGTAGACATCAAAATGCAATTTTCCCGTGCCCGTTTGGCTATTGCAGAACGGGGAAATAGCTCACCAAGCTCGCCAGAGTCAAAAGGGCAGCCGCTTTATGATGGATCGTTAGGTGAAATGCGGAGATGGGTAGGGGGGGGGGGGAGAGGTCTGCGTGGATCGTTAACTCATTTGTAGCTACAAATTGGGATGATATGTGCCGGTGGTACTTTGTTAAAATAAACAGACCAATAAAAGGGAAAAAACCTTTTGTCATATCCAGCAGAGTAAATGTGAAAAGGTCATAAAGATAACGTATTTTCTAGAAACTTTATCGATTCAAAAATGAAGAATAGGTTACACAAATTTGTAGTGCACCTTCATAGTGTACAATTTTCTACTACTGAGAGACACTGACGTTCAAGATATCATTTCTCCGGATTGTAAAGACTCCTCAAATTCAACGCAATTTTTATTCAAACTATTATAGACAAGTTTCAAGAAATTGATTCCATTTCTGTCGATACTTTTCTCCTTCTGAGTGAATTAAAGCTCATACTGCACGATTTACACACAGAAATGACACAGTTTAAGTTGCAGCTCTTTAATTAAGCCACAAATCTTCACCCAATAATATACTCGGTTGCAACATTTTGCCCATCTGCTATCATCATTATCACCACGATCACCATCATCATCATCTTCATCATCGTTTCCGTTAACCTCAGACGCAGGCCAACAGTTTGGAAAAATTCCAATAAAAGCCATTAGACACGCAAAGCGACATTTTGTTCCGAACCTTCACTCCGGCACAAGCACCGCAGTAAAGAGCAGCTAATAGATACTTCCTTTGCTAAGCGAAGCTACTACTGGCATACTCCAACCCTGCCAGCTTTAGCCCAGGCTGGAGGTAATTGTTTCATTAGCAAACGAGCGTACGACTAGACCGGCCCGGCCGGCCAGTTGTTTGCTAATGGTAGAAATATGATAATTATCCCCAACCTTGCATTAGTAGTTGGCCGCACTCGCACCCCTTCTAATGTCCAATCCCGTGTTTGGTGTCCTACACCAGCAGCAACGAAAGGGGGAAGGGCCATTCTGTTTGTGACTATCGGGCGACTTCAATCTGCCCGCCTGTCTGTAGATGGGACCAAGCAGTAATGTCGCATTGTCGGTATCGGGGTATCGGGGCTGCAGTCAGTGTCGACCGTCTACACGGCAACTAGACGCTGCTACGGTCGATAAGGAAATCGGCTGCATATTCGCACATCGGACACCATGCACGGTTGTCGCGGAGGATCCAAAAACGGGAATGTCTAGGCCGGAGTGAAGCGTCCAGCGTGCCGAAGGGTTACGGATTCCTTTCGCTTAATTTAATTACATGTATCGCAAACGGTCATAACGCGGATGGTGGATAAATCGCTTCGTCCGCGTGATGAGAAGTTGGATATGGGTGTCCTTGGCATACGTCTTGGGGCGGGATGCCAATGGCGACAATAGTACAGCGAGAGAAAATCGTGACAGGAATAGAATAGAATGACATAAAACGAATCGAGCTTCTTCGGTTGAAAATGCTCAAATCAACCCTAAACAGTGAGCAAAACATTAACTTACTACGCGTCAGGTGAAGGCTTCATCTGGTTTTATCTCCCAACTCCATCCAACACAGCGTTTACTGACCGCTTACCAACTGGCATAGCGTTTACTTTATCGGTCAACTCATAATGATCCCCATATCGCCATAAGGAACGGGCCCACCGATTTCGTCTCGGGTGAGCTATATCTACCCGTTGGGATCTCATCCCGCCAGCTCTCCACACCAAACAAGGCAAAAGACAAAATATTTCAAAAATGTTTCCACCGCTTCACGGCACAACCACAGCCCCCAACGAATCGTAGCCCGGTTTCCCAATTTGTACTGATTTGAATAAAAATCCCTTGCCAAACAAATTGCACCCCCTCGTTTGCGTGGAGACCCGGGTTGGACATACGCACTGGCAGATGACTGCATTTGGTAAGTGCAGGTTGGAATGTTTCGCACAGAAGGTCCGAAAATGGGCAACGTTCTCTCGGGTCACTCGTCACTCGCCGCTCTTTCTCGGGGCGCGGGTAGTTGACACCAAAAACCGTGCATCCGTGTTGACGCGAATGGAGCGTGGAATGTTTCCGAGTCGGTCGGGCGTGAAACGTGAGAATAGGCCGTCCCAGCTCGTCGTCCAAGAACGCACGCTGAGACCCGGACGGACGCTTGCAAGGATGCTGTAACACTTTACGTGTCGAATCTTACCTCAACGTTTTCGCCTTCTGCTTGGCGAGGGTCCATGATCCAGTGGGAAAGCGTTGATTGGCTCTAATCACTTAATCGGAGCAGCGGTAGAAAGGCTTTGCAGCCTGATTAAGCCATCCCGGATGGGTGCGGCGGGATGGTGCTTTACGGAACCGAAACACGAGGCTTCCGGTAAATGGTGGTTGAGACGGCTTCAAAGTTATCCGCGGCCCGTGTTGGCAGACCGAACAGAAGTCAATTATCATTATCGTTAACAAATCGCATCCGAACGCAATCAACGATAATCGAGCCGATCATCATTACTCCCGCACGCCGTTCGGACACATCATCAAAACACATGCAGGCGTACACGGGCATACACGTAATCATCCCTAGCCAGAAGTCTACGGTCTTCATTCGAGTATGGGAGGTGGGTTTGCCGCCAAATCTATCTTTCATTGGGCTAGGTTAAGGATGAACTGCTGTGCAACGGTGTTAATTACCGTACCACACTCGTCCAACCATAGGCACACACCTGCACCATCTTCATGTGTAGTTCTCGCATAAGAAAGTGAGATGTTGCAGAAGAGTTCTGCACTAAGTGTGTGCTTTAATGATTCTTCAGCGATGAGAGAGTTGGACAAATCAACTTGTACTTTTGAAACGTTGAGCAAATTTTTGTTTAAATTTACTTATTACTTCTACTTGGCTTAGCGTCCTCTAAGGTCACACCGGCCATCCAAATGGCTTACTAGACTTGCCGATACGACGTAGTTGGATGGTCAGTCCTCACTACGGGGGGATGATCTGGTCCTGCCGTGTAGAAATCGGCGCCGTTGACGCCACTACTACCGGGCCACTTCTTACTTTTTATTTATTTGCTATTTTACGCTACGCATTTCCTTAGTAGATTATGAATTACAATCTAATTAAACAATCTAATCAAATAGAATTCAGTGTGCAGAGTCGCTTAAGGGAATGTTTCAAATTTTATATAAAGATTGGTATAAAATCAATTTGTTATTGGCAATCACATTTGACCGAACGTCATTTTCAGCGATAGTGCCAGTGTTCTTTCTGCCCTGGAACACGGCACCTCCAAAGACCCCCACATCCAGCTCCTAGACTCCATACCTGCATCCCCGACAATCGTTTTCTGTAGAACTCAGCAACGTAGAACTCAGCAACAAACTCCGTCCCATCAAGCACAACACCTCTTCAAGGGAAGATACCGAATCCAGCCATATCCAACGAGTCCTTTCCCGCCTTCGTATAGGTCATACCCGCCATACACAATCCTACCTCCTAGAAAAATCCAGTCCTCCACTCTGCAGCTTCTGTGGTGTTGACATCACCGATTGCCATGGATACACGACACACCGAGCCACCAGCCCACCAACTAGAAACTGATTTCACGACAATCCTATTACCCGACAAACTTCAGCAGTACCGCCTCAGTAGATTTTTAAGCACCAGTAATTTATACAAAGAAATTTAAGCAATAGTTTAAACGTATCCGAGACTGTATGCCATAATCGCAATAGCTTTCCATAATATTTAAGCCACATATACGATAGTTTTGTATTAGATTAAACCATTTTTTTTTATACATTAGAGAGGCGAATGTAGTCTCTAAGACTCAAAATCTCCCTAAATAAACGATTACGAAAATCAGATTTGAAATAAAGAAGCGTTGATTAAAATATTTGTTTAAATTATTCAACAAGATAGAACCAAAGGATAACAGAAAATTTTTCTTACCGTGGGGGTCACCTGTGGTAGTTGTCGTCCTCAAAATTTTCGCTGCTTTGTCCTTGTGCGGAGATATCTGATCAGACTCAATCGACCTGATTACCACATACAAATTGTCAAGGCAAGTTGTCAAAAAACGGAAGATTCGAATTATGACAGCCGTTTGTGTTGTCTGTTGGAAAAAAATATTAACATTTGGCTTTGTTTTTGTTGGCTACATCACTTTGACAGATTGATTTTGAAGATTTACCGAAACAAATTGCTTAACGAAACTTGTCTGTCACAAGAACGGTTTCACAAAGCAAATTTATTTTCCGTTTGTATTGACATGTTTGTCTTGAGACTTTTCCGTTTGCAACAGATAATCAGGCCTAATCCTCTTCCTTATATTTTCCTTAGTGTTAGGTTCATTATACATTCTTTAGAGTTTTGGGCAGAGTTTTGTAAATAAATAGAAAAATAAATACATAAAAATTCCACTGAGTGTTTCAAAAGTTTCTTTATCCCTTCAGTACAAAGTAATGCACGGTTTGCATGAGTTGAATCATTTATTACAAAGTTTTGTTTGATAACTGAATTACTTATTTGCTTTCCGGCACAGTTATCAACAGCGTAAGGATGCAATGGTTGACTCCATACCTGATACAAAGTTTATCTGATAAAAAAAATGTTTTACATCCTCACAGAACGATTCTATCGCAAACAAACAATCAATTGCACGCAGATGCATCATCATTAGAGAAGGTACTTCCTTTCCATGCAGACAACAAAAGCCTTTGGAAGAACAAATCTCGGTGCCGTAATTTCAATCGCTGATTGTTTTAACAGTCTGCTGCATCTTGTTACCTTTCCCGGCAAGATAAGCAACCAGAAGGCACCGTGCACGAAATTACAAATGTGTCGTCATTAACTACAATGTTGCATTCGGTAAGATACCACACCCGACGCAGTGGAAGGTGTTTGCACTTGAAATTGAGGTGCTATTGCTAGTCGTAGCCAGTAATCCCGGGGACCACCCATAAAGGCGTCACCGGGGAAAACAGAGCTGTTGGATTAAAAGCCAAGCCAAGGCAGGTTACTGATGAAGCTCACCGGCAAGAGAGATTAGAATGATAAACCGCTGGACCGTTTGTTGGTGGAGCGATCGCTACGGGAAACACTAGAAGCCGTTTACTAGAAAAGCGAAAAAGCAGGGAAGGAAAAAAGCCCACCGCTCTTTACTGTTCTACTCGTGCGCAGACGCACAGGACTGGTAGAAGCCACCGGTGGAAGGGTTGAAGAATCGTTTATGCTACACCTCCACGCCTCCGTGACATCATCGCGATAGTTGGGTCGGGTTCTTGTGGCATCCCCATCTAGGCACGTATCATTTTCCACTCCAGAGCCCATTCGCCGTTCAGGGCTGGGGAGGGGGGGGGGGGGGGACAGCAGTAACAACACCCGGAAACATTGATTGTCTCTGTTTCGGGGGAGGGTGTCGATTGGGGCTTCGTTGCGGGAAAAACTAGCAATAACTGGCGATATATGCAGCGGTGTCGCTCGTGCTGCACGTGCTGGAACGGAACAGACAGCTTGCCGGGTACCTGAGTTTTCCGGTGTTCCGGTACTCCGCCCCCAAAACTGACGTCTGTTGGGAGCAGTCCGATGGCTGCATAGTAAATTGAGTGCTTCGTACGTTAGGACCGATAAGCGGCAGTTAAGGACGTTGAAGAAAAGAAGGTTTTGAGAGTCCTTTTATGAGTGTGACTTTGGACTAATGCCCAATAAATCGGCAAACGATAACTGGTTTTGAGCTCTTGAGAAGAAGCGATTGGTAAAAGAAGTTACGTGACTTAAAACTATTAAAAGCTCTTTATAGGATATAAACCTTAATCATCCCAATCATGAACTAGAAAAGTCCTTGACAAACATCTGAATAAGTCATCAATCTCGCTCCAGCGATGCAATCCCATTAGCGTTACACTTCTTGAGCAATCTGTCCATCTGATGGGCCTAGCGCTTCGCTCAATACTTCCAAGATTCGGTAGCCACTTTCTCCCTACAAACAAACACATACATGCGCTCATACACTTGTTTACCTTCGAGGCTTTTGCAGGCAAAAATCCAATTTCATTCCAAACCAAACCAACCCTCCCGGTCATCACGCCCGATCGCAATGAATCGGGGAGAGTGTCCAATTCGCGTCCAGTCTCGCGACACACACACACACACAAGGTTCCATTGTTCCTGCACACCGTTTCGATGCACACCGAAACGTATCGCTTTGATTACCCAATTTTTCCCGCCCAGCCGCGAAGACGCGAGCCGCCAAGTAGCCGCTAGTGAGCGATTACGCTTGATTAATTTCGATAATGGTGACCGCTTGGTAAGGGGGCAAAACAGCGAGGCGTGGAAGGTGGAGGTTCCCAACCGATCGATCAAGTTGAACGAATTGGTTCGGTAGGTTTTCGTTTGGGTGTTATTGTCGGTGTTGACTGCCCTTCTGCTTCCGGTGTTGTTTTCGGGGGATGATAGGTTCACACTTCTATCTTCGACGAGACACGAGACGGAAGCGAGAATGATTTTACAAAATTAAGTTCTTTTATCGAATTCATCTTGGAGGATATTACCGTAACGGTTTAAGTTGAAGTTTTCATCACTGGATACTGGAGTAATTTCCCACCACGAAACATACATTCTCCGCTTCATAAATTCATCAACAACAGCAGCGTGAGTACATCAAGAGAGAAATATCACGAAAAATAGCCAACTTTATGAGGCTCTTCCGGAAGACGATCGCCTTTTGGAAGGCGTTAAGAAGAGGGATTTTTGCGTCCTGCTTGCCTGCAAAGCGGTGTTGTTCCGTTTGCACTCTTCCGATGGCATTTCCGATCCGACGATGCTAAAATGCTTCAGAAATTGTTTTCAATTAAATTCTAATTAAAACATTCCATTCTCCGGAAGGAAGAGCGCTGGTGCGCCGAACGCTAAAGTCACTGAACGGAAAGGATTTGGCCCATTTCGCGCTCGAGTCGCGCGTTTCGTGCAGGGGGTTAGACTTTCACCGTGCGTGCGGCTGTTGTTGTTTCGACAGTACCGTTTTGTCCTTGCTTAACCAGTCACTACCGTTAACTTCCGCCTCGCATCGCTGTGGCGTGCATTTATGGCGCTGGGTATGTAGAATCTTCCAACCTCACCCCACCCGTCTTCCATGTGCCCGCAGTGTCGGTGGTTTTGCACAACGTGCCGCACTGAAGCGTTTAATTGTTGGCTGGCTGTAAACTATTCCCTGCCCTGGCTGAGTTTCAACGGCCGAGGCAGATGAGTTGGACATTTTTTTTTTTTTTGTGTCGTTTCATGTTGTTTTCGTAGAGACAGCCAGGGACAGGACAGTCAGGTTCACACTATCGCGAAACCAGAAACCGACTGCAATCGATCAGCGATGACTTGTCACTTCTTCTTGGGGCGTCTTTGCTGGGAACGGAAATGACTCGAAAGTTGAGCGTGCTGTAGGAAAAGCGCCCGAAACAGAGTCACAGTCCAGGCAGCTCGCGACAGGAAGTAGCGGTTTTTCTTACTTTTTCTTACTTGCTTGTTTGCGCTAAATATCATTCAGAACGATTCACAATTTTTGGGAAACCATCATTGACACAGTATTGACACCAATTCTCTTGGGCGGAGGGTCGGCTACATTCCAAAGTAGTGAGTGGGGAGGCGATAAAATTAGATCAGCAAATGCGATAATGACTGAGCAAGAATCATCATCTCCGTGGCTGTATTGCTTGATAGTATCAGAAGGAGGAATTGCCAAAAACTCTGGTAAGAATGTTGTCTTAATGATTACAGCAGCGATGAAAGGAACTTCCTATCGATCCAGAATTCAACCACGAGCATCGGCACACAACATCCGGACGAAGCGTAACTTTATAATCAGTGTGGGAAAATCCTCCAATTCTTCTTTTATTCCTCCGAATCCTCCGAATTGCAACTCTATCCAACTTTATCGTTGTTCCCCAAGGCGAAAGTTTAACTTGACTCCTTCCATTTCTATTGATCTGATTTCGTTTGCTTGGCTGTGTCTTTTATGGCGATTATATGGAGGGAAAATTGTGGTGTCTTATTTGGTAGGAAGAATGAAAAACTCGTCTAAGAGAGCGAAAAACTTTTTTTTTATACACCACCAAAACCGATGACTTCGACCGACTTCGTTTGTGGTGTAACTATCTGCCAATGATATATCTCACGCTACCATCGAGAGCGCTCCATAATCCCACATTTTGAACCAGAAGCAACACGACGATCCCATTCAAATGAAATGGCCTTTACACAAGACAAACTTTTCGCGCTTCAACAAAAGAAAACACAAAAAAAAAAACATCCTGCTCCTGCTCAACTCTTCCACGTTCCTACGGTGTTTCTTAACTTTTATGGGATTCTCCCGCCGATCAACGAACTGTGATGATTTACCCGCACAAATTAAGTTGCCTCTTTGGGTAACTTTCTAAACTGTTTTATTTAGTTTCGATAGATTTTTTATGGGGCGCCCCACCCATTTGGGCGCTGGGTATCGCCCATTCTGACGCGAATAAAACACTCGATTGACACTCTCGATGGTGATGACGCTTGAGCAGACTCATCTGCGGGAGTTTTTGAGCCGGGGGAAAACAGCAAAACACCAGCGTCCCCTATTTGGTGGCAAGCGTTTGAAATTATTCTCCGAGGGGTTGTAAATCCTTGCTTGTTTTCGTACGCAGTGGAAAAACGCGTTCCAGTGAAGTGCGAACCGAGCTAGAAGGATGGATTTGACACGCCAAGCTAAAGAAAAAGGTTAACCTTCAAAACGGGTGCGCAGCGCTGGTGATGGGAATATCTGCGTCTTCGTGAATGTGATGACATTCCTTTCGGAAGGGCAAACATAAGAATGGATTTTTTCGCAAAATTCCATCACTCATTAGACGATTCGACTTCACTACTCTGCTAATGCTGTAAAGGTTGATCTTTTAATTCTTTATACAAAGCAGAGTGTTTCATCGCTCCAGGCAGTACACAGTAGCGATACGGCCAGTGGCAGTAAAACATAATCTGACACTCTTGAAAATTGTTTTCCTTCTTGATTTTCCAACCATCGTCAAGTGTTTCGTTCTGTACCGTTTCACCCATCATCGCTTGCTCCCAAAAGCAGCTGAGCTAGCAACGGAGAGAAACTGCAAAAACGTGTCGAATGCTCATCTTGATGAAATGCTCAGTTGGCAAGTGCATGTACACTGCATTGGTGCATTAGCGCATATTTTTCCTTCCATGTGGCATGGGTACAGATATACGTGGCAAGCGTGGCGAGCGTGGTCAGTTCGATGAAATTTAATGAATCCCGTCCAGCACACCGTCCCTTCGGGGTACTGCGAACCGATGGCGATGGTCTGCGCGGAAAGATGAATGAGTTTTAAATAATTATCACTCACGTTTTGTCCCACACCGAACACCAAGCAGGAGCAAGAAGAAACCTTTCAACATAAAGAAACACACACTCAAATTAAAACAAAAAGAAAAACTCTTGAAAGCGTATGGCACGTGAAACGTGAAACAAGAACAAAACTTAATATGACAAACACTGGACCGAGAGAAGACAACAAGAAAAAAAAAAGAAAAGAAATGGGAATGCATTCCATTCGCTAGCAGTAGGAACCTGTGCGGACAGTGACATACAACACCGTGCCCTTGTGTCTCAAGATGCCACTTGATGCATCCAAATGCCGGGCCACACGAGCGTACGGTTGTGCGCAATTCCAGTGGCATAAATGAAATATTAACGTTAAATTGAGGCATCGCATCATAATTTATCATTTTTCCTCCCTTCCGGGCGTTCCCAATTGTAAGAGTTTTTCCCCGCAGCGTATATTCGGTGCGGGTAATTTTTGCCCGGCCGTGGTAAAGCTTTTCTTCACCCTGCGCGGCAAGTGGGGCACGCGGAAAATCAACTGTTAAGGCCCACAACACACAGGTCGATCAGGTGATTTGGTTTGTCTGGCTTGAGCAAAAGGACACACCACCCAAGAAACATTTTCTGTTTTACCAAAGTTTTATCAAAGGAATAGCTAGAGAGAACAATTTTATCATAACTTTTAATGCCGCTAAACAGTTTTTAGATTTATAAAATTTTTAAAATGTCGTAAAAATTACTAGAAGGCCTGACAGTTACTAGCCCGTCAACACACTGCAGGTGCAATTTTCTCTGTGAATTTAGCTACAAAATGTCTTTTGGCCATTTGGAGGAGTAAATATGTTTCTACTTGGTGATCCATTCCAAGGCACTGTGAACAGGTCTTTGTCTGCCGAAAATGACAGCTGTCAAATCTCTCTCCAGCACAAACGTTGACTTGTTAAGACCCTTTAGTCTACAATGCTGTAACAATCACAGTTGGATTTGACAATTTAAAATTAATTACAAATTTTTTTGCTTTCGAAAACGTTAGCAGTTTTTTAAAAGGATAAAAATCACATTCTTTTAACCACAAGTGCTCTGGAAGATGCAGCTAGGAAGCTCAATTAAACTGAATGCTTCGGAATCTGAGTTTGATTCCATAATTATTAACGATATTTTCAATATTTGTTGACTGCACATCACAAACCAGCAATCAAATCGGCAATGGCAACCGCTGAACATATCATTAATAGTAAACATTCTGAGTAATTGGACGAAAGAATCGTGACGCCTCTCTAGAAAGTACCGAATTTTAGAAATAATTCTAAAAAACCGTCTTAACACTGTTCTGTACACTGGGGACTGAGTTTTAACAAAGTTTTAGTGTAACTAAGAAAAATAAAATCTTGCAATGAGTTGTAATAAATTGGGAATGAATGACAAAACTTAAAATGTTTCTTGGGCAGCCAGCAGCAGTAAAATATGCATTCATTCATCTGGGGAAGACTTGCTTTTTTGGGGACGAAATGAAATGTACATATTTATTTAGGGTAACTTCATTGTTTCATTAAACTGGTGGCTCTGGACCTGGATGCATTCACGGTTGTTCCAATTAAACGCTCCAGAGCGGGAAGGTTGTGAACTGGAGCAGACAACCCGAAGGGCTCTTATGAGTTGCAATTGCCAACCGCAACATCACCCCTCAGAAGGTATTCGCCCACTTCTTCCTGTGGCTTTAAAGAGGAGTGAGAAGAAAATGATTGTATTTTTATTTTCCTTTCCATCCGAAACAGATACCGAAAAAAAACACAACAAACGAAATAACCTTAATTTATTTTACAAGTTCACAATGAGCTTCACACTACACGGCTGCTGTGTGCCGTAATGTGTCCGCCTTTCTCCTGTTAGCGTCTGTGTGGTACTCGGAGCGAGAGCTACACGGGAAGGTGAGCGCAATTGATTTCTATTTATATATTCGATTGATCAAGAGTAATTTATTTTAATTTTTAATTTCAGTTTTATTGACTTTGGTCCAGCTGCTGCAGCTCGAGCGGGTAAATTACAACGCTCAAATTATTTTTCTTTCTCGGTAAGTAGTTTTGATGTTACGGCAACGATCCGTGGTGAAAGGGATTAATTGTTTGCAATTGAATTACCATTTGCCAAACCGGGAAAATTTGCATTCTCACTGAGGATGGATGGACAAAAAAAAAAGCCCACAAAACACTCGTATGAGACTGGCATTAGACTGACCGGGAGACAGTAATTGAAACATTGCAAGTAAAGCATCATACATGCGCTTATTGTTCTTTCACCTTCCACCGACCCTGGCCATGTAAGGAATTAACAATTAATAACGCTAAACGACCGTTCCCATGCGAGACGTATGCAAATGGGAACCTTTCGTACCGAACAACCAAGCAACTCAACATCGTCTGCAAATACTGCGTGTCGGCATGTACCGCTGTCATGTAAAGTTGATGCTATTGTTTTACAACATTCATGCGCTCGTTTGTACGTTTGCAATCACGGGAACGTCTTGTGGCACATGTTACTATCCGCGGGGAGCTTTACAAGTGATCCGGATTGCATTTTACAAGCGATCCGAAGATCCCACCCGGCCTGCAATAATTGTCGTCGCACAACATAATCGGAGCCGTACCCGAAAAAGCATGTCGATCTGCTCGATTGATCTGTTTATTCGCGGGTTCGGGGAGCAGGAAAACATGGACGGCACACTGCTACCAGCGCAAAACATAATCGTTTTACTTGCAACAAACGAGCGGACGTCCCTGCGTCGATTACCATACGCGATCGGTCGGCTGTTCTCGTTTTCGGGCTTATCTTATCGTCCAGTACAATCGATCGGCACCGGGAAAAGATGTGTTTCGGATGCAGCCCACCCCCCCGGGTTTGCTGTGAGGGTTTCCGGATCACCCCTGGCACAATTATGTGTACAATCACTGGGACTCTTTGTTGCCTGCTGGCTGGCTAACCCGATCGTTGGTGTGCTGTGGCTGTGGTGATTATTGCATATTTACGGCTAAGCGCCATCGCGATTGCTGGTTCACGATTACCGACCACCCCTTGCTCCTGTCTTAATCTTGCCCTCGTACCGACGACAACGAAACCTCGTCTGGCTCATTACACGCAGCGCAGCGATGGTGTCCGACAACATGCGACGCAAAATGTGTGGTTCTTGTGACGGTTTGTTTGGCAATGTTTGCTTTCCGCGCGAGACCTGCACTGCCGTAATGCGGTTTGCCAATTGCTTGTGGAGAGAATGCGATGCGTTTGTTTTCGGTGTGCTGTGTGTGTGTGTATTTTGTTCTGTTTACATAGCAGGAAGGAAGGCGCACAGATTTTGCAGCCAACCAAAGCAAGATATCGATCACCATCGACGGATGATATTGCGGTGCTAAATCGTGGCAGATAACCTTTTGTGTGGGAAATATACTTGCTTTGCTGTGGATGAGAACAAGGTGGATCGAAGAAGAAATAAGAAGTGCTCAAGAATGCAACATTTGTCTCGATGAACTGCCTAAAAGAACCTTACGAGTTGGATTGTCTGGTGTCATTTTTATTACATACTTTCATGTCCTGGAAGAGGCCTAGAAGCGATTTCTATAATGTTCATCTGCACATAAAGTGCCACAAATTCTTCAGATCGTCGATCGTAATAGTCTTCACTAACAACTAATTGTCTCTCATTAGCCTTGGACTCAGCTTTGATTGAAGAGTCTTATTTCAGTACTCAGAAGGCAAATTTCTTGATAGTTCTGAGGATCAATATTTCCGTACCCAGCTTTGACTCTTAACCTGTATACCAACATCATTAGTATCGAAATTTGCAAAAGAAGGTCACCCGCTCGTCCTTTCTTGTAGAAGTGATTGAGTTTTTGACTCCAGCACCTGGCTTATTGTAAAAATACAAAGGGGAAAAGGGTTAAGACCTCTTAAAACTGGACAATTACATCAGCTATCTCTGTTTTCTTTGTAGAACGACCTACTAAGTCGTACCAAGGGCCGGAGCGAACTAAGCAGATGTTTGCCCTAAATTTGCATAGGCCTGAACCCCCTGGACTGAGATGGATCTTCTTGTAAGTAGCTGCTTTATCATTGAAGGACAACAATTTGGTCCTAAGATCAACTAGCGAGTAGATGTTCTTTGGTTAATCGACGTACTTACGTTCAGATCCCTCGGTACTAATGTAACTCCCAACAGTTGGCTAAAATTGCTCGAAAATCATCTTCTACCAACAACATTAGCAACGCAAGCGGAAGAACATCCCAAAAGCAAAACAGCACTGATGGTATGACCCTTTCGGTGTCATATCCGGTGTGTTTGCGTTGCATCGTTGAAGATGTTTCGCTGCTACCCGTAACGCCCATTAGAACGCGGCACATCTTTTGAAGTTACACTGTTGGCACCGAATGGACAATTTTATTCCCCCGAAATAATCGCGACACTCACACAGCCAGACACATGACACCGTCAGCGAGCATAATCACGCTTCAGGCAACTTTTAGGCACTCGAACACAGGCCCTAGTTTCCCGCTCGGCTGCTGACGATGATCGAGTGGCGTTAAAAATGAGACAAATAGGTTTTTAATCATCCGCCGCGCGCACAACCACATGCCACAGGCCACAACCATTTATCGGGCTCGTTTTCAAGCATCTCACTTCGGTGACATTGTTTCGACGCTAAATTGAACTTAATTTTCCGCCTATCCATCCACCGTGTTGGTGGGGAAAATCCCAGCGATCACCGTTGTTGGGTGGTGGTGTGAAATTCGTGTTTTTTTCTTTCTCTTCCTCTATGCATTGAATTGCTAATACGTTTTTCCGTTAGAATTGTCCCTTTCGGTGTGGCCCACTGAGATGCAAAACTACTCACATACAAGCGCTCATAGTAAAAAAAGGGCGAAGAAAAGTTTTCAAGCCCGTCCAAACGCCCTGTTACGGTTCAATGATTTATGCCTGCCCCGTACAGCACCGAACGCACCAATTGCTCACACCAAACCTCATGCAAACAGGTCGTGCGAAACGGGAAACGGTTGTTTTCCGTGTACCAACTGACTCGTTTCCTTCGGATGCGACGGGAGATGGAAATTATTTTATTCAATACACTCCCAACGTCACGACGGTCGGACGAGACGCGGGACGCGCGGAGATTTTGAAGATTTATTTCGTAACAATCAAAAATAAATAATCTACAACTTTCATAAACAATCGTCTCCACCGTGTTTGGCACCAAAAAGCGAGCAGCCCCAAACCAACGAAAGTGTCGCTCGGTTCATTTTCTTACGAGTAAGCGAACGAGCTCAGCAAAAACCCGGGTTCCGGGGTAATATTGATCTAACCGGTCACGTTTGGGTGGCAAACGAATTGAATTCGGAGCGAATAGAGCGAGCAGCAGCGAAACAATCTGCCAAATAGAAATGGCAGAGCAAAAACACGCACACAAACGGTCGGTCGGGATGCTTTCGGGACCGATTATGCCATCGAAGTTTATCCTCCACGAGCACGATCAGGGAAGGTGGATGAAATTGGCCCGATTCGATACAGTTTGTGTTTGAGTGTGTGTGTGTGTGTCTGTTGCTAGATAACTAATGGCAAAGGGATAGTCGTATAGGGCAACGGGAACCAAGAGATTTGGTTTTGCATCATTAGCATTTTGCACGCAAATTTTATGCAAATTTTAATGTTGAGTTTCTGGGTGCATCTAACTGACTTTTCTGTGGTTCGGTTCGGTTGGTTAAGTCGTACTCTCCTAGAGTGAGATAAAAATAATATTCGGCTATTTTATCTCCTAAAGACATTACCTTAGAGTTGGTAGTTAACTTATTTTGCTGTTTGTAAAGGCTACAAGATCAAGCTTGATCAAACTTCAAATCTTTTCTGCAGTTTTTTCCCCGCAACCGAGAACGATAATCCCAAATCAATCGATTCTCCTCCTTATCTGGTGCAGTTGGATCAAGGTTTAAGGTTATGTTTTGGCTTTCGAAGAATTAATTTGTAAGTAGCACAGACAGAATGTGCTTAAAGTTGGTGATTTGTTTACATTAAAGCGATGCCGATGCGTCTCACACTTGCTCAACACCTTCAAGTCCGGGAGTTCTTGTGAGGAGACTCAAAAATTACGCCCTAATCAGGTTGCATCGTTTTAGGAGGTGCATTTTAGCTTTCTGCATCGTTTAACGTCAGTAGTTTATTAGACAAACCTGGCATCCTTTCGAGACGCCTCTCTCTAGACGCCTCCTGTATCAGTTTAGAAGATTATGGCTGCTGGTGGGCCGTTCGGTGTCTACGGCAGCTAATTTAAAATAGCGGTGAAAAGCAACGGTACTCTCGTCTTGATGTTCTTCGCCATGCCGAAGTCTTTTTGGCTTAGTTAAAGTTTGCCTCCAGAGACTCTCTACCCAATTTTGGAGCGATCGGCCGGAGGATCATTAATTCGAGTGTCTGGTAGCGCTGGGCAGCTCATTATGCTTTTTGCTTGCCCCGTTGCAGCGATGCAGTTTTTGGCATGAGCGTATGAGAAAGCATCGCCACGAGGGAAATAAGTTGCTGCAGTTTGGATCCTCCGTTGAAGGACAAGATCGTTCGTTTTTCGGGGACCAGTTGAAAGTTGCACCGAACACACATTCGATGCGATCTATGCCCGGGACGAGTAACGATCAATCTAATCCGGCGCGATTGATATATGGCTTCAGCATCACTTCACGCAACTCATCTTCCACGATGGATCCAAACTCCAAACCATTTTTGGGAGATTAATTTTACGTACGGTGTGCTGCTGGCGAAGATCCTGCGCCGTTTTGGACCGTGAAAGACATTCCGCCGACCGAGTGACAACATTAAAAATGCTACCGGGCTTTTGGCGAATGTGTGCTACCCGGTCCCATCTGCTGGAAGATTTTTGGGGGACCTGCTCCACTGGCTTGTAACTTTGTTCCACACCGCCTGTCCGAATGGTACCGGGGCGGAATGTCAAGGTGATTGCTGTATCGATTAGACACGATTAGACGAATGGGTTCAGTGTGTCGCGTTGCGGTTGCGTTCGTCCCATCAGTCTCATCTCTAAATTCTGAACCCCGAAAGTCCATCAAACGCGACTGGCATCGCTGTCACGGGCGCATCTTCCATCCACCATTGAACTCCGTCCGTCCGTCAGTCAAACGAAATCCTTCACCTTCGTCTGCGCCGGTACTACCCGTTAGCGGTGACTAATTCCTTTGATCTCTTACCGCACAGTTTCATTCGATTTCCTTTGGGGGGAGGTTCTTCGCGCGGCGGCCCAAATTTGGTGCAGCGAAGGCGACCTCGAGACGATGCTCGGGCTCGCCAGACGCGCACCCGACGATGACTCGAATGTAGCCCACGAGTGTAGCCTGCATTCACTGGGCACTGGGGAGTGAATTCATAAATAATTACAACATAATGTTCACCGTGATTCGTCCTGCGGACGATGAGAGTCGTGGGATTCGATGACTGTTGAAGAAGTCCTTGATCGACGGGCTGCAGCTACGATCAGCAGCAGGCGGCGATTTTTCGCAATACTCTGCGATGGTAATTAAGATTCGCCACAGAGAAACGCAGACAATCGTACACCTCGCCAGGTGGCACCAAGATCCGATCCAAGATCACTCCGTACATTATCGCATCTTAAAGGTAAGAAGCTGACCACACTGACTGGGCGAAAACGGGAACTCCCGAGACTGAGCATTGGCTTGGGGATGGAAAAAAAAAATCATGAAACTCACCAAATGACTTTATAATGACTACAAATGACGAATATTCCGTATAATTATCGTTGCGAGTTTTCGATGGATGATCCTTCCCGGAACAGCACGGAAGAACTCCCGAACGCCCTGCCTCACTCTTGGATCACGATACATTTATTGAGATCGTGTATTGAGCGGGTAACACTGGTAGCTCCCTTGGGCGTGATCGATCGTCTCTATACAGTCCAGAAGATGCCCTCCAGCCTTCCTATACTTATCGATTAACGGTTCTCATTAGGAGATTCTTAGTGGTAGTAGGATTTTTAGAACATTTGAAGCCCGTTTTTGGTGCGATTGCGTGCTTTTTTTTTTGGGGGGAGAAGAAAAGTGCATACTGGCCTAAATGGCATGGCAGTTATTCTGGCAAGTGGATTATTGATGCTGATGTGGTTTCGAAATCGAACGAAATGAAAGAGGTGGTGCAGATTACGTCAATTACGAGGCTTATGTGATAATGAAGTCGATGAAGCCTTCCTCATTCGCTTCATTATGTATTGCACACTCCGGGAGGGAAGATGAGAAATTGTGATGAAATTATGGAACACAGAAGGAAACAACAATATTATTTAAGTGGAATTAGACATGTGTATTGAATTTATTTTTAAGAACACTCAAAGAAGTTCCAACTATTCTAACAACAAAGAGCGTAGATATAGATGTCAAAAAACCGATTTCCGGATATTACCCAAACACCAAAGTTTGGCAGCAGGTTGGCGTTAAAAATTTAACGAAATAATTCGCTCCCGATTTCGATTATTTCATTAATGCTTCCTGACACATCCCTGGCGCATGCTACACGCTGCTTCTACACGTTCAGCCGCCGCACTATCAATATCATGCCACCGGGTAAACAACCGATGCTCCCGGCTATTTCCCATTAGGCCGAGCGCGCGCGTTTGTGTCTGTATGTGCTCCAGATGAAATAGTTTATTTTCGGCTATCAATAATTTTTAATGATGCGGACGTGACTTGAATGTTTTCCCATTTGCCGAGATGAAACGTGACGCCAACCGTTTTACGTCCGACACACCGCTACAGGTATACTGAACTGGTCGCGTCATCTCTATTCACGATCGTAAAGAAGAAATCGATCGGATGCATCACACTTTAGCGAGCAAATAAAAGCACATACAGTGAAGCGAAATTAAACACTTATTGCTTGAGGAAAACCGCTTAAAAACACTGAGGAAAAAAAAAATGGCGTACGTAATAAAATATGGATAACGGACTTACGGGCAGGCACGGCGCTAGTGATCTTGCTCATGTACAGTGAACCCGAACCCGAAAGTATCAATTAGTGCCAGGAACGTGAACTTTTACAAGTGGTAAATTCGTCTCAGTGGACGTTCAGCTATGTTACACTGCTCGCAGGTGGCTCTCGGTTTTTTTTTTTCCTGTCATGATGGGATGGGTCATAAAATTGACTTTTACTGTCAAAATAAACAAATATGCGGCGAGTCACTATTATGGAGTAAACGATCTGTTTGTTTGGATTTGCCACGCAGGGAGACACTGTTTGCTTTCCGGTCCACAGTTCGCAGTCGTTACCGTGGCGTGCATGCAAATGATGAGACGGCTCAACACCTTCTTATGAAGCCATTATCAACACATATACGTCATTTATCTTGTGTGTGTCACGGCCCGCCCCTAACAGGCACCGTCTCGAAACTTTACAACTTTCTTCAAGAAGTCGGTTTTCTTGGGGCGAGAGTGTGAGATTGTTTGCGTAGCATTAGAGCAGCGAGGACGGTGGGTTGAGTTCTGAAGAAAGGGAGTATTGGTGGTGTAAAATAGCGCAGTCCTTTCTTGTGGGCGACAGGACTCAAACTCAACAACAGTATGGGATTCTCCTCAGGTTAGGTGTTGAGGGCTTGAGTCCATTACGCTTGCATTAAGATGATGATGCCGGGATAATGCTTAAAAGAAGGAAGCACTAACCCTATTAGCATCACGTATCATTGGGATGTTTTTGTGAAATTAATCTTGCTAATAGAAACAATTATAGAGCTTATAAATGTAAAAGTCAGTTCCGTTTGTATTCGTTTTGACATTTGACGGTTAAATTTTTGTTCAAAATGCGAATAAAAATCTGTCAAAATTGGCTACTTGAACTTACCATAGATTTAAAAATTTTGGTCCTTGATTCAACTTTGGCCTTAATCGCAAATTTCTCCTCAAAGAAACGATTCTCAGTATTGCATTTAAATCCATCAACAGATGCTGTCCATGCCAATTTCACACCAACTCGACCGTTCAAGTATGAAACACGCGATGCTCGTTAGAACGGCTCGATCCTAACGGTATCAAATCAGGCCCTTGCCAACACTCCTCGCAGTGGAGATGATCCACCCCTCAAAAAGACAGGTCGACAATCGACCTGAATTAATAACATCAATTCATTACATCGCTCGTTCTAGCCGGACGTTCCCGACGCTCCCTCCAAGGGAATGTTTGCGTGTTTGCGTTTGTGTCCTGCCAAACGCCTGGCCGGCAACCTTTTTCCTGGCGAAACGCATCGAAACGCATCACTCCACCCTTCGGCGACACGATGGATCGGAGCAAATATCCGGTGGCCCAAAATATCGAACCCTCGACCCAGCCCAGCAAAACCATCACGAACAGACGGGAACTCCGGAGACCTGCGGTGCCGGTGAGTAGCGCATTACCATAACGGTGGAATTAATAACGGAGCAAATCCTTAAAGTCTTGTTAGACAGATTGTTTACGAGAGTGCTAACGACAATGAAAAGTGTTCCCTGTTTCTTGGGTCGCTTGTGGGAGCGTTGGCATGCTGTACATCGGAGACAGAGACTTTGTTTTTGACTTTTAAGAAAGGAAGGAATTGTTTTTCTTTCGCTTGTTGGGATATGCGAAATAATCCAGAGAAGATTGTCGCAAAATGACTTAATTGAGGTTGGAAGGTGTGATACAAGGTTGAGTTCGGCAGGCATATGGTGGAATAGTTTTACCAAACAATAACGGATGCGATAAGAAGTCTTTTAAAGCTGACGTTAGCGGCTTTCTTTCTTTCGCCCCGGCTTAATGGTGTGCCAGTGCGGCCCTTATTTTGGCATGATGGATAATTGTTAATAGAAATGTACAGCGGATATTTATTGGACACGAACGATTCCGCCCTAGTCACGCTTGCCGAAAATATTAATATTCATGAACGATACACTCCGGACTCCATGCACGTGGTTACGCACAAATCCTTCGCTTTCACGTCACGCGAGATCAGCTTAATCAAACAGTCGAACAATGACACAAACAAACAAAAAAAAAAAATAAACGCAACCTCTTACCCACCACCAGATCCATTTCCACGTAGATGGAAAATCAGCGAACGCACCACATTTTCCCCCCCCCGCAGGCTAGTAGCTTTTTAGTGCTTGCGAGTGACGCGCGTGGCAGTGGATCAGTGCCGCGTATCAGCATATCTTATGCATTACTGATTTATTTCGTCTTCCGCAGCTGGACGCATTGCCAGCGAGATTCGTTCCACTGTCACACTGCTGGTTGTCGGCTGGGCCGTGCCAACGTTCCGGACATGAATGCGAAAGTGTTTCGCAACTATGGGGCAACTATCATCGGGCCTGTGAATCGGTGATGGATAAATATGGTTTCGTTGTGTGGTGCTGCTGTCGCACAAACCTAGCACCGGTCTCGGAAACCGATGGCGTCTTGATGCCGACCGATGCGACAGAGACAAATTCATTCCCTATTCAATTGGCTGTTTATCCCGATTTCTTTTTTTTGCTTGACGGTGCTGGATGACTTCTGGTGAGGTGGAATATGTTGGTGAATTTGTATACTAGAATTTTGCCCTGAATTTGGCCGTACAGAGGTAATGATATGATTAGGTATATGATTAGGTTTATCCTTGGAATGAAATGAATTTATTGAATGTACGAAATTTGTACGCCTGAAGGTATGCTTAAAGAATATTTAAATATTTTTTCGTTTATTTATAGAGCATTTGAGTCTACTAGCCTACTTTGCTCTTCTTTTCCTGTACTGCTATTAAAAATGGTTTAAATTAATTTAAATTTCGATACTAAAAAAATATATTATTAGCAAAATATATTAATAGTACTGCTGTCCATAAGAAGTAAAAAAAAAGGTCTTGCATACCTTCAGGCTGTATCTCTCACAGATAAGAGTAAATCTTAGAAATAAAAAAAATCTTCATAAAATTATTTCCCACACTGTCCCCACTGGACGGATCACTTTTCCTGTCGTGTGATGATGTGTGATTCACAGACTTTTCCAGTGGCTTGATTTGTTTACCCCCTTGTACATCCATTCATGTCTTCGTAACGCTCGAACTACTCACAAAAGTACCAACACAAAGCCCATCAACCCGTCGGAAACGAAACAACTCTCGGTGAAAGAAAAGAAATATTTCCCTATTGATTTTTGCTCATCCTTGCGTGTGTGTGTGAGGTGGGCAATAAATAACACATGCTTAAAACAGCATGATGAGCCTTGTTCAACTGCCCAACATCCTCGCACCACTTACACGCAAGTGACTGAGGTTAACCCCGAAAATGTTGGAATAAATAATTAAACCGATAAGCGCGCTGTTGGTCAGCGAGTGGAGTGGACAAATGACCTTTTCCTCGTACAATCCGCCCGTCTCCCCGGGGTGATGATGAGCAGTCCTAAAATCCCTTCAGTCGTTCTATTGCACAAGGTGCTGACCATGCTTCCTTTTGTTGGGGAGGACTTGCCTGAGCGGTGAAAGGATTTTGGACGATTAGTTTCCCAGCTGGACACACTGGATATTGCCACCGCTGGGACGATAAGCATGACACGGGGAAACTCCTTCGGGAGAGGAATATTTATCACACCAGTCACTTAGTAACGCACTATCACCTTATTCCGGTGGTCATCTTGTAAATGCCGAAGAAAAAGGGTTAAACTAGCCGTAACTATTCGAGAACCATCCTGGGTTCGATCCTTTAAAAAATTGACCCCAAAGGTGAGCACTGGGAGGGGGAGGGAAAGCATCAGGAAAAGCCACTCGTAATCGGTTTCTTTATCGGAAGTGATTTTTGTACGGTCATTTAAAACATTGTAATGGTCAAGTTGTCGGAAGGGTTTGGGAAGAAAATTAAATCGTCATCCGGACGCAGGATCCCCGATAACAAGTAAAGGGACACTCGAGAAGAACCCCGCCCAGATCGATTGTGATACCGCTAACAGTGTTTAATGGTTTAGTGCGTACACTTTTTCCTGCCATTTAGGTCCCTGGCCCATTTAGGTTCTGGTCGGAAGTTTAATTAATTGTAAGTGATTTGTTACTTTTTGTGCGGGTTTTGAAGAAATCGCCCGTTGCTCTTTATCTAGAATCAACCGGATGGGATGGGATGGGAAAGCAAGAGACAGCCAGTTTTGAGTGTTTACAATTTAAACAATACCTTCGTCATGGGAGATTGCCACAGTGCGATATCGTTTGCTTGGAGTTGGAGTGAACCTCTCGAACAGCGCTTACGACAGCTGTAAAACTGACTTTTTGACCGTGGAAATATGCAAATCGGATAGCGATATGCCATAATGTTTCAAGCGAGAGCTTGTTATTCTTTCCAACTCGATTGAGCGATTTTTAGCAATAAATACATTGTGCTGTGGAAACGATCTCAAATCGCTAGTATTTGTGTTGGTATTTTTTTTTTTTGCTTGATTACTTTTTTATGGGTTTACTAGTAGAAAAGCCCAGAACATAGGTCTAACAGTGTGTAACTCTCAAGCTCAAGAGCATTTCACTCTCTAATGATTACCAATAGTATTAAAACGGAAAAATCTTCGACACTGCTTATATTGCTGTTCTTTTCTTGTTCCCAAATTTGATTGACTTCATTAAAAAAATTATTATAACATTGTAATTGTGAAAGGAGATGGTTGCTCTACATTTGAGCAGTGCTATAATCCTTAAACTACTAAGCTATAAATTAAAAATCCATTTATTGTTCCTCTCCTAAGATGCCATAAATTTATTAAAGTATTTTGATAAATAATTCAGTAATAATTCTAGAAATTGTTCCATGCTACTTTCGAAACTTCTCTACCGAAAACACACCACACGTAAAGTAATCTCACGCCAGCAACAATCATCGATTTAAGCCAACAGTTTAACTTCTTAACCGAAAACATGACATAACAACTACCCACAAGACTTCCTGACTTTACTTTTATCATTTCTCTTCCCGAACTATCGCAAGACACTTGCCTGCATGCTCTGCTCACCAGTGCGAGCACAAAGCGCCGAAATGCCTGTGGGTTGTTCGACCGGCACCGGCTCAAAAAGGACGACAAAATTTATAGTTTTCCAGTGTCAGTTAGAGACACAGCTCTTGCAAGCTCTAACCGTGTAAGAGTGTAAAACACTTTCCAGTGGCACTTTCGGCCCCTGTGTCACACAAATCCGACGTACCGAGAGGCCAGCCGTACTCCCTTTCGTCTGGGCCGTTGGGCTGGAGCTGCTGCTGGAGAGCCACGCCGCCCAACTGTGCACGACGACGGAACGCCGCAACCGATCCGCAATCATCCTGAGGGTGATTTATTGCTCTCGGCACGTTTTATGAGATAACATTCCCTGGGTGTCCCTGGGTGACATGTGAGCGCCCGATGAGGTAGTGCATTTTCCTGATGGTGGTTCCGATGCGGAGGGCCGGTGTGGATTTTTCCACCGGTGCGGGAGAAAATTGTTCAAGACGTTTTTTGGGGAGAAAGAAAAATTTAGCGTGACATGACGGGTTTCTGTCTTTTGCACTGATACACAAACTGTTTGCTTTTTTTTCTTCTTCTTGCTTGCTTGCTTTTCTACCAGCTTTCACCGGGCTCGAGCAAGAGAGTGAGAACGCGTTGCGAGTCCTTGCAAAGCGTGTGTCCCTGTCGCCAAGAGCCAGTAGTGTTCTGAAGCGTCGCAAGTGGGTTTGCGTCCCCTAAATCATCTTGTGGCTACCGTCAGAGCTCTCGGGATCCAGAGCTCCGTAACGTTTGCTGACTCTTCTGGCTTTAATAATCATCATTTATAAACATCATTTTTAATGTCTTCTGGCTTCGCTCAGACACTGCTGGACAGTCCAAGGGGAAGCCCCGAAACACGATAAACGGTCTCATGGGAAGCAACAGCAAAAGAAAAAAAAAAACCAGGGCAACCTAGCAAAAGGGAAAACGGCTTTTCCTGATGGCGAGCGGAACAACACGGTGACAGTGGTCCGGCCGTGGTCATTTGAACCATTTTTTGTACTTCTCTCTTTGTGTTTGGTTATCTTCAAATGGTGTGCTGGGAAGAGTAACGTTCGAAGAGAAATTTGTTTTCTTTTCTTGATCCAAACGTTGAATGGAGGTTAATGTTGATTATTTGCAAACACCCTTCTGATATGGTGGCCCGGCAGATAATGGGGGGGGGGGGAGATCTGTGTGTTATCTATTTTCTTTAAAGGAAAATTGAAGGTTAACAAGAAGAAAAGCAATGTGGGGAACTTTATTCGGTTAATTATTAATTGCTTTCTTTATAGCAAATTATCACTTTACAGAGGATCGTGAAGAAGTCTTAATTGTGACGGTTTTGTTAGTAAATTGTGCCTATTAATTGCTGATAGCAGTTGTTTATTTATCTGTCATTGAAGTAAGTACAACAGTTCATGTGAAGTTCATTCGTTAGTTCATTCTCTGTCAAATTTAAATGAAGTATAATTCTAAAACAAGTGAAAGAATGGAATATAATTTTAAATTCAAATAAATATAGAATCGCTTAACAATATTTACCAATCTCAAAAAACATAATTGAAGCATCTTCTTTAGCAAAACTTTTAAACAGCTTTAGCATAATCTTTTTTTTTTCTTCCAACCTTTTCGGACATTCGGACATGTCAAACAAACGAAAACTATACTTTCCCCCATATTTGACCAGCAAAAAGGATGCTAAAAACTAGCTTCCCAAACAAAACACTGATCCGATTCAAACACTCAATTATTCTAATAACATTTTCCCGCTTGTGTCAGCACGTTGCACCGAAGAGCAAGTGTGTGCGTGTTTTCTCTAGGAGTGACTTAAAAGTTTACAGGGCATTTTTTTTTCTTTAAATTTAAAATTTATTGCCTTTTTTCCCTCGGAGAAACGTTGCAAAATTTTCTTTCAAAACGAAAAAAAAAAATCCTACATGCAAACGTTTCCATTTTAAAGCAAACCATTTGGGAGGAGTTGTCTTGCAAGAAGTTTGCTCTCGTTTGCTAGTTTGTGGCCGGGTTTTTGTTTACTTGTAGGAGTATTTGCTTGTAGGAAAAGAGGTGAAAAACAAATTTGGAAACGATATTCAAATGCAAAATGGATCATGTTCTACATTTTTTCATATTCAGAAGAGAAATCAAGCGATAGGTCAGCATAAAAGTAATCGAAAAAGAACGAAGAACGAGCATAAAACTCCCTTTTCGAATGAAAGATCAGACAAAGAGTAACAAATCGAATTTAAAAACTTTCTTACACTTTTTATTGTCACACCTTGTTCGATGAACGATAAGGCGCTTTTGATTTTGAAAATTTGATCATAAGAAATATTTAAAGAAAACCCATAACGTTCTTTATTAAAAATCTGTCTCTAGTGGTTTATAGCCGGAAGATTTTCTCTCCTTCCACCGACAAGTATCGCCCGTATGCTACAAATCCTCTTAAACACTCAAACAGCTTCTTCTTTTGCATAACCCATGCAACAAAGGTGAGTCCGTATCATATCAGCACCATTTCGCCCATCTCACCCCAGTGATGTATGTCTTTATTTGGCTTTTTATGTGGTAGCTTTATCGTTTGCCATCCCTGAAAAATGCCTCAGCCCACCAAACTCAAACCGATACCCCGAAACCCCTTTAGCTACGGTAGATTAATCCAATTTAAAGAAAATATCACCGCCAAAACAGCCGCCTTCCTACACTTGTGCGGGATTTTTCAAAGCAACCCTCACAGCATGTCCCTCATCACCATTTGCTGGTCATTTGTAAGAAGAATTGCTTTCAACAAAAACAATCCCCCTCAGCCTCAAGCTCTGTTGTGGAAGTCGGGCCAGAGTCGAATTAAAAAGCCACCGGTTCGTTTGCTGCTCTTTTGGAAGAAAAATGCCTCACAGAAGAAAAGAAACACATTCTTCATGACAACGCCGTAAGGAGGACAAACCTCAGTAAGGGGGGAGGGGGGGGGGGGGTAAACTCAGCTTCTAAGACGATGTGATAACATGTTTATTATGGTAGTAAATTAAGCAAATGAACCGTTCCGGAAGCTGTGCGCCGTGCTGCTGCGAAGTGAAATATGTGAGTATATGCCGTGTTCGGCAAAAGTCCCTCGGAGAAGGATTTATCTACCTACCTTGTCTTGGCGTTTCAGGGAAAACAGATTTCCAGCATTTCGGTGCACGAGTGTGGCGAGAGCTTAACTTACTTTCTTCTGGTGCCAAAAAGGAGTGAACAGCCAGGTAAGTCGGTAAATCGTCTTTTCTTTTGCCCGGGCAAAGGATAAAAGAAGGAGATTTACATCCCCCTTTTTGGAGGTCGTCCGAGTCGTTGGGAGCAGAGAATTGGAAGGACATATTTTGTCTCATTTGGTACCGTCCAATCCTAGACCTTCCGGGATAGACACCGGGGATGTCCCATTCATTTTCCACTTCAATGACAATGTGCAACCGCCGTCTGTGAGAGTTTATCTGGGTAGACTTTCAACCAACTCCAAGGACAGCCAGCAGTATCTTCGGAAGCACGGAAGCATGGGCAGTAAGCGTAAGACAAATATTTATCGTTGGACAACCTGGCACCAACAGTGGCGAAATGGAGCAAAGTTCACCACTGGATTCTTCCGATTCCGAACGATGGGAACTTCGAAAGCGGACCGAAGTACCAACGCCACGGTAACACAGCACTCAGTCATTGGCGCCGCGTTGGGCCATAATTTTGTTTTAACTGCAAGGTGCCTCCAGCAATCAACAGATGAACGTTTGTCGATAACTTTACACATGATTTAGTGGCAGTGAAGTAGAGAGTCTTATTTCTTTCTCTCTTCTATCGATTCTTGGCGATTTTTCTTCGTTCCAGATGGACCACCAAACCACCAGATGCAATCTGACAAAAAAAAAGGCGGGTGGATGTATGCAGCGAAATTTTTTTTTCCAATTTTTTGGGGCCAAAGTGTTGATCAGTTTGCGAGCGTTTGGGGTCGTTTGGAGCATGTTTTGTAGCGAAGAAACCGGAGTCGAACTTGGGGAGGAGTTGTTGTTTTGTGTTTCATAGCAATCTACATCCGTATTTCCCTAGCGCAGGAACTGGAAACTTTGGAAGCCCTGCTCAACTGGTAGCAGCTGTAGAGTTGTCTACTGTCGCATAAATCACGCACTTTACGACGAGAAGAAACTTCCCCATCGAATGGTTCCCATGGTTCGATTAGCCAGCTGGGAATTGACTGTTCCAAGTGGTTGATTTCTTGGAACAGTTATATGGTGCCTCACGGTCTTAATTCACGCTGAAGTTAAATCAATGGATGAGACACTCGAGGGGCGTGAATTAGTTTTGGAACTACAATAGAGCAATTTATAAGAATATTCTTTCACAAAAGTTGCTAATATACAACCAAAACATTCGGAGTTTCATGTCGTGAGACATGTTCCAACGTTGGTAATGTGAAAATGGTATAGAAATAGGTCTTTTTTTAATCAACCGATTACGAAAATTAATTCCTAGAATATTTATCCGTATATCTCCAACAATTTATCAAGAACTAGGCATCATTTTTCATAATCTTCCTATCATAACTCTCAATTGTTCGTTTCTTATCGCGTTACGTCCTGTAAGCAAGCAAATCCAACCTGTAAAAGGGTTAGAAATTTATTACGTTGTTTGTGAACCCTTCACCGATCAGCAGCTATCAGCAGGACATCGATGAGTCGCCAAACTATCGTCCAAAAACCCGCCCAACACTCGGCACTATTTCTTAAGTCACTCCAGACTTCAGCTTCTGGTCGTCTAGCCATTGGCAGCGACTGTTCACTTCACTGCCCAAAGACAATCCAAACGCGCTGCATGTGGTCTTTAAATAAACATTTATTCTACCGCACACAAGCAAGTCAGCAGCCTGGCACAAGACGATCTCGTCAGCATAGTTTTCTTGGGACACAACAGCACAAAAGTCCCTCAGTCAGAAAAGGTGTCACATCATTCGGAGAACAAATTTTCTTTTTCCGTTTTCCATGCCGGAAGAAAACCTCCCCCCAAGGGGGGTTTTTTTCTTTCTTTCTTAGGACAAAAGGGACGTAACTTCTGACAAATGCCAATGTCGATGAATGCCCGAGTCTTGGGGAGGATTCATTACCACGAGTTGTCGAGCTGCTTAGTGCTTCGGATAAACATTTGGCGTAAGCCTGGCAGATGTGTAACGGAGAGAATCATTCATGCCAGCTTCCGATGCATTCGTTTGCCAAAATTTGTCTTTAATAAGAGGCAATACATCATTCTCGTCTTTTGCACATCCCCAAAATGGGAAGACGACAGCGCGTCGAAAGTCATCGTCTGCTGGGCTGGGAGTCGCATCTGGGGGATGGAAGGGAATAACTCCGAAATTGTATCTATTACTGGTGAGGGTGTTGATGGTAGGAGTCAGAGATTGGAGTAAACGAGACAAAACTATTCGTCTAAGAGGATGTGAATAGAAGACTTTTAGTTAACAAACTCGAAGACTGTTCTAACCTCAAATTTGCTCCAGAATATCTTAGAAGCTTCCTCCAATATTTTCATCCAAAAACACCAAAAACCAATAGCGCCCTATCACAGCGGCCAAAGCAGAGAAGACTCAGACGAAACTCACAGTACGAAAAAATCGATTCGTCGTTCCCTTCCCATCCAATGCAATCGTATGGGAAAATTCCTTCACTAATTAAATTTATGATACCGTTTTATTTATGTGCCGGTGCCGTTTAATTTATTTGATGAATTGTTATTATTATTATTGTTTTATTTGCTCCCCCGGACTCGACGGCACGACGAAACGGATCCATCTCGAATCATGATTTCGACTGCTAATATCCACGACCGTACGTTGGGACGAAATTTTCCAACCCGTTGATAGTGAGGCGATAAATTAGTCTAGAAAGAAATTCTACCGACAAATGGCAGAACAACAACTGCTTCAGGCAGTCCCTTTACCACAGTCGAACACGGCGATCTGAGCGATGCTGAAGCTTCGCAAGAGGTTCTAAATTAAAATTCAATGAGTAAGGCTAACAACGTTCAACTTGCAGAAAACACGCTGGAACTGATCGCGCGATCCGCGCACTTTGCTCCGGGGTCTCCGGGATTTCGTTTCGGAGGAGGAAGCAAAACGCAAAAAAAAAAGTTGATCCCAAGATAAGATTTGTCGCGCAGTAAAACAGTAACCGCGGTGGCTATGTCGTCGAAATTGGCGGCAATATTTTCGCAACCACCGCAGAGACCGCCAACGAGACTTTTATTTCGACTGCACTGAAAGATTATAAATATGGATGAAACGGTGGCGAATGTTGGCGGAACAGTGAGCTCTGGGCGGATGAGAATATTGCTTGCTTAGCTAGTTTAAAGTTTTAGGAAGAATGTATGTATTTGAAATATTTTTAGACATGAAAATTTTGATTAAATGCTTGTTGGTATAATTAAAAATTATATTATTTCTGCTAAACTTCTTATTTGAAAATCCCTCTCGATCTCGAAACCGTTAAACAAGAACAATAATGCACACTTTTCATTCGTTTTTCGGTTTCTTTTATCCTTTCAACAGCGATATCGATAGCAGAAAATGCAGACTCTTGTTGCGTTGATTTCTTTCGAACAAAACTAACCCGCACATGTTCTTGTCAATCAAGTATAAACAGAATAATCGACGTTAGTCAAAACCGCGCACAAATGAACGTCATCCAGCACTGCTAAAGTCCCGAAATCCTGCCCCTAAAAGACGCACCAGACACATGTCCCTGAACGCGAATCGTTAAACGATCCTGCGTGGCGTGAAGAACCTTCTCCTGCCTGACCCAACACATCCGCCAAGGTTCGATCAACGCATCGATCGCCAGCCGAATCAAGGGGAACGGAAACGATGTCAACCCCAAGAATGTTTTCCTTGATGCCCAAGGCACTACACCTAGCGACACGAAATGACAGTGAATGATCCGTCTCGGAAAGCGAAAGTCGAGCTTCTGCTCCAAAACAACTAAGGTGTGTGCTTTTTTGTTTTGCTTCTCAAAACGGTTTTTCTGTTTGTTTTCCGTGTGTCTGTATTTTGTGTTTACTGTTTCGTGTCCGTTCAGCAGCCAGCACACATTTGCGCCAACAGCCGCCAGGGAGAATTTTTTAATTTTGGCATCACATCACATGAAACAACCGCTTTGACGCGTTGCTAAAATATCGTCTGGCAAAAATGAAACCTTTTTTTTTCTTTTGCGTTTGGTTTGCTGCTGTGGCGAAAAAACAAAACCGGGTGCACCAAATATGAAAGACGGGCATCACCATCACTGATCGGGAACGGGCATTAGAGCGTGTAATAAAAACTGGAGCGTTTTTGGGAGGCAAAAAAAAACGACAGAACAGAAGAGTAGCAAATAACGACAAGAAAGAAAAAAACAGGACACCAAAACGATATCGAGCGATTGCGATGCCTTGTGGGTTGCATTCTCGCTTTGATTGCCGATTCAATGTTGCCGCCGACAAATATTTGACATATTTGTGTTTTCTAGAAGATATGAAATCAATGCAAGGTATGCTTATTTTTTATTCTATTTTTTGGAGCATTTTTTTACATTATCGATGCGTATCGGTCGCGAGTTGCTTGCGTTCAAATCATTAGAAAAGTGCATGTGCTAGAAGCAACAAAAAAGGATCTACAAGAAAAATATATGGTGGACATGCATTCTTAAACTGCAACCTGAGGGAATTTCGTTTTTGGAAAAATGTTTTGTTTGCTATTTACCTCTATCGAAAAGTATAAACAACTATTACACATCAGCGAAGTCTTACGCCCTGACTTTCATCATTAGCAAAAACCCAATTGGATGCTGCCCTTAAAGCAATTTATCAAATCGTATTTTTTCGATTAAACAGCCTGTCTATCATTAGTCGCTTTCCCGTATTTGACTGTTTCGGCGAGAGAGTAAGCAGATTTTCCTAGACACTTCCGATGTTCGACGACAGAAGAAATTAAGAAACAGTTTAAGCATCGAAGCATTTCTCTGTGTTTCTATTCGTTTGTAGTCGTGCTGCTAATGAACTATACATTAAAGAGCTATGGTTGGATTCAACGATTGAATTGAATTTTGGGTTGGATTCGGTTCCAACGGTGTTTATTAAAGTCTATTTTCGTCTCAACTGCAGGAGTAAATTGTGTAAAAAAATTAATAATGCATCTTGTTCTTTTCAAATAATTGATTTTAAAAATTTCAAAATTCATCCAAATCGTCCTTTGAAGCGATAAAAATTGGTTCTGCCGATGGTGGGTTCTGCCACCTGCCACAACATCCAAATACTGGCAACGAAATGGAGTGGCAAACATCACAAAGTATCCGCAAGAAATGGGGTTTTCTTGGGAGCCAGTTGTCAGGCTCCACGGCACGATGCTCCAAAGAGGCTCTAATTCCCAGAAACTAGAGAAGACAACAACATCAGAACGATACCTGGCAGCAACAACATCCACGACCGAGCTCACCCGGGACAAGGTGCACTTGAATTGAGCGTGAAGGAAATGTCTACCCTCCAAATAGCATATAATTTGTAAGAGTTGTAAAGCTAGATATAAGATCAGATTTTAAAGAATACGGCCTTGCTGTCTTTACGATGTATACAGAAAATTTATCCAAATGATCTTCTTCTTCTTCTTGTCTTAACGACCTTTTCTAGCTAGGTCTCACAGGCCATCTAATGGCTTACTAGACTTATAGATACCACGTAGTTGGATAGTCAGTTCTCACTACGGGGAAACAGCCCGGATGGGATTTGAATCCCAACTCTGTCGTGTGAAGCATGGCGCCACTGTCATCTCCTCACCGACCCGCCTGCCAACGATTCAACGCACTGCTGGATCTACTACAATTACCTCCCAACTCGAAGCACTTTACTTAAATGAACTGCTTCCCATCGGTGACGGTTCAAATTAATAATTTATATCTACATTGATCCACTAAGGTCACCACAAACACTTTAAGTCACCACCAACAACCGTAACGGACCCAACCACACGGTGTGTGTGTGTGTGTCCCGTGGGGACACCCATTTTCGGTCAAAACCACTATCGAGGGGACGCGGGATATCCATAACGGTTTCGAACCGTAGCGACATGCAATGAATAGCTAATTTGGATACATTTTAATTAAATCCTGCTCACATTCGGACCAACATACGGAAACCGGGGACCGAGTCGAGCTGGCCAGGCAGGTTTTTCTGTTTTTGTGCGGCGGCAAACGATAAGGTTTCTTACGAGCCATATATTTCATGGTCTTGGTCGTATGAGCAGCCTGATATCAGTTTTTTAGAGACTGTTTCGAGAGCTTTTGGGCAAAAAATCAATAAACAATAGATATCTTGAGAGATCTTACCCGGTAGCACGTATGAAAATGTTACAAAATTAAGGTAATGGAACTGACTCACGACCCCTAAAACTATAAGAATGTCTAATTCTCCTAAAGGTGCCTTGACAAAAGTTTAAAACAAATGTCCAATTTCAGATGATAGAAACCCGAGCACTAACTTATCGCCGATACTCCATCGGCAGTGAGTAAGCAGAATTTGTAGTACGAAAAACTCGCCCAGACATATCCTTACACCTCGTCGAGCTCCTTCAAAACGATGTCTGGGTTGCAATGAGTTATGTTGACCACAACTTCCAATAACCCTTTTCCACGTTTAATTTGGGGGAACGATTCTATATTTAATTTATTGAAAATTATAGAGAGTACGGTGAACGATTCTGGACTCCTAAAAGGACCTTCATCCATGTCATTAATCTTCAGATTAAGATAAGTTGCGAATGTTTCGGAAGTACTATTAATTTCTTACTCTACAATCCAATCCTATTCGAGTAATGTCGTAAACAAGGTGCACCGTAAAGGACCACAAGTACAGTTTCTCTGATGACTTCCCTCTGTCCCTCTCTCTCTCTCTGATGCACACGTATTTCGAGTTCGAACGAAGCGAACCCAGCAAAAGAAAGTGGCAAATAGCTGACGGACAAGTAGCGAGAATGCATCCCGACGACGATCGAATGGAAGGCAGAACGCGGCCAGAAGATGCAGACCGCCGCGTGACTGACGAGACCGAGCATGAAAGCAGAGCAGAAATTAAGAAACGACAGTAAAAGGAAAACAATTAACCCCGCACAAAGGTCTCTCACCTTCGTCCAACTCCAGCTCGGTACGGCTACAGCAACACGATTGATGAGCGATGGCTTTGAGTGGTCAGTGAAAACCGGAGCACTTCCCTCCCCCCACCCCCCCACGCTTATACCACGGCCACCGCCGCCGGGAAGTTCCTTGGGCGCGTGAAAACACTGAAAATCCGACAGTTAATGAAATGTTTCGTTGTGCGCTTTTAATGAAACGCACTCGAATGGCAGACGCTGGGAAGCTTCGGATGGGTCCGGGGTTTTGCTTGCCGGAAACGGCTACCGTGTACGGGATACGTAAGGCAGAATGGCCGAATGAGGTTCGGTGCCGTTGGCTCTGTGTTGCTGCTGTGCACAACTGTTGCAACGGCCAAATGATGGCAATAGATAGGATCGTAAAAATCTGCTCAACGCGCAAACCACTTCATCGCCCTGGGAGGGAACGGTCATTCGTCTTCATTTCTCATGTTGGGTTCCGTGTTGGAAAATTAAAGCAATACATTGCGAGTGTGTCCCTTTGTCCCCCTCTGTAGATTTCATTGTGGAGAGTTGTATTTAAAGATGTGCCGTTTGGTGTCGTCACATCGCTACTTTCTTTGTATTTTTGGGGTTAAGAGCCAATTTTTATAATAAATCTGACTGATGCTGAAGAGATATTTCTCAACTATGTTTACATCTTTCAAATAATTCGAAACAGCTTCAAAGGACAGCCTGGGAAATGGTAGTCGGCAAGCCTGACAGAATAAACAGCAAAGACCGGAAGCTCAAATGCTTCCTCCCCGTTTGGCTACAACTTCACGGCGGTCGGCAAGCGCATTTCATAATTAATGAAATAATTAGTTAATTATTATTGCAAAACTCACATTTACGGGCAGTTTGCGGCTCGGGACCATGGGAATCGGGAATCGAACATAAACGAAAAGCTGCGCACTGGGAGTGACAGTCGGGTGACCGGCATTGATGGTTTGCAAATAAAATTAAATCTCCATCATCATCATTACCCAAACGACCGAAGAACGACGTGGTTAACGATCGAACCTGGGTTCGGAAATCAATAGCCAGTTAACGATGCACTTTTCAACGAGCCCTTTCTCCCGTTTTACAGAAGCCGAGGTTGGTGTTTGTTATTGGAAAAGAGAGTGGCAATTTTTGAGTTTTTCTTTATGTCTCGTTATTACTTCCTACTTAGCGTTAAAGGACATTACAAAGTGATAATTAAAAGAGAATGGAAAAAAGCTCTTGTTGGTTGAGAATTTTGGGACAAAGAATGGAAAGAGATCGTAGATAGGGATGAGCCAATGTACAAAAATATCCAAAATCGGTTATCGATAGCTAAAGAGATTAAATGTGCGTCTTATTGATCCTTTTTATTGACTCGTTGTACTAGCTATAATGGCTCTAACAATGGTGAGTACTGAACTCCCATTAATTTATCCACAACAGCATGACTGAAACTGTTGTAATCTGTGACTCGTTTTAAATACGATTTGATCATATCGATGGTTGAACTGAAGTGAGCAAGTCCCAAAGATAGTTATAAGAAAGCTTCAGCAGCTCACGTACTCTAGCTTGCACGAGCTCACTAGTGAGGGTCAGCTGTGATTTCACTATCGATGTAAAGATATTGGAATTTACTGATATAGCTCTTGAGCTATGTGAAGCTGATACTACAGCTCGTGAGAGCTATTAATGAATCAGCTCATGTACCAAATCTTGAGATAGCTCTCGAACTCGATTCGTAGTTATGTGCCACATGTATAATAGCTTGTCCAAGTTGACGATCAACTGTTTCTTGACTATTGATGTTGCGATTTACTGATGAATTAGGTTTTGAGCTAGGCCTGTAGTTGTCTGAGAAATACATAGGCGCAATGTCATGATCTTTAGCTTGTACTCCCTCATTAGACCTGGAAAGTAGTTTATGGAGTTTTTAAATCTTATCTAATAGATAATGAACAGTATTTACTCTTCTTTCTTGGGACAATCGTCTCATCGGGTCTTGGCTTGCGATTTCTGCTTTTTTTATACATAAGGGACGGCCTGGAGTCTCCCAGCAGGTCCCAAATCGGAATGTTTGGCAACTTTGCAATGCGCTGGACTGCGTCTAACAAGGCGAGTCGAGCAGTCTAGTATTCCACACAAGACCATAGAAGATCTATCTATGTCGTGGTATCCGAGGCAGCAGCCACATATTTTGGGATCAACATGTCCTAGACGCTGGAGATGCGCGCCCAAAGCGAAATGATTAGACCTAAGCCTAGACATCATTCGGATAAATGTAGATCACCTGAGATGCTGTGGGGAGTGATCGAATATAGAAACCTCCCGAGCTCATCGGCGTCCCACAATCACAGAGAGATGTGGGGCACGCATGTACTCGTGAGGTAGGATAAGCCTGTCGCAAAAGGACCCTTCCGAAGCACCCTTTTTGGCCAATTGAACTGCCTTTTCATTGCCGACAATACCGCAATAATCTTAATAGGCTTCACAGATTTGAATACTTCGACAGCGCACAAACTGTCAGAGAATATAAATCAACAAGGCGTAAAAGATTGCGCTGAGCTCCGCTACATATATGAGCATGGCTGGCGTAGTTGGAAATATGCTTCGGATACAATAATATATACGCCAAAAACGATGCCCTGCTTTGATGAGGATTTGTCAGTATAAAAATGGTTCCTGTTCCAATGGCCATACTTTTCCACAAAAATGATGGAAATTGCTGTCCTGCGAAGACTATCGGGGACTATAGACTTGGTTTGCTCTCTCAGCGAGGAGTCTACTCTAATCCGGGATCTGCAGGACCCTGGTAGCTAAAACGGAGCGGAAGCGGCATCACTCCACACATCACTTCGAGCGACATCGTGTGGGTTGATTTCATACAATCCAATGCGATTCTAAGACAACGGTACTGGATACGTTCGAGACGGATCAGCTGTGACTTGGATGTCCAATGGAAGAATATGCATCCATATTCCAAGACGGACAGTATCGTTGTTTTAGCGATTTCAGCTTATTGTCTAAAGAATATTGCTTTAAGATCCCCGAATGTAGGAACTATTCCACCAGGAGTTCAGATAAGCTCTACATCATGAGATGGCCGATGATCACAGGTTTGAAAAAAACACATTCCCTCGTAAAATGTAAAACTATATAGAATATATTGTACAATAAGCTGCTCAAATTGTAAATCCTTCAATTATTAATATGCAACTAATTTATTCCCAGCCACAGTTAGAGCTTATTGCAGTAATCCGAGAAACGGATGGATCCGTTCATAACTACCAACCAAAGGCTAACATATTTCCCCAAATCACTCAAACACCGGCACACACATGGACCTGTGCAACATTTCGCACATTCGGAGAGACAAATTTCCGTCCATGCTCCGACCAGCGCCACAACATATCAATCAACAATGCGAAATTTCGACCGCAACAGTTCGTTTCGACTGGGCTCATTAGTTGATTGCTGGTGTCTCTGGTTTGCCGCCAACAGCAAGCGAGAACCCGAAATGGACATTTATTATATTTCTTCCAGCGTGTTCTTGCTGGACGTTGTTCCTGGCCCGGCGTCGTCACGGAGCCGCAAAAAGCAGAAAAAATGAGTAATGCTTATCACGCTGGGTAAACGTGAGATTTTCGGCTGCAGAGCACTTTTCTCACACACGAAAAGAATTGGTGAGAGATGGCAGTCTTCTGCCACCCGATATTTTGTGTCGCCAACGGTCGTGTGAGTGAAAACAGAAGCTCACCCGACACATTTTTGGAGGGTAATCCGCAATTTGCACTCAAACAACCAGACGACTTACCGTGCTACCCTCCTGACGCGGGCCCATTCTCACACAGCTTGGGTGAAAAATGAGATAAGAGAGATAAATGGTGAGCAATCAGTTGGACGTTGTTTCGTTCAAAAATCCTTGCCAAATAGTGCGGCTGATGGATTAAATCGTACCAACCTTCGCCGGCTAACTAAAAGACAACACAATTTACACTCGGGTGTTTGTATAGTTGAATGTCGAGCTGGGGAGGAAGGTTTTTCTGCGCTTTTTTTATTTTGTTATTTGTAGAACATTTCCCGTGGGGGGTTTTAAAACGGGAGAACAGCCGGGATCCATTACTCCTCCCGAGAAGAAGAACTAACCGAACGGCGATCCTTGACGATAATCTCGCGCGCTAGTCCCGGGTCGGGAGCGCGAACTAATCAACGTGTACAAAAGGTTCAACGGTTTGGGTCATTTGCTGCTTATCCAAACACGCTCTACAACCAAAGGGATGCAGCGCCCTTTGATGTTAAGGCGCCCCGACACGGAACTACTCTTTGAAAGTGACCGCTGGCTTCCCAAAATCTCACCTTGCCTTCGGAAATCGCCCTGCTGCAACAGATTAAGAAGCAAAGTGGAAGGAGAAGCTAATCCGCTACAGATTATTACCATGTCCATGGTTCGAGAACAGAGACCACAGAGACCGCTGCAAACTCATCCTGAATGGGGCAGTGCTGCCAGACTACAAGTTTGAAACTGTGGCATGTGAGAAAAATAACAAAGGCATGATCTCTTGCCTAGATAATTTGCAAATTTGAGGCAATTATGCGGTATTTATAAAGAGTGCAATAATAAAATTATAAATTGACAACATGAGGAAAAAAAAATCTCCAAAACAAGAAGCATACTGAAACGAGAAAAGTAGTAAAATAGTTTAAAATAATAGTAAAATAAATCAAAAGCGGAAAATATACGAAACCAAATATGATACAAAAATCTTAAAAATGAAACCAATAAAATAAGTGTTATATTAAAGCATAAAGTAAACAAAATAAATAGTAAAACACATTAAGTAAGCAATAAAAATGAAGATAAAAACACGTCTCAATGAAAATTAAAATAAAATCAAATTCAATACACTAGAAAAGGAAATAATCGAAAAGAAAATAATCTGGCAGGACTGGTCATCATCACCCAAAACTAAACCTCAGAATGAACAAACCCCGCTCTCGAACAGAAGCAAACACACACACACCCACCATCGAACACTTGCCGCCGTTCGCATTCGGTCGCGGCAATGAATGAATAACAATTTTCACTGTGACGAATCTATTTCATGTTTAATTTCCTTATAATGGAAGCGTCGCGCGCACACGCTCTCGTATGTTACAATCCAGCCGCACATACATTCGCTCGCACCCTAACCTCACTGTACGGCATCACATCAGAGAGAAGATCGATCCGGATTGATCACTTTAGTGCCGGCCCGCACATCCGCTCCACTTTGTCGGTCGGTCTGGGGGCCTGTGGCTGTGTTGATGCTGTTGTTGCAAAACGTATTAACACCGTTAACTGTGCAATTCATTCAATGTGCCCACCAGCCCCGCCAGTCATTCATTCATGCCGCGGTAAAGACGATGACGATGATGACGACGCTGCCACCGACCGCCGATGATGCTGATGATGAAGATCGTGGAGCGTATTTTTTTTTTTTGAGTTTTTGCTTTCGAGCTCATCACGATCGATTCCAAAACCGTTTGACGATTGTGTTCGATCATAGAGGAGGATCGGATTGCTTCGGAAAAATGATGATGGGCTCTTTAATTTTACTGCTGGATTTGTTTTTTTTTTTACTTTCTGTTGCGTAGCTTCTTTACAAGCGTCATAAAAATAAAAGGAATATCATGCACTTCTCACGATCATGGCTAACCGCAATAATATCCTTTTTCTGGGTGGTAGATGTGTCTCGTGCCTCTGCCTCAAGTCATCTCAATCATTAGCAGGCGCACGTGTGTATGTGTGCTTCACTACATTTAAACAAAACAAACACGCTTATGGGCCTAATGAAAGACGGTCTACCCATCGGAGCAATTGGCAGCAGATGAACATGTCGTCCTAATAACCTTCCATCGTAGCGTTTGAGCTAGATTGAGACAATCATACGTGACCGAGGGATATGGATGTGGATGTGAGTGTAGAGGGTTTTTGACGGCGATGACTTGCCAAAATGACCCTCGAATGCATTTTTCGACACCTTATCACCAGAATCACATCCACCTCCAGCACTTGCTAGCGGCGTAGGTTACGTTTTAGTGTTTTCCGACAAGTTTTGTATGAAACAATTCATGATTTTCGGAAAACCTTCATCCCCATTAATGGCCATCAAAAGCATCGAAATGAGGCAAAGAGCAAGGCGCTGATTTGATTCATGTACGTTTTCAGGTTGCAAGTTTGCATGACCCAAACACCTAAAACAGGCTGACTCATGCTCGATTCATTCATCGCTCTGCCTTTATACAGTCACGAGTCTTTGAACTTTGAGCTAAGCGTGTCTGGTGCATTTACTGTTTGGGTTTACCATATTTCATTGCTCATTCGGGAATTGTGAGAACTTTAAGAGATTTGTTTTGCTTTTATTTTGCTACACGCAAACACTTTTATGTAAAGTTTCATAAATTCTAATCATTTTCATACGGTTTACATGATTATTTTTTTCCATTTCTCATGTTTTTTCAGTAGTTTTCAGCTCCTCTACAAGCATGCAGTTTTTCCTTTTCTTTTTCCTCACACGCTCACGCTTCGATCAATAAATTCTCTCCCAACCTTCACTCCATTTTGTTCTCCAGCCTAATGAATGATGTATAACATCGGTTTCATTTTTATTTAGAGATCTCTACTCTACGATAGCGTTTAATAAAATTATGCAACCGATTCCTTCCCGTTCCCGAGCGAGTTTCGCTCGCTTCAGGCCGCTCCAAACGATGTACATTTATGTCGCCGTGGCGCTGTGTTCGTCTCGCTGTACGTGTATGTGTGTGTGTGTGTGTTTTATGTTTAATTAAATAATTGCTTTAATTGCACGCCCGATGCGATTCTTTTCCTACTCATTATGTGATAGTGTTGCTTGTTTTGTTCCACCAGTGTTCTGTTGTTTTTGTGTGTGATTTTTGTCTTGCCTTGTAGCGTTTTGTAGAAGCGTTTTTTTCCTAACTTGGCTGTATCTCCTTGTGTCTTTGCTGATGAGTTGATGAGCGGACATTTTTCTTTTCGTTTGTTTTTTTTTTTCTCCCTTCTTTTACCAGATCAGCAGCAAATGCTCCGGGCCACAAGTGAGTGAGCGTAAAGTTTTCGTATGCATAAAACGTCTTCTAGTCATGCCAATGCCGTTTTCGCTGCAATTTTATGCGACAGGTGAGTGCTGGGTGTGAGCACTGTGTTGAGTTGTTCAATTGCACTGGGTGACTAAGAGTGCAGGGTTTTCCATATATACTATATGTATATGTTTTCCTCAATTGATTACTGCCACGGAAACTCATGCTAGCAAAAAACCCTCCTACGAGCCTTCTAGTCAAAAGAAGTTTTTTGACAGCTCCCACACAATATCTGTTAAACCCCTTCTTTTGAGCATTGGTTTATAGGGTTCAGAAGTCAGTTTTTGGTTCGTTACTTGCTTGAAAAAATAAAATCAATTGTGGATTGTAAAGAAAAACAAATGCTCAAATTTTTTTAATAATTCAAGACCAAGGATACGTGATACAAAGGTAAATCTCAGATGAGCTCTAGAAATTGTTGAAGTTCTAGAAACATGGAAGGGTACAGGAAGCTGCATTTTTGTTGCGTTAGGTAACAAGTTAAGGTTGTTCTCCATATGATTTTATAAGATCTTTCGAAAAGTTTTCCACTACAAGATTCAGGAACATATTAAGAAAAACAAAAATAAATAAATCAATTGAATTAAATCACCGACGAGCCCTGTCCTCACCCTAGACCCAGCAAACTTGAGCGTCTTCATCGTTGCGAGAAACTAGAGAGCTCACCAGTCACTCAGCTAAGCTCGCCAAAAAGAGATAAAAACCCCCAAGCCAACCCTACATCTACATCTACTTCATCCCCCTAGATACACAACCAAAACCCTCCCCACAGGCAAAGGCTCCCCAGCGTTTTTCTGGTTTTGTTTTCTTTACAATTCTAAGCTTCGGTTGCTCTTGTCATCCCGCTCCATCCTAGAAACAGGTTTCTCACCGTGTACCCATGCTGTGTGTGTTTGTAGCTTTTTTCCAACCCCCGGACTCCAACCCCCAACATATACACACACGTGCTGAGCTAGCTGAGTGCGTAAAAAAGTGACCAATCGCAACGGTTCAACATATCGTCGCGGTGCTGCACAGTTTCGGAGGCGGAGTGACGTAACTCACGCGACTGCGCCGTACCGAATTGCCGTCGGAAAAATGCTGTCGGAAGGAAAAGCGTGCATGGTGAGCACGGAAAAGCTGTCAGGTATGTCAGCTATGGAAAATGCTCAAAGAAATGTAGCAAAAAGTGTTTATTAAGTTTAGAATATAGAAAACTTGTGAATGATAATAATAACTTTAGCATTTTATCAAACTGGATTCTTCAGCTTTGATGCATAAAATGCTTAAACTACAAACTAGATACATAAAAAACATTTTAATTTCAATAAGACTATTCATTTACCGCTCTTAAGATGCACTTTTTCACCGTTTTTTTTTACCATATTGTTACCTTCACTTTGAAGTATATCTGATGCATCATCATCATGCAAGAAATTGTTTAACTGTATTACACCAAAGACAAGTAAAAAAAAGCACTCCACAACACAAAAAAACAGTGTATAACTGCTAGACAGCTTTAATAGTGTCAGTGGCACCGTAGCAATACGAACAAAACATAAAAAAAAAACATACAACATTTAAGAAGCATAAAAAATCGATGATGACTGCTGGTATGACTGATGGGGCCGGTTGTGGTCTCATGACGGCATTCTGTTTTTCTTTTTAATCATTTTACCACAACTTTTTTTTGCTTGCTCGCTTTTTTTAAACTCATTTTTAGTTTTTATTTACGTTAAAACACGACGCGTTTTGTTTGTTTTGTTTGCATAAAAAAAACCGAAGAAGAGCGAAATCCGAGTAAAATGTCTGACACGAGAAGTAGTTGAAATGTGATCAGGTGAGATGGTTTGTGGAACTGAAAAAGGCGTTGCTTGAATATAATTATGTCGTTTACAATAATCGCTTAACTATCACTATTAAATTGTAGTTTTGTGTTTTGTTGCTCCTTTTGCAACACATTGCATTTTGCTCGCTGCTTTCGTTATCAGTAGCTCATTTTGACAGTTGACATGTGTTATTGTTTTGGTTAATTTCGTGTCCTTTCGTGTTGTTCGATCAAGTGCTGCGATCTATAACGTGTTTGGTATTTAATTCTAAATATTTTTAAAACATTTATCAGCATTTTGCTTTGATAATCCAATTAAACGGACGAGACTCTGCTGTTAAAAAAAACCGAAATACAAATGCGCCTAATTTGTCGATCGATGTAATGCACCACCACTTACATGTGTGCGTTAGATGGCAGATAACTTAACAATCAAACAAACAAACACAAAAAACACTACACTGAAGCAACACTTTGCCCACTAAAGACACAGAAGTGCAGAAGAAAATATTTCGCCCGATAAAAAAAAAAACAAAGCAAAAACAACGAGGAAACAAGCGTCACACACAGACATTATTTTTCGCATTCGCCTTCAACATTCGCTGCAATGAATTCAAAGCGATCGAAAACGCCAGACATGACCTGACCCGAAGGGAAACAGCGTCGGAATGCTCCGGGGCAAGGTGGGAAAAAGCAAATCCCAGGACAAAAAAAACGCCCCAAACATTGAAGGCCCTCTAGTGCTCGTCATTTCCTTCAGGGGGAGGGCAGACACACACACACACATGTATATGAGGGGTAGGTCATGACCGTCCATGTTTGGATCTTGGGAGGATAGCTCGAGATCAGGTTTGAACGGAGGCAATTGAACATCGTTTTGTAAGTTGAATTTTGATTCAGAATGCAGCAGAAATTTGCATAGAATGATGTGTTGCTTTGGGAGGTTTTTTTCGTTCTCCAAATTTGCCACCTTAAAGACACACCATCAAACCTACAAACCTTGCAAATGAAGTTGTAAAGCATCGTGTCGAAGGAGAAGTCCATTTCTAACGATGTCGCGACGCAAAGTCTGCAACGCATTTCGCCTCATCTCCTTCTTGCTGCGAAACGCGAATATTTTCCACTACACATTTTGACACATCGGTTGGCAAATTATGCGTCACTTTGAGGAGGCCACTCCTGACAGGCTCGATGTGACATCCGAACGGGACGATGCACTTCATCCGACGGTATAAGACTCACACACATCTGGAACCGAATATGCAAGTGTCAAATCGGTTCGGTTGATTCGTTCCAGGATTAAGGAAACTGGCACCGGCTCATTAGCGGCGGCGAATGGCATAACGTACTCCAGATGATATTTGATAGGGTGCATTTTAAGACGAGATGCCAAAAGAGCACATCTCAGCATTTGTCGCGCTTCAAAACAGCATCCGGAAGCGCTTCGTTTGTCTGGGAAATTGCAACAACCGAACGTCGCCAGAAAGCCAGAAACATGAAATATGCCGTGAGAACATGCGGGAACGCATCGTATGAACCTCAACATATGGAAATGGGTGGGAATCTGCTGTGCATCATCAAATGTACCATGGAGGGAAATAACTTCTAACGAAACATTCCAGCAACTTTACAGCATTATTAGCGTAGCGCTGCATCGATAGTCTTCTGGCGGGTAGCGAAGTATTCAATAATAAGTGGCAAAGCATTTCACACCAAAAGCACGGAATTCGATCCATACTTTCAATCACAATCAACCTCAGCCTCGGACAAGCAGAAGCCGTTGAAGCGGGGTTGATTTGTGTTCCAGCTACTCGGCCGGGTTTGCAACCACAATGTATAACTATTAACATTCTTAAAGTCACATAAACGTATGACGCGGTTGCACCCGCAGGTGAACAGCCGTGCCGCGAAACAATCTATAAATGCATTAAAAAATCCATCCAACATCCAACAAATCCCCCAACCTCGTGGAGAACGGTTGGTTGATTTGTTTGCTCGCAGAAAGACGCATAAATAATAGTCACCGCTGTGGGAACACTCACCCTCTGAGTGGCAGCCTTGCGTGCAGAACCGTACAACAGCACACCGTGAGCGGTTCGCGCGATTGAGTGCTTTCCCTTCGGGGGAGCCTACCGTGAGTGCTTGGAGATAGACAGACAGAGCCAACGCAAAGACGCTAGCACGCGCGCCAGAAAGAGTACGCTCTCGGGAACAGCCCTGCTACGGAGCCTGCGCCCCACCAAGAACACGCTTTTCCGAAGCACGCTGGACCGGTCGCTGTCGAACGTCGTTGGCAAGCATCCGAAACAGCCTTGGCAGTCACATTGGGGAGCGCGTGGTAAAAAAACGCTTTTTGTCCCGGTCCGCGTCGAGCCTTGCCTGGTGTGTGATGATTTTTTGGTGATTCTATCGCGTGTGCCGCAGAGTTTCGCCTCGTCGTTCCGTACCGGCGTACCAGCCAAGTGTGCAACCAGTGATAAACGTGACACGGTGATATCGCCCGGAATGCTGCTGTGATTGCTAAACCGCGGGAACAATCAAGTGCTTGGGAAACGTTGGAAAACGAGCATACAGATATATCCACTTCCAAAAAGGATGCTCCAAGTGATTAAGTGTGTCGGATAGAAGATAGGTGTGCCGGCCAAGGGGGATTGGCATTCGAAGAGATACATAACTGATGTACGTGTTAATTAAAGCAACCCATAAATAGCTGACACCGATCATCCCCGCTTGCTGCAATTAATAGTTTCGCAACTCCACACAGGTTCGCCTATTGTTCCTCATCAGGAGAAGAAGTTGTGCCAGCCAGTTGACAGTAGTAGCATTCCGAGTTCCTTTCCAGGCGTGTGTCTCTATTCTGCGAGTGCAAACAAAACAGGTTAGGGTGTGTGTGTGTGTGTGCTTGTGTGTCACTCTGCAGGTGTGAGCAAACGTGATCTAATGTCAACACGGTGGGCAGAAAACAGTTTCCAGCAATTTCCACGTGCGGTCGATTTGTTTACGCAGCTCGATTGTTGCTGATTGCAGGATCGATCTGATTGCTTCATTCTTTACCAACCAGTGCGAGCAGACACTACACTGATACGTTTGCTATAGTGTCCTTAAAAAGGGGTAACTTGAACCATCGCCCCTAATCACCGAATTGCATGCTTGCCGGAAGCTAAGTCCGCACCAAGTGTATTTGTGTGTACAAGTGTTTGTGAATTGCATCGAAAACAGTGGAAAACTTGTAAGAAGAAAATATCCCAAAAATATCCTCTTGTACTTAAACAGAGTGTGAATTGAATTGAATGTGAATGAATGTGGTTAGGATCTCCGATTTGCATCTTGACAAATAACGGCGAGTTCAGCGAATTAGCTCCGCAAAAGATTCCACCAATTGTTTTATAGAAATTGGCGAAGTTACAGCGCAGTGTTAGAGTGAAGCGCTGGTGTAAAATGTTCTTGTACGATCGTTACAGCCAAGAGTCAGCGTACGAGAGCTATGTATCCGTGGTATAGAGAAGCCCAGCTCAGCGTAGGACAACTCTGCAGTCCCCTGGCCGGACCGACACCGATAAAGACCGAGAACAACTACAGCGATTGTATGTTGGCTGTAGATTTTCCCAACAAGGTAGGACAGAATGTTGCTCATTGTTTACTATCAACTGTCAACCGGATACTATGAAACAACGCGTTCACTTAGCTGTCAAATTTGTTCACTTGCTTCAGTCGATCGCGTGGATGACAGGTGGAATTAAATGATCCATTAAGGCATTATTGTTTCTAATGTGTAAATGATTGCACACCAAGGCATTTGAAGGTGAAAATCTAGCTAAATCATCACCCGAACAATCCAAAAAGGACCTCTTGATGAGTTATTCACCTGTCCACACATTTATTTATCATTATCATCCTTTCGTAGTAGCTGACTGATCCTCACCAAACAAGTGATTCGTCACATGGTGGTGTTGGTTCCCCTTTGAAAGTGTTTCACCTGTTCGTTGTTCCGTACCAGTTCGGTGAAACGTAATGGGACTTCCTTTACGTGTGCAGTGGGCTATTCATTAGCGAAAGGATCGACTTCCGTTCACTCACCTACGTCCAAAAGGGAGCTCATCAAAACGATGTACACGGATGATCTGACAGGCCGCCGCGGCCTATTAAGCAACCTAAAGCTACACACGCACACACACACACGCACCGATCTTCATGCTGTTCTCAGTGCCAAAGGATTAATAAAAAGCCTATAATTGTGGAGAATTAAAAGGGACCGTCCGTGCCCACAGTACACCGTACGGGGTCTGGAAAAATTCGCGGTCCCGACCCCGTAGCTCAGTTTGGCCGGATGTTTAACTGCATCGCCACGCCGAGGAGACACGCTTAAGGTTACGGAAAATTATTACCTTTACGTTCGTGGTCCAGTTGGTCGGGTCGGGTGTGTGTGTGCCCTTCTTGTGCCGATGCCACGCCGATATTGGATAATGACGGACGGTTCTGGGCGATCCGGTAGCAAATCTGCAAGCAGCGGACGATAAGGTGCAGGATTTTGCGATCGGATCGTGCAACCCCGCGCGTAAGAAGGGAAGCAAATAATAACGAAAAGCACAGTGTAACGCGCCACATTACGCAAGGTAATATCCAATTAAAGGGGTTTTAAGTATGGGGAGCGATTAAGCGATGTTGTGAGTTCGTTTTACATGCAACTGGAAAACTAATTTCTAAAGAGCCCACCCTTTAATGTCTTACCAATTATGATTTCAAGCCGATCGTAAAGGTGGGTTTTATTGGACCTTATCGGTGGGGTGGAAGCAAAACGCCAGTGCATGACCTTCTGTTTGAGTCACTGTATCTGGAATATTGTTTGTTCACTTTAACTCGCTTACAAACAATCCTCTGTAAAAATATTGCTCAAATAAGTGACACATTTTTATTGTGCCGCACACAATGCCATCAGCGATTGTCCACGTTCGGCAGATGATTTGTTGGTCACGCTTTTCACACTCATGTGGAGAGCAGCAATATGCACTTCCGGTCATCCGGAGCTAGTTGCTTAATGAGCTGGATGAGAATACAATACGTTGATGGAACGTTCAGAACACAGAATTCCACTTTTATTTTCTACAACCATCAGCGAATCACACCTAATGGGTGTTTGAGCAAAGAATTGCTCCAATCCTCTTGTTCACATTGTGATGTTTACCGATAAAAACCGCTCGATTATGTTATTCAAATAAAACTAACCACGTTCATCGGTGGAAAATGCCCGTGCTTTTCAAACGCTCTGCTCCATTTTCCCATCGGTGGGGGTCACACCAAAACTCTGGCAATGAGTTATGTTAATTGAACGATGGAAGCGTTGTAACAGCGACCAACGATGACAGACGCTTTGACGCGTGTAAATGGGTTGGGCTTTGGGGCTTTGCCAACGCATTAACGCACTCAAACCCGCGGCAATCGCGGGTGCAATTCAATCGAGTCAATTATTTCCATCACACCTAGTCGTTTTCGCTCAGTTACGCAATCGCACGCCAGAGGGCACACCTTTATGGTAACTTGATCTCGTGCGGTGATTCTGGACGTAGAGCCCGCGCTGGACGACTTTATTTCCAATGCGAAGTGTTATCCTTGGCATATGGGTGATGAATGGTTGAGTTGAACGTCTTTACTGTAGCGTTGAGAGAGACACACCTAGAGTTCTGGTAAGGAGCCTCTGGAGTATATCGTTACTTGTACTAGAACTAGTTCATTGACAATGTAAATCAACCATTTTAACCCTAAAATGGTGATCACAACGATTAATCTTCCTCGAACTTCATTATTGCCATCATTTTAATTCCCTGATTACTCAAGCCATTTTTGTATCAATTTTAACGTTTGAAAGCTGTTGGCTAACGAGGTTAATACTGCTTGCTAACGATACTAATAAATTAATTAATTTTAATGTTAATTACGAGGAAATCACTATAGCCTCTTCCATCGAGTCGCCATGAGGACTAAACCATAGATTTTTTAGCTCCATCAAAGGTTTGAACCCATACCTAGTGGTGATGATTAGTCAGGCCTCACCTATTTTACTATCTTAGCTGTCGTTGACAGTTTGGTTTGTGGTGCATTGAGTGAAATATCTCAATTAACAAATCGTTGATAACGAATCTGACCACATCGACGACAAGCGGCTTATCGTTATTTTTTTCTAAAAGCCATGTTTTATACAAATTTGATGAACATACCTTAAATACTTCCCATTGACCTAACACATGTTCTATTCCTTCGTTTCGTGAGTCTTGCAATTAAAATTTCTACATGCACCGTTTATGAAGCAGCCGTTTACAATTACACATCCGCCCAGTAGTAGCATGCACTCCACTTTAAAACATGTACCACTATTAGAGCAATCGTTGTCATTAAACCCATTGATGGTGGACCCTACCGGCGCTTGGGTTTTTTTTCCTTGTGTTTGTGGCCCTAAGCGTTTGCGCCGCCACCCTCTGCTTTCGCTTATCAGAACAAACGCTTATGTCGGGTCGGCAACACACAAAACAAAGCCGGATCCCATTGCGGGTAACGTATCGATACAACTTCCTTCGACTCGCCCTTCCTCGCAGAAAGAACAAACGAAGCGCTAACGAGGATTTACCAATCGGCAGATAAGATCTACATCGCTTCCCATCGGGTTGTACATGACCAACGCGCCAACCCCGGCGTTACAGGCGTTCCGGCCTGACCTGGAGTCGTCGCCAAGGATCTCTTTCCGGCCTTACCAGACCACGGAGAGCAAGGAATGTTGCAGCTTTCTAAAACCCCTATTCTACCGACGCGTAACCCCCGTCGCCCATACATGCCACAAATGACAAACCTCGGTTGGTCGGTCAGGGAAGAAGCAAAAAAAAAAAAAAAAGAGAGCGAATTGAACCATAAAACCAGAACCGGACCACACATCGCGGGTGGCTGGCGGTCAGCCAAATGGATATGTTAATTGTGTAAAAAGGGGGCAGGAAAGACGTTCGCCAAAACTAAATAGTAACAACTTGCTGAACCTGCACAAAACACACACACACACACACACACGCTCACACCGTCATGGTTCCGTCATTCCCTCCGTACGGTCTGTTTATGCATTCATGAGCTGCAGCATAAAAATTCTGCAAAGGGCTGCTGTCGTGTGGTGGTCGGGAAAGCTTGGCTTGTGAAAGCTGTCCACGTCCACACCATCGTCGGGGTTTTCGGTGGTATGTTTGCCTTCTCGCACCTACACTGGCGTTGCATTCGTAGTTTTGGAGTACAGAGGGTTGGGTCACATTTCGAACGACCAACAAATGCAACTGTTCTCCAACAGTTTTCGTTTGCTGGGGAAGCAATGTTGGTAAGGAGAAGTCTCAATCGATTGCGTACTGCCTACAAAGAACGCCTACGAATGTAACATTTGTCGTATTAAGCCCTTAATTTTGTGTGTTGCTCTTCAACTGATCTACAGTGTTCATCCAAAAGGAAATGAGAGTTCGAATGGTTTTTATTTTACGTCACTCCAACATTTTTAATGAGTTTCATATCAGAGTTCTGTAAGAGGTCATTCACAATTTGCAGAATGGTCCTGACCATCGAGGTTACATACATTCTTCTTGGAAAATACCACTTTAATCCATTTTTTTCGTGCAAGCTAACCAATTCATAACGAAATCCAACATATCTTGAATATAGATTGTTCTAAATCTGTGTTTATTCTGAACTACATTTGTTCAGATTCACCTAATTGATGTATCAGATATGTACAACATCAAACATGCATGCCAATTTGTTACAGAAGTTATCTCAATTTAAAGTTTAAGAACTGACTTCTTTAAAAATTCTTTGCCTTCATCGCGGTCTTCTCTATTCCTTGGCTTTAGAGCTGCCCATACTTGAAAGGTTTTGGGCTCCCCTTGCTAGTGCCCATGATTTAAGTATCTCAGAGCTTGATAGTCTCTGTCCGGTCCTACCGTGTATAGACCGACACCGATTTCTTCTGGAATCAGCTCTTGGACCATTCTTCTTCTTGGCTACGGGGGTACGGTCCGGATGGGATTTGAAGCCCAGTCTTGCCGTTTGAAAACCCTTCGCCACTGACGCCACTGACGCCTACACCTCCCGGCAACCGCCTAGGACCACTCAAAATAAACTAAAACTAATCTCAAAACACCACCATGCATCCTGGCCTTCGTGGCCTAATTTTTTCCATCTTTTATTCTTAACGATTATGTACCAAAATGTATCCAAAGTGACTACAACTAAACCGTGTTTTTTTTTTTCTCATCCCAAAACACGAACAAACTAAGCCACGCATCAACCACTTGCCGGTGCAAAACGGGCGAACAAATCATAAACATTAAGCTTCTCTACTGGCTGCCGCCTTTTCTCTCCCGTGCAAAACATCACTTTCGCGTGCGAAAGTGACACCCGGTTGTGTGTGTGTGCTTAGGTTTGCCGGCCGGCGCCGCAGGGAAGATACCGTCACAAATGTAATCCTTCCGTTCGTTCGCTACGTTCGCCGGGTTGTAATAACAGTCATTTGCCATCAATTGACCGCGCGCAACATTAGCGGTGTGTGCAGCGGTGAGGTGTCTAATGAGATAGTTGGCAGGTACCCCCAAACGCACCTAAACACCGCCTGTAAATGACAAATGTGCCCCGCGGCAAACCAAACGAAACGGAACGGCATGCACCGGATGCAGGTCGGGAGCATATTTTTGACAGCTTAGCGTAAAAAGTTGCTGTTGTGAGGTGAGCAAATTATTGCTCATGAGTTGTAATGAGTGCAATGATTTTTGGAAACACAGTTTGTAGACGCAATTTAATATCGCTCGTTAGATGGTTTTGTGCTGGAACGAAACTTACATTGTTTTATTGGATGTTTATTTTGTATAGCTTTTATAGCATGCCTCATGTCATTCATTATTAGTAAGATTTTAGCAGACGTCAGTGTTACGTCTTATTTGGCATACTGAAACTCTCTTCTTGTTCTCAAGATAAACTCCCTCGATCGTCTAAAACATTTTCGAATCGGCAAACGTCAATCAACATGAGATTTACTCACCAAGCAAATCTTCCCGCCTTACCGAAACGTCATTAAAAACACTTTATGTAAATAATCCCATCTTAACTACGCTCACCGCGTGCACCGTACAAATCGATTTATGATAAAGATGTCAAAACTATGCTCACGTTTCGGAGTTCCTAGACTCAAAACCCTAGAATTGGGATGTGAACATTCGTTGAATCATTTGTCACTCGCCAAATCGGCTGAGGTGTTTCTGAAGCATTTCTCTCGGAGGAAAAAAAAACCCCCCGTAACCCGAACGGCCGCGGATTCACACACATAAACTCACATAAATCATCGTTTTAGCGTGCGTTTTTCTGCGTTTTTTATTCCTTCTCTTGCTGTTTGCTGCCTCACTTGGTTTAGCTTACTTCTTTTTTTTTTCTCCTTCTTCTGTCCCTGCTTGAGGGCATTCGATTTTCAAAAGCGAGCGCTCGTGGTGTGGCGGTTTGCAATAAATTTTCTCAACCATGTCGCCCGTAAATGTGTTGATGATATGTTAGAAATTAATGAGCCACTCGGAGCCAGTGGGAAAACTGTCCCCTTCGGGAGTGGTGCGAAGGAAGTCTAAATCGACTACAGTAGAAGGCTACCGCACACATGCAAGCGATACTTTTTCGATGGTGTAGCATCATCGTTTGACACGTTTGATCGGGGATGACACGCGATTGTTTGCAGATGATGCTATGGATTGTGAGGGGAAAATTAGCTTAAAAACTTCTTCTTTAATGTAATCCAGTTGTTTTTTATCTTTATCTGAGTGTGATGAAGAAATGTTTCATGAAACAAGACCACCTGTTCGGTTAATTTATTTTTAGATTTTTTATCCCAAGAAACATACTCAACTTCCACCTAACGTTACGAAGCATACGGCTAAATGCATTCACCGTTTTTTTTTTTTGCTACTGCAAACCCCATTTACCGTCGGCATGCATCTCCACCGATGGTGTTTCGTGGGTTGATTGGTAATCGCTGGTAATGATGGTTATTGGCGGGTGCAGTAAGTTCGCGCGCGTAAAGTATGATTGGACGAACCTGGCGGTTGATATGTTGGCCGGATCGTGTTGGCACCATCAGTCGCGCCTGATGACATTCGTCGTTAAGCGGCCGTTTAAATGGTGACGCAACAACAACACCACCATCGACGTTCGCGTGAATGGTGATGATGATGATGAGCAGAAGCTGCAGCACCGCGTTTGATGGCACGTTCTTAAAGACAACTCAATTCCGCGTAAGTACGCAGAAATTGATTGATGCTGCAATGTTGTGCAAGCGTACGCAAATGTTTCGTGGAGGATTGCCAAAGCGAGTAATCTGCTAGGAAGTTGGCAATCAAAGGGCTGTGTATGATGATGAATTCGTTGTATAGCATGTGAAAGCATTATTTTTGTAACGAATTCTAGTAATATCTAAGTCATAAAACAATCAAGCGGCGATTGAAGGTGTATTTGTACAACTTTTTGATATTAAACCGACTCAAGGCAAAATTGAAGATTTTTTTTTTATTCATAAGGCCATAATTATATTTCCATAGTTTTGAACACTTTGATTGGATTTATAGCCTTTTTGACGTCTTGCTATAATTTAGCATAAATTTTGCACTAGATTCTCTTGCAAATCTTATCTACAATATCTTCTTGAAGAACTTTACAAACACTTCGAGATCTTTAAAGAAAAAATTGACAGGATTCTTCAAAATTTGTAAATTTACAATATTTGACGTACGCTAGAAAATGATAATCGATTTCACCAAGACTTATTCTTCTGGATTGTTTTGCTGTTACTGCAACATCAGCAGGTTATGGTTTTCTAGATATAAATCTTTGCTACGAGGGAACATTCCCGATGGCCACACTAAAGCTTTTACTGGTCAATAGAAGAGTTCTGTTTTTGATTGTATACTTACAAAAATGCCTCCGAAATGTACCAATTTCAAAAGTTCAATGATCAATCCTCGTCGTCAAAATTAAGCAATGCTTAATTTATTAACATTCAAAGGTTTGAAGTTTAAGAAAAATATTGCGCGCGATTATAGCAACTCAGCTCACTGCTATTTCAAAGTGTTTGTATAACATTTTGACCTGATTTACATTTACTAACCCATACTTCCTTTCAAAGTAAATGAAAACTGACTCACTCGGGACACTTTTGAAGCAGCAATCATTCGCATCGTTCATGTGCATAAAACATAAACCCCCAACAACCGTGCAAACACACATTACCAACGCCTCCGAAGAAGCCGCAATGACTGCGATTGTCCGGTATGCTGCCATAGTAATGAAACAAACTGTACCGAGTGCAGCAGATGCATGTTGCAATTATCGATTGCATTCTTGCACTAATTCCACCACCAACACCGCAGTGCATTTGCTGGCTTGTGGTTGTGGGGCATTTTTTTTTTTTTTGCGCAGTCCTCCCATTTCCAGCAATCGCAAGTAATTAATCAAAACTGTCTCAATCGATCCCCGGCCACTCCATAAACGGTCACCGGTCGGTGTACCAGTGTTTGGCTGCGCAGGTCCACCTCACAGTCCACGCCGCGAACGTAATGAGCCGATGGTGCATCGATTTTTGGTCATCGCGTTCGCGTCCGATCACGGCGGATCTGTGCGAGTCCGGAGATTCTACTGCTAGATCGAACGATTCGTTTCGGTTCGGTTCGATTGATACAATTGCCTCGTTGGGTCTAGGCTTTAGCGAATGGTTCCTTATGCGGACGCTTGTGTTCCAATCAAAGACAACCGAGGGTCAACCGCGGTAATGATCGGATCGATCACCGATCCGTGTGGCCAAATGCAGACATTAGACCCACCTTTACCACGGAGTCATCGCTGGCGCGAAACGAGATTGTCTATCGTGCTGGAAGCTGTATTCACGAGCGAGGAAAAAGTCCCGGATGACACCCGGTCCAGGAATGCTTCTTCCCATCATGGCGGTCGAGTAAAATGTTCTCGCACTCTCGCCCTTAAAAGGGTGGCACACTGGCTCAATTAATTGACACGCACACGTGTTCCTGTTTTTGCTACAGCACCCGTACGCATCGATCCAATCGATCGGATCGAGCAATTAATTAAAATCGCGAACAGCTCCCAAAAATGGGAAAAGCATCACCAAACGAATTGCAGCTAATCATCCTCGCGGCAAAAGTGCATCGCTGCGGATGTATCGTTAACCCTTTACGGGGTAGTAGTGATAGGGGTGATTTGATTTTAATTACCATCAAACCCGCACAAAGTGTCAATTGGAAGCAGTGTGTGTGTGTGTCTGTGATGCCGTCGTGAAGAAGAGGAAGCAAAAACATGCATCGTGACGTAGAATTGCTGCGCTCTGTAAGGCACTTTGGCAGTCGCTAAGTAAACAAACCGACTGCAATGTCGGAACAAATCTCAATTATGGGAAAATAATTATAGCACAAAAAAGGGGTTCGGCAGATCGCGAGTTAGGTGGTTTGGGTGACTGCAGGAACTCAAATCGCGCCTCGGCCAGCTCAAACTCTGCAGCCCGGTGGGGCGAGAGAGTTAATTGTACTCGAGGCATATTTGGAGTGATGCGTGTGGATGTCCTTTTGTTCGTATCATCCCTCCTGGGTGGCTCGTGACCGAGAACCTCCATTTTTGGACCGCTCACAAATCGTGCTGGACACAACACAATGCTACAAACAACAACAGCAAAAAACGGAAATGGGAGCAAAATGGACGCTTGGTCGCCGTGGTAGTTGCGTGTACAAAATCACGCGCACGTCACACGCGGAGAATTCGGTTCGGTCGCTTGTTTAAGGCTTGAACGGGCATTTTTGCACCCCTAATTAGCTTCCAACAGGCAGCAGAACGCAATGGCGCGAGTGATTGCACGCTGCTAACGAGCAGCCACTCTCGGCTCAAAGGATTCGAAAAGGATGTGCCAAGTGGCATTCCCCGGGAAACGCATTCCCGCCCATTTTCGGTTCGCAAAGTGTGACCGAAACTGCTCATTAGAATGTTGCTTGTTCGCCGGGCTGGGGAAAACAATTAGCGGCGCGGAAAGAGCTTTCGGACGCGCTGGCAATTGGATGCGCTGGATTGGGCGTCCACCTTGCTGCCTGGCCCGGTGTGAAGAATGCTTCGAACGATTTGCTGTCGAAATAATGAAACGGTTCTAAAATAGAGCAATTAGTGGGCATTGCTGGCATGTTCGTACCGAAAATGGGGTGTCGATATTTTCGGTATTACGATAAATGGTTGTTCAATTAGAACAGCGAAAAGCAAACTGATTGGCTGTTAAAAGCTCATGTTTAAGACAAGCTTCAGAGGGTTATTTCTGGTAAATAATAATTTAAATTAACTATTACTACTATTATACTTTTATTTTTACATTTTGTATAGCCCAGTATACACTTCAGAATATTATGTTAAAAAAACTATAAGAACAAGTACTTTCAAAATGTATTTTATAGCAATACTGCACTCTCATGTTTATAGGATCGAGTTTCAAACTTTATCAACGCCATTAAGTCATGTAAATGACACATCTTCTTGGGTCAACATCATCAAATCAAGAGCACAAGCCATACACTAACCCTGAGATCGAATTAACAGCTTGTACCCAATCAATTCCGTATCACTCCCGTACAAGATTATTAGTACCTAATGACATCAACGGAACCACACACTCACGGCGGTCTCATTAGCTCCACACTTTTGCATTAAAATTTATCGCGATCGCATAATAATTATGCAAATGCTGCTACCGGCTCTCGATCAGTTTGCATAATTTTGCCATCGAAGTGCATTAATCGCTTGCCGGTGGTCGTGGCTGAGAGGCCGTTAAGCTATCGAGCAATGATTTTCATCACCTTCGATTTATTAATCGATGAAAATTGATACTCAAGCGCGTGTGTGGTGTGAATTAAACGCACCGCAATCGATTCGCTTTTATAGCAAAGTAGTACATCAAGCATCTCTATTTCATCTCAATTGGTCCTTGTAATTAAGTGTGGTTAAAGACAGAATTAAGTATTAACTTGTCAGACATTTTCATCACCAAGTTTTCGCGGTGTACTATAAAGAGAAGAATGGAAAAAAGAAAAGAGCAGATTTTTTATATCCCACGCGTCTGATTGCGATGCACAGTTACGATGCCCCTAGTTGTGCTATAAAACGCGCAATCGAGTTCATCTGCATAAAACAATGGGGAAGTCTTAATTCTTCATTTCACCCACAAAAATGCATCACCATCATCGCATCAGCATGCCCTCTGCTAATTACAATAATCATTATCGTGATCGGGTACCATCGGGAGCAGCAGAATCGCCATCATAATTATCACCATTTGCCTGGCCACCAAGCGAATTGGCCGGCCATTCCGTCCCGTCCGTCATCAAACTATCGATTAGCAGCTCCCGGAACTTTGTGTGGTCGGCACGCTGATTAATTGTTTTTCGCCGCAAGGTTAAGGATAATGCCGCCTGCCAACGAATGCTGAAGTGTGGTATGCTCAATCCAACCTTAATGCCCGGAGCATTCGCTTGCCAAGGGGAAGAGCGGGAACACTACACCACGGTCTACCAATATATCATTCCTCCGCTAAATCCGTCATCGTGCAACTGTCATCGATTGACGCGAACAGTGAGCCGCTTACCGGAACCCGGGGAGGGAAATGGATAGAGAAAGAAATTTGTCTTCTTAATTCGTACAACCGTCGCCCAACCTCCTCCAGTAGTTTCAGCCGCATCGAACGCATCTCACAAATCGCACTTTACGTAATGGAAATGGCACGAGCTACAGCGTACTGTGGTGCCGTCCTTTAGCCGGGAGATTGTCAACGTCATTCACTCAATTCCGGTGAGTCGTTATGGGCGTTTCTAGGGCTTTCCTCGCTTTTCCGATGCACAAGGTTCGTTAATCAAACATTAAAGACGTGACCTGTCTTCGGCGGCTCAACATGACGCGGTACGTAAAGTGTGTGTGGACGTGGAAAAGCAGTTCGCTTATCCTTGTATTTGTAAATCACACTCTGTATAACATCACAAGATTGAATATATATTTTTGGTACATACATATTTTTGGAGAAAACATCAAGTTAAATTGATTTTAGTACATAAAAGTTCTTAGCACAAACTCTATTTCCTATTAACAATATTTAGCGTTTGTCTTATCTCACATTCTGCAAGCAATTGAATTGGAGTAGCGTAAAGTGTAAAGTTTTTTGTGTTTAGTTTAAATTGTTTATTGCTATAATCATGATTTTGTTATACCAATATCAAGAATTTGATTACCATTATTGTACACCAACTATTGTCTATAACAGTCTCCAGTCTCTTTATCAAATGCATCGGGAACGATTTGTTCGATCCAGCATTTTCTTTTTTAGTACCTAATTCCTTCAACTTCAGCACGGATCAACTGCGAAAACCCTCGCCAGCGAGGTGGAAGTATTGTTTCACACCGAAACCGAGACTCCAAACAAACAAAGGCGTATCATTAGCATCGAAGACAATTAATCAAATAAAAAAGTAAGGAGATCCAACCTCCCTAACCTCCATACCAGCCGACCGCGCAGAGTGAAGAAAGAACGTTCGAACAAACATTATCTCGGTTGCTCATCTTGTGTTTGGTTTGCTTTTGTTTCGGATGGAAGAGTGAAAAGAGCCATCGGGAAAATAGCAAAATAGCAGAGTCTCCGGAAAGTCAGACAAACCTCGAAGGAGGGTGTAGAATAGATCCTATCGATCGGTTTTGGGATCGTTTCCACAATGTTCCTTCTGAATTCACCACCGCTGAACTAAAGTGTCCAAGAAGGCAAGCGTGCAGAGTGCTGTCTCACACGCTTGCTCTTCACATTTTCTCTCGACGCATGAAACAATGAGGAAAATGTGGAAAAGTTCAGAAATGAAACGAAAAAAAAAAACGAATCCATGTGGCAAAAACCATCATGAAGAAGACAAAACAAGAGTCCTCGCAATGTCACGCCGTTGAACGCCGTTCTATCCCCCGGAAGTCATTCTGCGGTGTTTTGCTGTGGTGGGCTTGTTAAACAACGCAGCCACAGCAACGTCCACAAGTAAGACGTTGCCGCGTGTTGTCCGGCCGCCTGATGTCAGTCCGGGTAGCAGCAGCAAATCTTCAGCCCAATCGCGTAATTGCACCACAGCATCTGTCCGTCGGTTGAACAGCGACTTCATCGATAAACGAGACGTATCGCTGACGGTGGCCAAAACGACGCCCTACGATCCCGATGCACCTGATGCACCGTGCCAGCAATTGGGATTTGTGTTTCGTATTTTCGGGTCGTAGGACAGCAGGAAATCGGTGGCAAAGCAGATTCTGCAACCGGCCTCTCTAACCGCAACACCCGCCACCTCAACATTCTCATTAGGCCACCCGATCGCATCCTGACGCGAATGGGCCCTTTCCGTTAAATTGCATATCGTTAGGAACGGTTTAAATACGAATTACAATAAATTGGCAATCTTCGACACAACGACTCCACGCTGTCCCTGCAATTGACGAGCCCAACCTCGACGCTTCTTGCATCGTCCTTGCGTTCGATCTTCCGGAATTGGAAGGAAAAATGCAAAACGTACTCGCCGAACGGCCTTCGCTTATTCTGGCTTATTGCCTTGCCCTGCCTTAGCTGGCCATCTTCCACAGCCCAACCGGCAGCCAATTGATACATCGTTCGGGAATATCGTTTCGCTCCTCCGCAGTGCAGTTTTGCCGACCAAAAACATGAGCAGCGCCACAGCGCCGCTTCATTATTTGGAGTTTTATTTTATTGAATATTGATAACCGTACTTCCGGCACCCGGTACTGCTACGATTCGTTTGCAGAGTTTGAAATGCAAATATCTACCATTCGGTGTAATTCGCTGAGGAAGGATCGGTAATTCGATACACTTTCTTCGCTACGCTAACACGCTGAACGAGGCTGCGGCGAATCTTGAACTTGTGTTACCCCACATTCGGTTTTTGGATCATTACTTTGGGGTCAACGGAAAGAGGATAACAAGATAAAGGAGAGGGTGAAGAGAGCAGATTTTGATGGAGATTCTACTTGGAGAGTGTGAAATGAAGTGTAAAACAAAATGTGTATGCATTTGATTTATTTGTCAACAATTTATAGTCAGGATATTGAGAATCTTGGCTATTGGGGTCTTGAAATTGGTATCAAATGCCTTTGTGCGTACATACAGGATGTACTTGAGTAAAACTAACAAATCTGTATACGTTTTTACACTTGTTACAGAGCGACAATTCTAGACAGCAATTTATGATTTCACTGAAGACTTGTAAGTACAACATTTTCGGGCAAAAACTAACAGAATTTAAGGTTCACTTACAGCTTTGCAATAGGATTGACTGGAGATTGATGAACTAGCTGACAAATGTTGCCACTTTGATCCTTTTGAAGATCAATCTCTCGCTAGAATTTGTTGGTTGGAATGAAAAAAGCTAGAATTGTTGATAATTTGTTATAGAACATCTTGATTCTCTGCGATTTGCCCTAGACTGAGCTCCTGATGGAGGTTCATCATACTTCCCTGATGTAAAGTCTTGCTGAGAAAAATTTTTGTTTTGAGGGATTTGGTGGAGAAAATATCTTTGATATTGATATTTGATATGACCCCTGCACACTAAGCACAACACCACACACATATGGCCTCCATTCGACGTAATTTATCTTTGCTTTCCTAAAAATCTAGATCGACAATAGCTGACGATGCACGAATTCTTCGCTCTTGTTGCTGGATGATCCTAATAGTACTAACCAATTTTTGAGCATATACCCAGGACTGATCTTGCCTATCAAGACTCCAAGAATTCAAAAAATCTTCACACCATGTTATAAATAGAGCGCCATCAAAACATTGTTCCCAAGCAAGCTATTTTCTACTCAAACTATTTGTTCTGAAGGCTGTGAGCAAAACTTCAACTCTCGCTTTGACTTTTATCTTTCAATCACCGTGCAAAGCAACGAACAACGGTTCCAGCGTCATCACGCAGCGCGTGCAATTTGTGGCTAGTGCATTTGTTCACATCTCATCGGCTTCGACCGGAGATAGATGGTGGTTTGGTGCATTCATGAATGAACCGTTTCCATCATTACATACACACACACACACACATGACTTGCCTACAAAACAATCAACGTCGTATTGCACACCGTAGTCTGTTGCTGCATCCGGACCCATTTATATGAGGATGGATGCTCACCGGTAAACCGCATTGTTTACCGTCCCAGAGCACACACCACCAGCACCACCGTCTCTACCTTCCACCCAACCAGTCGATCGGATCGCCAATCGAACGGAACGCGCAGGTCGATCGAAAAATTGCGCATGATTAGCGTTGTTGTCTTCGTTGCTGTGACCGAATCGTTTGTGCCAAACACGTTTTCCCAGCTTCCCGTTGCAGAAGATGGTCTGACCCGTTTCCAATCTTGCTTGCGGTCTGGGTCTTCTGATACGGATAGGATGTACCGTTTTCCACACCGGAAATCGGAAGCTCGATCTGATGGCGCTTCCTGTCCACGGCTTAACTGCTTTCCCTGGCAAAAGAGTGGCAAAAGTATGCAATAATTGTCACCGAGACCGGGCGGTATTCGCGTGTCGGCACTTCGGGAAGCCTGCAAATTGATTTCCAGTACACGACCTACCCGCCAACTCTTATGACCGGGCGGGACAGCCGTGAAAAACGTCCCGGCACCTTCATCAATTCGGCCGAGTGTGTGGTGTGTTCAAAATTCGGGCAATGGAAAAACAAATGCACTTCAAGACATTGGATGCCCCGGTGGAGATGGCTAAGCAATGGCGGTAGGACTCTCTCATTCACTCACTCTCGGTGTCGGTCTCGGAGTTTCTGTCTGGGGGACTAATGTTTTCCGTCTGGTGTATAAATTATGTGACTTGCTAACTGCACGGCGCAACTGCACAACTGCAGCAGTAGCAGCACCGTCGAACGTTAGGGAAACTGATTTGAAATTCAGAGCTCGGTTTCCGCCGTGGTCTACGGGTGCTAACAGTCCAAGAGCCGCACGAGCAGGATCCACAAAACCAGGTCGGATACGTACCCTGCTGTCCCCCCATCATGCTCGGGGCTTGTAGTCTTTCGTTGAAACCTCATGCCATCTTGCTATGCTGTTTTATTGAAACTTTAATCCTTCATTCTAGTGACGCTTTGCCATTTTGCCCGAACACAAACCCATACAGTACCACTTGGGTTTCATTAAAGCCGATGCATACAAACCACAGTCACGATAGTCGAATACCAGTTGCTTAGCAGACCGCGTAGCTTTTGTCCAGACTGCAGCGAACATTGACACATACCAAGCCAAAACACCGAAAACCACAGAGTTGTTAAAAGAGTTGCTATTCACAGTAGATAAAAGCGGTCAAATCGTTACTCGTTCTCGAGCTACCTTTCCTTCCTGCTTAATCACTCATACAAACATACATGCACGAGCGTACGTCGCCTTTCGACAGCTTATTTATCAACGGTGGTGTGCCACCTGACAGGACTCCTAGGCCTCTCACTATCGATCTGCTAATGATACGTGGAAATACCGATCGTTACGAACGAATTGCTGCTCCTCTGCCAATCCTTTCAAATCATGCTGCGTTCACGAATTTGTGGTTTTTCTGGTAGAAATTAAAAACCAACCATACGAAACCACTGCCTCAACGGAAGATAAACGTTGGCATTCTTTATTTAAAAAAAAAACCGTAAATGGCGTGTCCGTTTTCATGTAATGAGTGCAAATCTTGGCACGAAACCAACAAAGCTCGATGCCTTTTTTCTCTTATGTTTCTGCTCCCTTCTGCAAGCAATGCCAGGTGCGTGCAACAACGGGGGAAAAAAAACATCAACCAAAAAACAAAAAAAAAGGATTTCTTTTTCTCCCCCGAATTGTGTGTTAGAGCTTCGTTAGAATAATGTTCATGTTCGCAAATTAATGTTTGCAAAAATAGAGGCGTGGTGCAAATGGCTCCCAAGCACCGATGCAACACAGTGGGCGCAAATTGGGGTTTCTGCGGCCTTTCCAGGACACAATAAGGACACGCTGGATGGCAACCACGTAACAGTAATAAGCTTCAGGATGTTTGGTATTTGTTGTTGTTTTTCTGGCTGGTCACACAGAAAGCCACGCCCTTGTTTGCGTTCCCCTGCAGGGAAAAGAGTCAAAAGCTTTTCCAACGCGCTGAGAGAGAGTTTTCCCGAAATCTCCGAGGGGTGTTGAACGAAATGTTTTTTTTTTTTATCGAAGGGGAACTCGTTGACTCTCGGAAACGATTAGGAACTCAGTGAGTGTATGAGGGTTGAGAACTGGTGTGAATTAGAATAGGATACTTCGGATGCTCACTGCGGCTCACATGAAGACATTCTACTTTAAACTTTTAATTTTTCACCCCTTTGCGAAGCTTTATTTTGCATACACCTTTATCTTTATCAGCTTTGACGACCCTATCCAAGCGGTTACATATCTCTATCCGATACAGTGAAGCTGATCGGCGATGGAAGTGAATCATTATGTAATCGTCTCGTTCACTCCACTCAACCACTTGTTTCGATTAAAATGTAAAAACGATGCGAACGTGCGGTCTGCCGATTGCAACTGGCTGCCAGTGATGGATAAGAGATTGAGCTAGCAAGACAGCAACACAAAAACACACACACACTCTCCAACAGCCCCACACTGGGCGCTCCAAATCGATCAAAGATAAGATGAGAAGCATCAGTTCAGGCAGGGCAGCTTGTGTGTGTTTTTTCTTACCTCCCCATCTCATGTTGCGATTGCAAACACAAAATACACAACACACCCGGGAAAGGCGGATGATGGCGCCTAGCAAACGGCGACATTGCGCTCGCGTCCCACAAAACAAGTGGAAAAGTGGCGAGTGACGAATGCAAGCGATCGTTTTGTGCTATAAATGCATCACATGGTAGCAAACGGCAAGTGTGGAAGGGAAACTTTCCTTTGGCAGCATAAAACACACACACGCACACGCACACAGTCTCGGGACAGCTGAGGATCGCTAACGCCTTCTCTGTACCGAACGCACTTAAAGTACACTCAATCGTACTGCTTTATTTATGGTGTTGGGTAAGAGAGATTTCTTTAGGGTTTTTTGTGTGAGTTTCTTTTTTTTTGCGGTTGTGCCACTAAATGATTACTTCTTACCTTATCATCGTTGATCGAAAGGAAACGGTTGTGTTACAGTGCACTTTTTTGTTTGCCTCATTTCGTTTCTTTCTACGGTTAAAGAACAGGAAAAAAGCAAGCGATTGATTTGAATTTGCATCAATGTAAGTAATAGATGCATTTAAACATAGTAATTTAGTAATCTTGTGGCGTATCTGAATAGCTTATCTATTTCTATCTAAGAAAATAAATCAACCCTCTAGGAGTGGTTGATTTTTGCATTTTTTACAGAAGAAACCAGAAGAAAATGATTTTTCTTTGCTTTTGTCTATCGAGAAAATTTTTTTTTCTTGCAGACAGAAGGACAATAAAAGTGACCAATAGCTGGAATTAACTGTGTTTTTAAGAAAAAAATAATGCAGATTAATTACTACTTTTTGAAACAATCTGCAATCTTAAATAGTAGTAGAATGTAAAGAAATAACTCATTTTCATATCGCCAACCATCAGCTTTAGCAAAAATGTTCAAAACGTTGCATCGCACATTGCATACCATCAGGCGTAAACGGTTTGTGTCATGGAAAACACGCTAGAGGGCGCTATGAAATAGCGAATGTTTTGCTAAACATTACCGCAGATGGATTTGAAACAGAAAAAACCGTTTTCTTTTACTTGTTGAATAAGTGGAATATTTGTTTTTTAATATTACAGACACAGAAAAAAGATTTATTTTCCATTCGAAATCAATATTCATTTGATCCATTCCATACGAACGGTTTTACGATTTGTAGGACTCTATCTTTCTGTAAGACAATAGTATCGAATAGCATCGAATGATAACAAAATCAATCTGTTTTTGTTATCATTTACTTTGAATTAAATATTTTTTTACCTTATTGCTACTTAAAAAAATGTTGTTGTGTTGTTAAAATAAAACAAAAAAGCAGCCTCCTCCACTTCTGCCGTGTATTTTGATCTGTTCACATGCAGAACAAACGACTCTTGCTCTTGTTGCTCCTACAGTTTTCTTCTAGTCCTAAGCAAGGAATTTGTTCCGTTTTTATGATTCTTACTAAGGAATCAAAGATATGGGTTTTTTTCTTCTTTTCCTCATGCAAACACTTTTTCCTTGTCGTACGAGGATAGTTTTTCTTTCAGCACAACGGTTTTTTCGCGAGATCTTTTCGCTCCACCGTCGGTTTCTTACTCGTGCATCTTCGTGTATTTTTATGACCGTCTTAAACCCGTCTGCACCAGCCACATCCTCAAAAAACCGCTCGCATCGGTGCATCGCGGTGATGTGTTGGGAGGTTTGTATGTGTGTATTGTGTTGTTTTTTTTTCACGTCCCTACGTAGCAGCTATCCTTTTTCCCTACTCTGGAGGAATCTTCAGAAATCTATTTTTGGTTCGATAGTGCTCACACATTTTTCTCTTCCATCCCGAGCAGCACACATGCACACACCGCTCAAGCTACAGAAACAGACAAGCCAACCGTAATACACACGCACATATGAATGCATTTCTTCTCACTTGTACGTTTTGTTGTTTTTGTTGCTAAGTGCACATTGCAGACTGTACAGCACATAAGGATTCACTGAACCAATTTGATATTTTATTTTACTTCCATTTGAGCTGATTCCTTTCCCTGAAAGCGTCTCATTTTTTCTTCGAGAAGGATGCTTTTTTCATCCACCCGGAACAATAACCGGTGATGGTGAGAAAGAGTTGGAGGTGGATTCTTGAAAGTTGGCTGAAAAGCTTTTGGTCTGGAAAGGTAACATGATTTCATCATTTATTCGTACCAGATTTACTACTGTTGATAGTTAAGTTTTTCAGTGTTGCTGATATCGAGTTGAAGTAAATTATTGATTCGTAATCGATACAGAATACTAAGATAAAGAATAAAAATGAAAAAAAAAACTAATAAGTCAAAATTGTCTTGTTGTAAAAACCTGATTTTTTTAGCAATCAATTCGATACAGTACACAGCAAACGCAGAAAAATATTGTAAAAAGTCCAGATAAATATAAATTGTTGCAAATACTGACAAAGTAAGCAAGCATTAAAGCAGATTTTAAACATTCTGCCCAACAACTGCACAGCGTGTTGAAAAATACCGATGCAAAAAAGGCGCGCAAATGCAAACGTGCTTCGCATGCAAGAAAGGACGCTCGTCGGGGTGGACGAGTGTTAAAAATCATTCAGCAACTGTGTATTGCTTGAGCTGGCAGGAATAAAATACAAGTTTCTAGAAAGCACACACACATAAAGTCCTAGGGACACACCCACAAACAAACGATTGCCCGCGAGTTGAGAAATCAACAGCTAGTGGCTGAGAAGGAAGCTGACTGTGTCATGGAAATCGATGGATAACCGAACGTTCAAAACAGCGCGCCAAAGTTGGAGAAGGATGTTGGAGAAAATGCGCGCTTTACAGTTGACCGGAACGGGGAAGAAAGCTGGTAAAAAGAAAAGGAAGCAAGAAAGCGAAAAGAAAACAGCCCGATGACGAGTGAGTGTTTGCAAAAATAAACAACAAAAAGAAAGTGGGAAAAAAGCAAGCAAAAGAAAATGGAGAACAGTAAAAAAAGACATAAAGAGGGTAGGATAAAACCAGTACATCCTCTTAGACACATGCACATACAGCTACAGTAGAAGAGAAAAAAAGCTGCGACTTTACGAGCGCGAAGGAACCGCGAAAGGGGTTGGAGTTGGTGGCCTCGTGGGTGGCCAAAGCTAACAACACACTAGTCGAAAGAAAGCTGCCGGAGAAGCAGCAGCAGCAGCAGCAGCAGCAGCCCCAGTTAGCCAGAGTGCAACATACGAAAGAAACCGTAAAGAACCGTAAAAAATACACATCCACCCAAAGGGATGACGCGCGGTAATACGCGGCGTTAGCTCAGGACTAGAAGAAGTAAAGCGGAAAAAAGACAAGAACATGAAGAAGTAGAAAAAACACACACAGAAAAAAGCGCCACAACACAAGCGGACAAGGACGAAGAGCGAAAGCAGCAACAACGGGAGCAAATAAAATGTGCACCAAAAAAAAAAAGTACACATCCACACACCAAAGAGGCGAATCCTCACGTCTCCCAACATCTCCTCCCAGTAGAAGGGCCGGAGTGAAGAGGAGGAGGAGCAGACTAAGCGACGGGTGGGTGGCCGTTTCTTTCTCGCGGTCGATCCAATGTAGTGTGCACACGTCGGATACTAACGGGAGGATGAATATGTGTGTGTGTGTGTATGGATGGGTGGTTGTTTCCCCACACTCGCAGGGCTATTGGGGAGGCTCCGAGGAACAGCAGCAGCAGCTGAAGAAAATATATGTGTGTATATATAAAACTTATATTTTTCTCGCAGCACTTTTTCTCGGTTTTGTTTGAGCAGAGAAGGAAGCAAAGCAGCATACAAAAAAAAAAAACAGCATAGAAGCCCCCAAGCTCCCCAGAAGTAGTATTATGAGCGTCAAGACGTTTGCTTCGTCCTGGTCGTCGTTGTCGTCGTGGTCGTCGTGGTCGTCCTCGTCGTCGTCGTCGTCGTCCAGGCTATCGTCGATGGTGCTGTTGCTGTTTCTGCTGCTGCTAGTACTATTGCTGCCAGTTCCGCCGATATGGACGGCATCGTGGTGACGTTACGCTCTCGGTGGCCAGTTCGATATTTGTCCAACAATCGCCTAAGGAAGTGCGCGATCACACGGCAACAACAACGGTGATCAACGAATCACCTTGATCACCAATCGGTGCCTTAAGCTATTGTGATTTACGGAACAGAGCAAACCACTCTGACAAGAGTGACCTGACCGTGTAAACTGAAGTTCCTAAACAGTTCTGTTCGTAAATGTTTGAAGTTTAAAGTTCGAAGGCCTGCAAGTGCGAAAAGAAAAATCAAAAAGTTCCAAAGTGTCATCGTAAGAGCCTTACCAAAAACCGCACCAATCAACCAAAAGTCCTGTGTCCAGCGTCCCTGAAGAAAACGGTCTGTCCTAATCTGAAGTACAAAAGCTTCAGAAATAGAAATTGTGTCACATTCTTCTCGTGTGTGTTTTTCTTCGCCCTTCTACCCCTCGTTTATTGGAATCGCAGTGAGTCAATTTTCAAGCTCCTCAAACTCTCCTTCCCAACAGCAAAAGGAAGGAACTTCTGCTCCAACTTTTCTAGGATACAGGGATTGTGTGCGAAAAAAAGATGAAAAAACTTTCCCCGAGTAAGGAAAACTTTTCACCACGAGAGCTAACCCCTCCCCCACCCCGGAAGAGGATTAACTGGGGCTACGGAATTATTCTAATAGTTTCTTGTTCGCACGAGTAGAGGAATCACGTAAAAGTGACCGGAAAAGCGAAAGTCTTATCGCTCGCTTAAGATACCGCAGCTGGTGAGACGGGTGAGAAGCGTGCTGCAAGAAGAGTGAACAGTTTGAAGTGCAAATCGTAGTGTTAGTAGGCTGTTTGGAGTGAGTGAGCCATTTAGTGAGAAGGATGCGAATGAGTGAGCGAGTAGAGGAAATGAGTATTCTCACCGTAAGAAAATGAATAGTGAGTGAATGTGAGAGAGCGATAAGTGTTGGAAGCAGTTCTACTATACATCTACGTGATCTTTAACGATCGATACCCGTTTTGTGATTTGAAACAAAGTTCCTACTAACGTGATATACATGTCTACATCCTATTCCTCACCAATGACGCCCTCGAAGCTACGCATTAAAGACGATCTTTACAGTCGTCTGTCCCCTGCTCACACCCTGAGTGATGAGATGCACTACAAAGCTGTCAAAACAAGAAGCTCCAACTGTTTTCAAACCAACAGTGAATCACGATACGATCAACATGCTCCAGAAGGAGACGAGCATTATCCTACACAAGCAATAAAAGAAAGAATTCCCATTAAGAATTCACCAGCTCACAGAGAGGAGAGCGAGAATGCAACAATTGCGCCTACCAAATCTGCGTTTATTTTTCCGGCACAGTTTTACAAGAATTTGTTTGCCGCTTCGGCATCACTGCTCAAGAAACGACAGCCGAGAGCGAATTACCACGAGGACTCCCATCATTCGGACAATGAGGCAGCAATTGATGAGCAGGCAGAAGATCTTTCCAGCCCTACGGCTAGTTCTCCACTGGAGACGGCACTTGCCAGTGTGGGACAATTTCCAAGAAACCTGTTCCCCGTCTCCGCTTCTTCGTCGCACGCTCAAGTACAGCAGGACCGTACGCCAGAAACTCATTCGGAGGATGACCGTGAAGTTGAGGGAGGTGATAGTAATGAGATCCTGGAGGTTAGTTTGGGACATTCTGATGTCATTATCGCTTTGTTTACCAATAAATATTCAATTTCATTCGCTTAACTTGTGATTCCGTTAATGCGAATGAGCGTTAATGTCTCGATTTAACCTGAACGACTATAATGAGGCTTCATGATTCCACTTGAACACTCTTCAGCTCCCTCGCAATGAGCTGTATTCATGTGTAAATGGCGCCAACCAAATGATATCCGCCGCCACCCCAATTAACCGCATATTAAACAATTCTCTTTCCTTTCTCTCCCTCTCTCTCTCTCTCTCTCTCTCTCTTTCTCTCTCTCTCCAGAAACCGTCGAACGCATTCCCGTGGCTATCGGAGGCAACGAACAACAACGACTATAGCAAGGGCAACAACAACCATCACGGGACTCCACCCCACCTTCACCACCCACATCACCCGCACCATCATCATCATCACCATCATCCACACCATTCCCATCATCCTCATCTTCCCCATTCGGCCGCCGGCAGTCAATCGAATCTTGGCACAACCAGTTCACTGACCCCCGGCAACTGTCGGCACGGAGGACATCCGGAGGATACCAAGTGTCGCTCGCTTAACTGTGGCCTCCCACCGCAATCGTCTCCGTCGGCAGCCTCCACCAGCCTAGCGGGCGCAGCGAACGAGGGAGCAACTCCCGATTCCAGCAGCACCACGGCGACCGCCACGGCTATACCGAACTTTAACCAGATGCCCGTGCCGGGCGGTGTGCAGGGCCAGAACCCGACCCAGGGCCTCGTGCACTGGATGAGTGCGGTAATGGCCGAGCATATGACCTCGAACCCGCATCATGATCCGGCCGCCGTCGGGATGCACTACATGTGGAATGGACCGGTCGAGGTAAGTGTCGATTGTTGTATCAAAGTGTGTTTTAGTGCTACAAGAATAATTAAATCTCACGATTTTTGGTTAAAGTTTTCACACCCAAAAGTGGTTCAAATGAAGAGATTGGACTTGACTTCACTTTCCCCATTTGATAATCCTCTGGAAGCCATCAACCGCTAGCGAGACACCACAAGAAATATTCCATTTCAGTCACAAAAAAGGAAGAAAAGAAACTCTTACAAAGTCCCTTTTATCACCATGCCCTCCCACCCCCTCGCATTGTGCGTATCTCATATGCGCATGTGTTTGTCTTCGTTTGGCTAAACGCTTTTCTCCTTGCAATGAAAACGAATAGAAGAAAATCCCAAGTTCCCTTCTCGGCACTTACGCGCTAGATGAAAGGCAATCTTCTCTCCCCAACAAACACATAGGAATGTCCTTGTGATAGCGTTTTGGTTTTTTCGTCTGTGGACAAGGAAAACGAACTCGACCACGACGAACTCAACACACTACGGAGGATGTGTAAGAAAAACAAACACCAGCCGTAACAAAGACTGTTGTGAGGGGGATTTTTTCCTGTGTGTGAGCGAAGCAAAAAGGAAAAATAATAATAAAAAAAAGGAAAACAAACACATCAATCCCACCCAACCACCACCCACTGGGGGCGATTGTGGGAGGGGATGAGATTTCAACATGTTTTTTTTTTGGAGCCTTTCCAACCGTCGGTTGCTTGAGGTTGGTCAGGGTTGTTGTGCTTTTGATTATGCGTTTGTAACTGTTTTTTTTTTTTTGCTTTTGGAAGAATGATTTGTTGGGGTGAATTTTTGGAAAATGGATTTTCTTCACAACAGTGAAAGACAGACGAATTAGAGTTAAGCGTTACAGCGATATTATTCAGTTCAGTTCTGGTCGATGAATCAGTTTGTCACTTTTTGGATATTGTTCAGCTGGTCGTATCGACTGATTGTGGCAATGTTTGCGCGACAACAAAGTCAGTTTAAGTGCACAATTCGTAAACATTTCCCTAACCAACGAAACAAAGCGATAAACCACCATGCGTCTCCATCAGCCATCAGCTCGGATTCTTCCACTGTTTGCTCTCGAATTTCCTTCGAAACCTTTGACTAGAATATATCTACTACACTTACCACTAACACTACTGTCTAGAAATGTTCTATTTCACACAACCACAAGCACAGTCAATGGCAGTGATCACGCACACACACACACTGTAATGCAATAGCTGAACAGCAGCATCTCTCCGTATGCAATCACTGTGTGTTAACGGGAGATTCCGGAAACACAACGTTTTCTTTTTTTCTTCAATGCTACATTCCAGTAATTCTTTTTCCTACTTCTAATGCTTGTATGTGTGAATTTCCCCTGCCCGAAGCGAAAAAGAAAATAGGCAACAAAAACCAACGTTCATCTCAATCCCCTTTTTTAACCTCTCGATTCTATTCGTATAGGATTCGGTTAGGGAGGACAAAAAAAAAACAGAGTAGAAACAGTGAACAAAGTGCTAGCGGGGAAATCCATTTCGAGTAGAACACCCAGTGGCCGGAAAATGGGCAGCACGGGCAATGAGGAGGGAGGGACTGTTATAAAAGAAAAGACTACGAGCAGAAAAAACCAACGTACGGAATTGTTAAGGGCACACAACTTGTTCGCCTGCACACTCTTCACCAACACGTGCGGGGCCGGGTGTGAAAAAAAGTAAAAATCACCTACACCAGGCAACCCGATCGGGTTATGGTGATGGTTATGTGTTGGTTCGCCCACCCAACGGTGCCGATATGTTCGCACTGGAATTACAGCACACGAGCACACGATGGAAGTGATGGTAGTGCTGTATTGTTGTTGATTTATCCAAACATTGTCGAAAGTGTTCCGTTTTGGTGGTGTATTAAAAATTGAAGATGAGTTTAATGTTTTCATAAAACACTACTCTACTGGTTAAGCGTCTCTAAATGCCATTTTTGTTCTTCAGTTAATGAGTACAATGAAGAGTTTTTATTCATAATGCTTAATATTTTTTAATATTTGAACTTTTTGCTTAGGGGAATGTTTCAAATGAATAGTTGGATAGTGCAGGCCTGTTATTGACCTTTCCAATCATATAATGGAACTGAAATTTTTATATTTAGACGTTTTGACGAAGGAGGACCAAACGGTCAGCAAAAAATCACCAGCAAAATCTCACAGTTGAGTTACAAATTCTCCCTAACTTAATGCAATATTCCCCTAAATGAAATTTCCATAAGAAGTTTGGAACATTTAGGATTTATGATTATGATTCAAAAGTCTCATTATAGCAGTGAGCCGATCATCTCTATTTTTGGTTTAACGAATTGCTTGGACATGCCGTTATTCGATTTGTTTGTGCTTCTGACGTGAATGATCATTGCTTGCCATCAAACAAAGGGCCGGATGGGATTTAATATCGGTCCTGTCATGTACCATCGGCGATACTATCTATAATCACATTTGTTTAACACTTTCAATGAACTTTTAAAAGATAATTAATTTCATAACTATAGAGCTAGTACAATCCTTAATTTTTTATCTTACCTTGCTGGACTTAAAGCGAATACGCATTTCATTAACACTATGTAGATAGCATTCCTTCACTAAATAGATGGAGATTTTCAACCCAGAATCACACATCAGACAGCAACGACCGAAATCTCATAAATCGCGCTCATAAAGGATGCAACGGAACCCTCCCTCCTGTAACAGCAATGTTCAACCCGGCTTATAAATGATGTTCGCTGTCACCTCACCGTCACGGCAATACCAAAGCAATGCCGTGCACGAAGCTAAGCGTATCGCTGGCTCTGGCCACCAGCCTTCATGCAAACACGAACATACATTTCGAACCTAATCCGCCCACTGCCCGCCACCTAATGAAAGTGCCACCCATCTCCCATGCTGCTCTTCCTTCCTTTCTGTTCCCATCCGTATCCTCAATTATTGCCCTCGAGTATGTGTGCTGTTGTCGTCGTATTCTTATTTTTGACTTTCGTCTCGATTTTAAATCCTCACCCTGCACGTGCATCGGCACGGATGTGTCTGTTACCAGAAAAGGGGGGAAAAAAAACAGGAAACAGGCGTATGTATCGAACATACAAATCCGCAACCAGCAGCATATACTCGCTAGCGTCCACTCGCTTGCGCCGGATAAAACACATCTTTTTTGGCTTTGATTCGAGAAATTTGCTCACCTAATGATTTATGGGCATCGAGCGCGAGCATTCATTACACTTCCTGGTCTATTTTTCAATTTCCCCGGGTTGCTTGGGGGTTTTTTTTCTGCATGAATAGGATGGGGTTTACACGAGTCCGGACGCGTTCGCCTCCGCGTTGATGGTCGCGACCGTCAATACTTCAAGGCCGGATGTCGGCGGACGCGTTACACGTAACAAAGGAGAAAAATAGACTCTCATTTTTCATGATTAAATTCAAATATTTGTAGTTAGCGAAGCGCTGACGATGTTTACCAGCCGGAACCGCGGAATATAATTTGAAGGCAGCGGAACTTTGAGAATCTTGAGATTTTTCTTTTTCGTTTCCAGCTGGGTTTTGCTGGTGGGTTAAACTTATTTACACAACGAGTTATTAAAAGGATGTGAAAGTCGATGCACAACTTTGTAACAAAGCTGGAGCCTTTCTCCACCGTACAATACTCGCTAAGTTGAATGGAGGATGAATGCGTTTAAACCGTTTGTTAATATCAGTCTTAAGTTTTAAATTTTATCAACATTGCTCTCAACTCTTTTCTTGTAGATTTTCTGCGAAAATTCCCCATTTGAACAGCTCGAAGGCTCTGTTTTGAGAAGGTTATTATGGTTTTCTTAGCTATCGTGCATTTTTATTGCAGCTTCTTCTTCTTCTCCTTGGTTTAACGACCTCTAAGGTCATTGAATGGCTTACTAGACTTGCTTATACCACCTAGTTGGAGAATCAGTTCTCACTCGAATCCCTACTTTGAAGGACTAGATTTTGCCATCTTCCTATACAAAATATGCAATAACAATCTACCTTTAATCTGTGCTGCACCCTGCAATGGGACACAATTTTTATCATTATCAAAACTTTAACTTGTACGTACACGCCATCACACTAGGCTCTGTGTTCGCACTAGGCGCAGCAGCTCCGTTATGCCACCGACGGTTGGAGAAAAAAAATCTAATTAAAACTACGAATTTCAAACGAGTCTGGGCAAATATTCCACCCGTCCACACGTATTCTCTGCCTCACCTAAAAGCCGGCTTGTCGCGCTTAATTCCTCTTCAAAACACACGCTGATTGCGTTTCCCAACCCGGTGGAGGAGAAAAAAATTTCTCCTCCACCGGGAACGTCCGACGGGTCAGCGCACATACGCATCACCTCCATCGTCAGCATCGTCAGTACCGTCATGCGGCTGGCCTAGTACAGCAGAGCAACATTGGCACCGGAAGCGTACCAGCGAAGTAAATCATTTAATGTACATTCCCGTCGGTTGCTCCCTCGTATGCTATTGCCAATTTCTCGTTACTTCATGTGTTCGACGATCGTCTCCATTCTCACACATACACACATATAACGGGTTCTACTTCTATGTTGCCCAATATTCCCCCCATCCAACGCTAGGTGGAAAACGCCGAATGTTATCCCATTTTCCTCCGAATTTGCCGTGATCGTGTGTCCCGGGGTTTTTTTTTAAAAGGGAGCACCAAATTTTTGTTGCCAATGTTCCGACGCACTTTCCCCGTGCAAAAAAGACACCAAATTCAACACGCGAAAGAGATAGAGAGAGAGAGTGCAAGAGAGAGTGGCGAAACAGGAAGAAAAATGCTTGCAACCGAACCCGAACAACGAACAACGGACGCAGCTCAGTGGCTCAGATCCTTTCTATCGTTACCATAGATTCATCAACACGTTTCAAACTTTCCCACACCCGCATCCATGTTCTCCACTCTGGTGTGCCCCTGCCCACTCACCACCCATTTTGCATCCATCAAAGTGAAGCAATCAGCAGAGAAGCGACAAGAGAACCAACGTTTGTCGGCTTCAACTACGCTCGCCAATGAGGTCCGTTGAGTCGTGCCCCGTGAGGCACAGGCAGGACGGCTGTGGCATGCGGGACATTGAAACCCCCGTGAACTAAGCCCCGTGATGTTCGTTGTGCTATGATGTGTCCGAGGACATCCGTTTGGGGGAATGGTTTGAGCGGGGGAAGAAAAAAAAACCCCGGCGAGAAAGAGATCCTTTTGGCCACCTTCCAGTTCCGGCTGATGCTGCTGCTTTGGTCGGTTTAATTTTCACCAGCCAGCCAGCCAGCCACCGCTGTCGCTGGCAGCCTGAGAAGGGCCAAAAGGAAAAAGGAAGACAAAAAAATGGGAAAGGAAAACCGGGAAAATCGAGAGAAAACCCTGCCGGACCAAACGAACGCCTGGACAGCAAAACTGGGTGGGAAAAAAATTCAATTAAAAAATAACTTTGATATAAAAATTTTCCACCCTTGAGCTAATTTTTTCCAGTATTTTAAATCATTTTTCCACCCTCTTATATTTCCTCCTCCCTCCTTCGTCACTCAACCCCTCAACGGGTTCGGAACACGGGCGGTAAAGGCGCTGATTTTAACAGCGAAACACACACAAACACACAACGAGAGAACGCTCGAGAACTGCTTCATTTCTTCCCTTTGCCTTCATTTTCATCTGCATTTTGCCACATTCTGGTCCGGGTTTTTCGCGGCACACGAGAAACCCCATCCCGACAGGCACTTGTCTTCGAAGCCTTTTCTTTGGCCTTCCCGCATTTTTTTTTTCCTTTCTCGCCGCGCTCTGTTTTGCGTGCTGTAGTTTATTTTCGTAAACGAGTGCTTGAAAAGCGATCATTTTACAAGCATATAACCGCCGGTCCACTTGCATATCATCGGTTAGCTCGGTCAGCGATTGGAAGATGCCGTGATCGCTCGCTCGCTCGCTCTCGTTCTCCTTCGAAAGGCTTTTCTTGGAAGTGGAAGTCCACTTGGAAGCTTAATGGGAATGGGAATGATTTTAACACGAGTCTGGTATCCGTTCGGCGTGAACGTGCGTGAAGGTCGCTTGCATGAATAATTACAAAAAAAAAACACGGACTTCAAGTTGTAGAAATTTAAACTGATTTCTAACGGACATTGGAAGCTGGTGGAGCGTTTTTGGTACAGCTTTCGATTGTTATTTTGGTAACCAGGCACAATGGAATAGAAGTTTCTTATTTATTCATTGGAGGTATGCCAAGGGATTGGTTTTAATACATCACAAAACACTTTTCAATGGACGGAGAACAATTTAATTAAATTAAATTTCATTCTTTACTTTCTATTTTTGAAATTAAAATTTTTTACAAAAAATTCATTACTTCTCAAAATTAACTAACAAAACAACCCGGATTCGAATTCTTTTCTATCTTTCGTTTTACGCCGGATAATTAACTGCCCTTCTCTCAACGTTTCGGATTGCACTTGTTGACGGACTTACATGCATGCATTGGCGTCGTGTTTTTGATGGCACCGGTCCTCGGGACGAATGGGACGAAATTTAAAAACACAATCGCTCGATGGTCTCGCCTCTGCTTACAACTGCACTCTATATGCAAATATATCACACAAATACTCACCGCTGCATTACCGACCGAACGCGCAGCAATGTGGACAACATACGAAGGATATGGACACGTACGGCGGTTGGCCTACACCCAGAAACCCAATGTCCATGAAGCAGGGATACGAGGTAGTGTGTCTAGCGAGGATCATTGTTGTTGATGCGATGACAAAACAATTGTCATCCGCTTTATCTTTATGCTTTTGTTGTCCTTCTGTTTTGCTGTAAACAATTTTTGCGGTGTTTTATTTGATTTCTGTTTTGTTCTTAGAAATACTTAATTACATGTTTTCAATTTTCTTTCGTTGTTGTTATTTCGCTCGTTGTTTGTTTTGTATTTTCTCCCTTTTCCAATATATTTTCGATGTTTGTTTTACTACATTTTATTTCATAGGAGACGGCATCGCCGTAATTACTGCTTGTTTTACTTGTTTTTGTTAAATTTTCATTTAAATTTTTTTATTACTCCTTTCGATGAGTAGTTTTTTACTTGTGCTGTATGTTTATTGTCTTATTTATTTTTAGTGTCTTATTTATTTCTGTTTGTTTTATAGTAACTTGGTTGTTCTTTTATTTGATTTCTTTATTGACCCAAATAATTGTCTAAACGCTTGCATAATCGATTTATTTCCTTCCTTTTTCCGCTAGGCAAAAATGAATCCAGTCGATCATCATCACCATCATCACCATCACCATCACAACAACCTCCAGAAAGGGCACATGATCGACGATGGCCGGCTGCTCGATCATCACACCATGCAAACGGGTGCCGCCCAGATGAGCCAACTGTACGGTGCACGCGGCTCATCGAGCAGCAGCTCACCGGGCGGTGGACTCGGGCATGGTGGTGCCACGAACCCGGCCACCGCACTGCTCGTCGTACCTCAGCCCATCAATGCCACCAAGATCGGTGCCACCGGACTGCCGAACGGAACTGGGCGGAAGTATCAGTGCAAAATGTGTCCACAGGTAAGTTCTTCTGTCCACGGGTTCCCAACACATTACTTCTGCTGCATAATGAGCTACCTCGAAACGTTTTTTTTAAGAATAATGCTACTGAAATGGTAAGATTACAAAAAAAAAAAACACACATCCGGAATGGAAGCGTCCGGTATTACTGGCGAAATGTAAATAATTAATACCTTTCGCTATGCCTCCGTGCTAATTAAGGGACGATTCTACACGGATTTTGGCATGCTTTTCGACACTGACACACCTTAACCTTCAGTACAAACAAAGACTATCCGAAAAAAAAGGGAAGCATACGGCCCTCTTCCGGTGAACGAAAGCAACCGGAAGGGGAATCCGGATTTAAGGTGTATTTAAATAATTATAATATTTTAAGAGAAGATTTGATGATACTTCACGTGAATTTCGCACACATATGCTGTTGAATGCAGATTCAAATCACACACTATGAGCTAATCGCTAACGAAGAGTGGACATAATATTTGTTTATGGTCTTTTTAAAACCATTGACCAAAAATGTTTTTAATACAATTTCTGATTTGAGAATTAATTTTCTTTGTGTATTTTTATTTCTACTCATAGTTTGGTAACAACGCGCATATGAATTATTTATCTTTATTCAAAATATATTGCTATATGTTTTAGACTTTTCGAGAAAAAGTTCTTGACCGAGCAATAATAGTTACATTGGCTTAATTTACCCGTAGACGGGATGTCAGTCCGGTGAACGAAACGAACGATATTCGATCCTGGTGAAACATTTTCAATGATCTCTGATAAATATGTATACATGTGAACAGAAATATTGAAATACATGAAAACATGAAACATGAAAAATTCACCTAATGCTCCCTGAAATGTTGCCCTGGCCATAACTGTAAGAAGATTTCTTTAAAGAGCAATAAATACGGTACCAAAAATTAAAACCTTAATACCTATTTCAATTAACAATCTCGCTACGATCGCGTTATTAAAAGCATTGATAACATCGTTTAGCTGTATTTTTAGACCAACGTAACCAGTTTTCGTTCCGTCGTTTCTTCTCGAATTCCGCTTAACGTGAAGTTGAGCTTCCGTTTTCTGCACTTGACGCGCACGAGGATAGCGCCAGGCTTGTCCAGCTTCCTATCCACTGTATGGAACAGCATGGACAGTGAGCCCGGTCGTGCGCCGGGTAAAAAGAAACTCATTATCAACTAATTACAAACACTCAATCAAGCTAATGAAAGGAAACGAAATATGGAGTTCAGTCCTCTTCAACATCTTACTCCTTAAAGCCTCGGACGCGTTTATCTACGTTCCGAGAGAAGAAGGGGCGATTCTTCTTACCGCTTTTCATTAACACCCGGTCAAAGTCGCTCCCGCTCTCTCTCTCTCTCTCTCTCTCTCTCTCTCTCTCTCTCTCTCTCTCTCTTGGGGAGGGTGAATCAACTTTCAATTTCGCCACCCCATACTGGGGCCACATTTTCCTTGTTTGGTTCCCTTTTTTTTTTTTTGTTCACCATTCCAAGGGTACGGGAAGATTTTCGGTTCGTCTTGTACCTTCGGCCCACCCCTGTGAGGAATTGTTTTCCACGATCTTTTCTTGACCAGTTTTTTTTTTACATTCTTTGTTTTGCGAGGGGTTTTCCTTTTTCTTCTGAAGGATTTCTTTAAAAGAAAAAAAAAACCCCGGGACGCACTACAACCCAAAAGCAAACAGGCAACCCTTCCCTTTGTTTGACGCACTGTAGTGAAGGAAGTCTAACACCGCAAAGAAAGAAAGCTTTCGTCCTTCACAAGTTCCTCCCGAGGGTGGGCGTGAAAAATTGAGCGCAACGAAACGTTGGACGTTTGGGTAGTGTGGTTCGGTTAGATTTTTAACTTCTTGGCCAGTCGGTGAAAGAAAAATCAACTTTCAAAGTTCACTAATCGAACAAAACCACCATTGTTTTGCCTGTTTCTCGTCTTTTGGTAGTATGGGTAAAATAATTATTTAACCAAAAAAGGACGCAGGGTTTGTAGAGATGAAAATTTGATTTTTTTACATAGATGCCACCACGTGGGAAAACTCGTGAAATTATTAAAAAAGAAAAACAAACTCCAAATTATTCACTAAAACACTATTTTCCTTCTCAACATTATTGTGACACGTTTCCGTGAGTCACTTGTGTCCCCGAGAGAAGGAAAATGAGCAACTTTTGAATTTGAACCTGAGTTCCAAGTGTGACAACTTCCCTAACGACACCCGGAAGTTCGTGTCTGGTTAAATGTGACGCCTCAAAAAAAAAAGCAGGAGAGAGCACGTAGATTGAGAACCAAATCAATTGTTTTGTGCTTCCCGGGAAAGCACAGACAGACGCAAAAATGGTGAAACTTTCCCATTCATTAAGTGACAGCTGTCATGTTCCTTTTTTTGCTTTGTTTCTTGGGTAGTTACAGCGGCACTCTTTTATTGCAAGAGAAGTAAAGCCAAAAAAAAGACTGCTCCAGCTTTGCGTTAATTGGGAAAGACTTTAAATAAACATCGGAAAAGTTTGAGTGTTTCATGTTTTTGCTGACGGGTTCCAGCCCGGTCAGTGGCAGCTAAAACAATCGCACTAACAACCTTGAATATGGGCGAAACTGTATAATTCATTCGATTCATTTTCATCGCCCAAAAACTGCATTCCCCGCTACCGATTCTTTGGGCTTTCCCGCCGCACCAAGCTGCTAAATGTGTGTAAAGTTCCGTGGATCCTGCCGTACCCGGTGTGTGGATCTCATGTGCAGCCAAAAACGATTGTTAGAAATTCATTTTCAGTCAGCGAAAAAGAAGGGGCCGGGAAAACCCTGGATGGGGCATGGTCGTATGTGCGGAAAAGGGTCTAAATTGGAGTGGAAGCAAAAACCACAAAACCCGACGAAAAACCTGCACATTTTTCCACATTTTCCATGGTCACTCTATATGGCCCTTTGGGCCGTCTCCTTTCACTCCTGTCCATTCTTCGGGCACTATGGAGATACTCTCGAAACCCTTGCTCTCTGATGATGTTCTATCCCTTTCGTACCTCTTTATCGCTCGGTTTTAGACGGAATTGTAGCGAACAAAAACACAGACACACAAGCTGTAGCTCTGTATCGAACTCGCTTACCATTTTTTCCCCGGGAAAAGGTATACGGTTTCCACGATTCGCGGTGGTTTCCGCGCGTTGCCTGGAACGAAGCACTAAGCGGAAAACTTCCACCCGAAACACTGATCGGTTGCTGAGGTGTGGGCGGGGGAGGCGATGGGGAGCGGTCTAAGGGGGGGGATGAGTGCACAAATTTGGAAACTTCCACCAATTTTTCTGTTTCGTGTTGTGTGTCCTTTTTTTTTTTTTTTTGTTTGGAGCGGTGGCCATCACTAAGCTTACGGGGTTTTCCATAGCCAAAAACCGGGTACCGCATTCGGCCGATGGCTCTATCATTTAATCAACTCCCCTGTGCCCCTTTTCTCACCACACGCATTCAGTTTGCTGACCACAGCCGTATGGAAATTTGTCTGATGGCCGAGCGCGCCCGGAAAGGTTTCCGTTGATAGGCCGGGCGTATATCTGGACAAGCACCACGGACGACGGACCTTTGCATGCGTGCGTTGCTGCGTTCGAGAGATCTTATTGCATGTGTTTCGAGTCCTTGTGGTGCGGGCTTTATCTGGCATGCTGGGAACAAAATCCTCGAAACACGGTGAAGTGCAGTGCGTTTCGTCTTGCTTTCAAATTTTGCTTGCGTTCTCATGGCTTGGGTGGCATAATTTCCTCGACACTGGTTCAGGTCTTTTCCTGTTGTGTGTTTTTTTTTCTTTCTTTTTCGTTTGCCATTTCGCTTTGTTTTTCACTAAGGCTTCGATTATTGGAAACCTTCAAGGCATCCGGAATTGCGTTTTTGCTCTGTGCTTTGATGACGCATGATTGCAACTGCAACTCTCTATGTATATGTGTTCGATGAAGATTGGATACCCTTTTTCATCTAATTTTTACCCTGCTGGCTTTGCTTTACGAAGAAAAATCAGTATGCAGCTGCATCCATTTCCAGGCTAGTGATCTGATTAAGCTTATACTCTAAGAATAACTCACACGTTAAGAGTTTTCCTTGCTCACTTCCTTGTTTTCTTTAAGAAACAGAAGGATGCTCGGATGCAAATTGAATCTGCTCGAAAACTTCGCTCAAACTGATTGAAATAATGAAAGACAGTTGTGATCAGACGTCTGGAAGAAACAAAATTTTAGAATTGTTTACGAATGTAAGCCACAAATGTAAATCGAGGTTGATCTTTAAAGCATATTGATGTTTGAAAGACAATTTTCGTTCAACTTAAATCACTCATCAAATCGAAAATTATAGTTTTTTCTGACTTGTTTCTAATGAATCTCCTGAATGAATCCTATTAATACTGATCGATAAGCCTCGGGTAGTTCGGCAAATTTAACTAACGCGACCAATACTTATTAAAACATAAATTTATGAAAATAATCAAAACAATCTTAAATATCTCATTGGAAAATTAAGTTAAAGTTACATGAAACCAATATACTTATTGGTAATTAAAAGTTACATGCAATGCTATGCTTTTCAGTGACATTTTTGCCTGGTTAATTAATTTTCCTCTTCAAAATTTTGACAACTAGCGATTTCAAATTGATTTGTTCTTTGATAGTGTAAATTATCAGGCTTAACATCCTTTCGGCTTTCAACAAATTAAAACAGAGGATCCAATTAAGAATTCAACCTGTATTTTGCATGTTATAAGGTGTTTTGAAGCCTAAACTATTAAATCCAACTACTCTGAATTCAACAAGCACCATAAGGTCATATCTGTAAATACTACTTTATTACTTTTCTTTATGCGGTTTACACTAGTCGCTGTGGGCTTCTTAAACTGTTTAATGTAAGTTTTACCCGCTATGTGATGCTTTCTGTCAAAGTGTAATACCTGTGGTTTACAGTTTCAACATAGAGACCATTAATTTTCAATTTTCTGTCTCTTTACAACGATTCAGAAAAAAAGATTGCATAGTTCCAGACGTTTCAAATCAATTTGCTCATTTTCAATCGACATATCATCCATAACTGGTTTAATGTACTCCTGTCGTACAGTAAATGATGTTAAATTTGAATAAATGTGTGCATTAAATTAATTTACATTTAATTGTTCAATTTTAAGTAGTTATTCATCAACAAATGATCCCTTTAATGTTATATCACTTCTTGATGGTGCAAATGAAATCGACAATGAATAAAAAAGATTCACAAACTATCATCAAACCATACTGCCAGCTCTATCCCCAAAAAGCTACACGCATACATGGACAAATTTGCATACTTTTTTAAAAATCGAATCGCGTCGAATTCGAATTTTTCGAATTTTTTCGTCCCATTTGAAAAAACTGGACTGGATGTTTTGTCTAGCTCTGCAAAACTAGTGTAGCAAAAATGGGGAAATAAACGTCTCCCCCCCATTACTACCCATCCACTTCCGACCCCAGAAACGCATACACATACGCATGCAATCAAACAGCGTGTACCGTCTGTGTGAGTGTGTGTATCGAGAAATGCACGCGCGCGAAACGCAACGAACGCCTTCTATCGGAACGCATCATGCGTCGTTTATGCGTCATGCGAAACCGACCGTATAGAAGCGGAAGTCTTGGTAACGGGGCAAAAGAAAGAAGAAAAAAAAACCCCCCACAAAGCAAGACGAAACCTTGTGCGCCATTATCTGTGTTGGTGCAGGTTCGGTCGGTCCGGTTTTGAAGGGGTGTTTAGGGCTTCCTTTTGGAGCTTGGGTGAAATAAAAATTCGCCTTTTGCCACCCTCTCGTTGCTCACCACCCGGAGAGTGCCGGACCCGGTTCTAGTTTGTGTGCGTGAGTGACGGTGATTTTTGTTTTTTTTTTCCCCCTTTTCTTTCGGCTGAGTGAGCCAGACTTAGAGCATTGGCGTTCGCGGGATCCTTTTCTCGCTCGCACTGGTGCGAAAAAAGAAGGAAAGGAAAAAGCCCCCTACATCCCACACGGCGGTAAAAATCGGTAAAAATCGGCATCCCTTTTCGCCCTATTCGCAAAGCAACGCGGGAAAGGCAAAGGTGGTCAGCATCGGTAGCAGCCTATGTATACGCTAATGTTCTTTTTATTCTATTGTGTCCACAATCGGCCACGGCACCGATGTGAAACATCACGGATCCCTTCGCTCGTTCGCTGTCTCTTTCGATGTCCCTTTTGCCTCGAGGGAAGAAACAGGACAGCGTACGGCACCGGCACCCCGAGTATGCCGAACACGATAAGGAAAATCGGGAAAAAAGAAACCGTATCCCTGTCCACCTATCCCTTGCATCCGGGGTGGCAACTGGTGGCGGGAATGGGGGGGGAGGCGGTTAATTCAAATTTGACTGCGTAACACACTCACACCGAACACAGAACCTGGACTCCTCGTAGTGGAAAAACAGAGAGAGAGAGAAGGAGAGAATGAGAGTGAAAAACGAGATTGAGAAAAAATGCACGCAAAAGGTGGGGAAAAAATGCGACCCCATCTCGCTCGCACACCCACAGTTGGCCGAAGAAAAATCGGCATTTTTTTTCTTCCCGCGTCCTTTCTTGCACTTTAGTATGGTATTGGTGGTGTGTGTCCCCATCTCGTTCGGGTAGCCCCTCATGCCCGATGGAGGCGCCCGGTGCCCGGTGGCTTCCTTACTGCTGCTGCTGCTGCTGCGTGTTGGTGCTCGTGCACCCATACCATCAGACACGGGCAGGCAGGCTGGGCAAGCAGACAGACCGATGCTGCGCCAAGGGTTCGCGGACGTGGACGGATGCAACACATGCAAAAATCTCGGATTTTTTCTCCGTCCCGTCGTTTGTACAGGATTTTTATTTTGCCGAACGACCGTCGACGTTGGAGATGGCATCTCCTCGGGTTTTTTTCCTTGTCCGCCGTGCACCGCTGGTTTTTTAATTCTCCACACTACCACTCATTTCGTGGCGGTGCTTCGTCTTGTGGCGCTCGCTTCGTTTTTTTTTTTCTTTTAATCTGCACTCATTACGGTTCGGTGAAAAAATCGACAGTATTGAAATTTGACGTATGTTTTCATAACTGTTGTTGATTTATGGATGGTTTAGAAATTTAAAATATAATTTTCATTTAAATTTTTAACAATAATCAAAGTTTTGGTTTTTGCTTTCAACCTCCCTACCTCAGTAATTTGTTTTTGACAATTCTTTTTCTATAGAATTTTTTAAAGATTTACGTGTCTTCTTATTCAGATTTCATTATTTTGTTTGACAAAGTTTTGTTTTTCTTATTACTCCTTTGACCTTTTTTTTTTTGACTTCATTTCCCTGTTTTCTTATGTGAGCTGCACATTATTATGCTGTAACTATTTCATTTATTTTATGCTGCAATCTTTTTTTCTTCTTTCAATACGTTGCCAAACACAACTCCTTTTCGGTTGCATGCTAGTTATCTAATTTTTATTCAACACTTTATCTTCTTTTATTTTTATTTTTTTATTTTTATGTGGTTTTATTTTCTCTTTTGTTATTTTCTTATTTTTATTCATAAATTTCTCCTACCTTGGATGGCCTATTTTTTCGTGTTTTTCCTATATTGCTTCTCTTCTTTTGAGTGGATTGATTCTGAATTTCTTTGTTGTTTTTTTCATATGTTTTATTCTTGTTATCATTAAGTTTAGTTAACTTTAAATTGTTTTGTTTTCAATCGATTCATATCAAATTAGATATGTGCTTCAGATAGTAGCTTGTTTTCCTACAATTTCTCAATTTTATAATTTTTGTAATTAAATCATCACTTGACACTATTACGGCTAGCTGCAGTACTTTTGCCACACCGCTAGGACGTTTGAGCCAACAAACGGCTTCGAGTATCCATTTTCTTTTCGTTCCTTTTTTAGTTCCTTCCATCACCTCTCGCATTTCCCTCAAACTTCCTCCCAAAACAACCCTTGCAAAAGAGAACTCCCTCGTCTCACGCATCCCTTCTTTACGTAAAATGCGTTTTTATCCACCAAACACGATCGTGTCATCTCGTCTCGTCGGGTGGGTGGGTTGGTGGTCAGCACCAGAGTCACCCTCCCGTTGGAGGGGTTGAAAAATTTGCACACGATTTTTTCTCCATCCTTTTACCATCATCCCTCGTGCCTTCTTCCTTATCGTGCTGCGCGCTACACGCACAACACGTTCACCTCAACTTCGCGCACCATCACTCTGCGCTCTGCTCGCCATCGAATGCACCCAATCGTATCTTCATCAGGTCCGTTACCTTTCGTTACCCACCTGGTCTCCCACTCTGCTTTCCCACGTGCGGGTGGAGGGATGGGGGAGGCAAGGGGGAAACAACACCTTTCTCCTTCTCCTCGTCCTTTTGCCGGAAAATGATACTACTCCAGTGGAAAGCCACAGCAGCATCAACCAGTCGTCGGTTCGGGCCAGTTTCGGCCTCGGCCTTCGCGGCTGCTTCAATCGGCAAGTATTGAGGAGGCCGGGGAGAGGATGGTGGTGGTGCAGTTGGCGCGCCGAACCGCGGGTTCAAATGAGACGAAAACGAAGACAACCCGGGGTGAGAGGCCCACCCGGTCGGTGGCATGGAGGAGGCTGGGGTCCTGGGACATCCAAGCCCAACAACTTCCAGCGCGCGCTCTCTCGCAGACACACACGCCACACCGTTTTTTCGGGCCGGACAAAAAAATCAGTCGAGTTTTTACATTCTAATGAGTAACAGCACATAAAAATTGTGCGCTGCCCGATATACTGTACGCGCGCGTCAGACAAGAAGCGGCCGTGCTATTTCGAACAAAACGGGAACAAAGCGACCGCGAATCGCATCGGCGGCCAACTAGAGCGCGCGCGTCTTTTGCGATTATTTTCGCGTGTTGCGGACGAAGCATTTGTGTGCAATCTTTGCAATCTGTGTCGCTTATCTTGAAGGTGCATTGGAAGGATTTTGAAACCACAAAAAAATCCAACAAACATACGCACGCACACAAAGTTCAAGTGTCACCAACAGGCTCAGTGGAATGAAGTTGGCGCAATGTTTGACTTTTCGGCCTGATCTTCCGTTTGCTAGCCGCGACCACACGAGTGTAAGACGAATCGAATCCGTGGTGTGCCGCGTTGGCCGATCGGATCGAAATGCCGATTGGCGCGCCTTCCCGCGCGTGTAATTGAGCCACACGGAACAAGGAAGAAATAAAAAAAAGCCGTCGCCGAGTGATTTGTTATACATAAAAAAGCACACATAAAAAACAAAACAAACAAACCGGTCAGTTATAGAAAGAAATGGAAATGAATGTGGACAGCAAAAAATCAACAACAACAATCGCGGAAGAAACGCGGCCCGGCGGACTTTTCCTCCGTGCCGCGCGGGTGTGAAAAGTCGCGGAGCAAAAAGTCGCGCCGTCGTTCGTCCTTGCATCATACAACACACACACACACACCGACACAGCGGACTCAAGGGCTGACTGTGTTCTGTCCCTCCTCCCCCTTCCCTTCTACGTGTATGTGTTTGTGGTACGGTAAACGGAACATTTAAAAAATCGGACAGCGAACACACAACCCGATTGTCCGTAAGAAAAACGACAGTCGCGGAAAAACTACCCCAGTGGAATGGTGGTGTGTGAATAACAACAAAAAAAGAAAGGGAGAATATATAGAAAAAAGGCTCCCAGCCGTACCGAAAATCCAAACAACCATTTGGACACCATCGAGAAAGCAAAAATTGTCACGGGCGAGATAGAAATAAAAATGGACTAGCAGAAGCGGAAAGCGATGAATGGAATAGAATTTTCCTAGCCAAAGGTCTGACGCAGGATCTCGGCCGATCGTTTCTCATTCAACCGTTCCCTTCGGCCGAGTCGGAGGGAATGGTTGAGTGGCTCACCTAGCGGCTCATCGGAAATCCGTAGTCTGTAGCAGTTGTGGATAGAATCTTTCTTATCAAGCTAAACGCTAAATGAGGCTGGATATGAGAACGCTGCTACATTCTCTTAAGTGCCTTTTTTTTTTGCTGTGAGTGGTTTGTGTGTTAGCTTAAGTGTGCAAGTGCAATTGAGCGAATCAAAATGCGTCAGAAGAGATCCTAAGCGATAGAACAAGTGTCAAACAGTGATCTTGAGCATATTCTTTCCTATGCTTTCTATACATAATATGTGCAAATTGTGTCAGTATTAGCCTTCAACCATTTACTTATACTTTGAAAAACCAATGAGTCGAATTGTTCTTCAAATCTTGAAATAGTGATTTTTGTAATTAATAAATTTAACAAAATAGTTTCACCTTCATCTTCGAATTGCGCCCGTTTCGTTATTGCACTTACTCGATAAGTGAAAATCATTCATTTGCGGAGGTGTTTGTTTAATTTATGGTTTTTATTTTAAGTACTAAAATTAAGAGATCTGATGGAGACGCCTAGTCCGTTTCAAAAAATTTGTGAAGTTTCTCATGTGATGTTTTGATGCTAATAACTTTTTTCTTTGCTTTCTTACTATTGACTATTTTTGTATAAAAAGTTGATGTAAAGTGTTCAAATTCATAAAAAAATTTATATTTAGCCATCTGAAGATACTAAACTTATGCGTGTGCTAGTGAAGTGAAGTGAATTTGATAGCAAAAAGACGGTGTGTTGAGTGCTTTCAACTCGATTCTCATCACTGTCTCAAGCTGGAGGGACGTGTCGTTGAATATTCCCGCCCGGGCGGTGGTCTAGACTACCACAACTCGCCACTGATCGGTGAAATAGCGGCCGGTGGTGATTACAGCCAGTTTCATCGCTCTATCGACCAACTACGATCGCTCAACGAGCGAGGCATTCTTGCGTCGGCCTCGAATACACAGCTTACCGTCACCTTTACACCGATCCAGAACAATGGACCAAACAATCCTTCCGTGTTGGGGTACAGCCAGCAGCAGCAGCAGCAACAACTTCCGGTGCAGCAGCAAGTGCAACAGTTGCCGCATCAGCAACATCCGCAACACCATCTACAGCAGCAGCAACAAAATCATAAACCGTTCCTTCCCAATGGAATCGTACCACACACCAACAATCTTAACACAATCGGTGGTGTTCCCACGGGCAACATATCGCTCGCAGTGAATGGTTTGCTTGTGGGCAGCAACGGTGTCCCGCTGGTTGATGATCGCTTAAATGGTAGCCATCTTGGAGTGGATGGCAGCAATCATCGTTCAAATGCGAATGTAAACTCGGCCGGGCAAGTCACACCTGCATCAGCACAACGGCCAAATGGAGCTGGTCCTAATCATGTGACGGTGGCTGGTAGCAATGTTCCAAGCTCCACCAACGGAGGAGGACCATCGGTGATCGGTGGTGCTGGTGGTGGTAGTGGCGGTGCCAGTGCTGTCAATTCTGGTCCAACAAATACCGCCGGCGATCAGATCGATCTAGAGCTTAAGCAGTTTATTGTGGAGAAGAAAGAGCTGGACAGCTCCAGCTGTCCGTCATCACCGACTAATGGTGTGCTGTTGATGCAACAGCAGCAACAATTGCTGCAGGATTCGGATGATTTGCTTGATTCTAAGGATTCGAAGGTAAGCAGCTGTGATTCGTTACCCGTTGAATGGGCGATCAGCATCGAAAAATGAACATTGTGAATAGATCAGGTGTGATTTGAGGTGAAAGTGTGTGAGTTTTTAGTACTTTTATTTTTATAAAACTAAGTTGTGTATGAATTAAGAGTGTATTGTAATTTTTCTTCGATTTCTTGCATTACTTCAGACTTTAATTCCACTAAATCTTGATAAAGTGTGACCAACTTAAGTTCTGTGTGCAAATTTCTTCTTCACCTTGACCACTAATCTAGTGATTGCGTTAAAGTATTTATTAAACTCTTAAAATTTACGTCTACCGTTACTATAAATTTTCTCAGGCTAGTACGCGCCAAAATATAGGCAATTTAAGGCTCGCGCTATCAACCATTCTCTTAAAACTCTCAATGGAGCTTTTATCACTAAAAATAACATCATGCGTGATAGACTTGTACTACAAAACTGTACTAAATTGAATAAAATAAGTTACATTAAGAGAATTGTTCTTTATGCGTCTCCTAGGAACAAATGTTTGCTAAAGAACACGTAACGGACTTTGCCTAGCTTTAGGCGTAAACATAATTCATTGAATATAATTTCAACTAAACAGTCTTCTTCAGCAAAACATCATTTATCATCCTTTATCAATAGTGTTGTATCTGCTGCTGTTCTCAATGTTGGTTCCTCATTTGTGTATAGAATTCTTTTGCTTCTGGGCTTAACGATCTACTAAGTTATGTTCGAAAGAAATGTTCGTTCAAAGATTGACTTAAGAATCTATCTAACATAAGGATCTGGGATTGTTACACCATCTATTAGAGAAAATTCTATTACAGCATTATAAAAATGGCAAATAACCATCCACCATCAAAGAGACAAAGAGAATAGTAAAAAAGGCTTATTACCTCCAATTTCAACGGTAAATATGGCAACAATTGAAAGCTCACACCAAAAGCGCCGTTAAAACTCGGCACAGCTACGTTCCAGCCACAATTGCACTCACTGTCCTTCAACACATTCTCTTGCACTCGAACTTCCGACCCTTCCGTTGTCGCTTGTCGTTTGGTGTGTTTTGCTCGGGACAGGCATTTCGTTTTTAATTACACCCTCCCGTGCGAATACACCGCACAACCCAATGACGATGACAGCGACATGGAAGAACGCTTCTCTGGTTAGGGGTTCGTTTCCTTTTTTTAGTGTTGTTTCTTTCTTTCATAACCCACTCTGCTGGGTGGGAAATTATGTGTGCAAATTTTACCACCAACAAACGCAATCAACACACGTCCACAATCCGACACTTCCGGGGGGCCCACGAATAGTTGCTGGATTCTTTAAGCTAGAAACGCTTTTGGTTATGGTGGAACTAAGTGTTGTAGTTCTGATGTGTCCGGCGGTGTATTCGGTGTCTTCACAGTATTTGGAAGGAGGCATAATTCAGTGTAATACGACCTTGTAAATCGTAACTATAAGAAGCTAGTTGAGATGAGATTCTATCAAGGATCTTTGGAGTGACAATGAATTTAATTTTATTACTTCGAGGTAGCTCTAGCCGCAGTTTTTTTTTAATCTATAGTCGACACTTTCAGCAACATCTCTTATGATTTCCCTTCGCTAATTTACCCTTCTTCCACTTGCAGATCTTCACCTCCAAGGCGGACCTTCAGCTCCACACCCAAATCCATATGCGTGAAGCAAAGCCCTACAAATGCTCCCAGTGCAATAAGGCGTTCGCCAACTCGAGCTATCTGTCCCAGCACACACGCATCCATCTCGGCATCAAACCTTACCGATGCGAGATCTGTCAGCGCAAGTTCACCCAGCTGTCCCACCTACAGCAACACATCCGAACGCATACCGGGGACAAACCGTACAAGTGTCGACATTCGGGATGTCTCAAGGCATTCTCGCAGCTCTCCAACCTGCAGTCTCACTCGCGCTGTCATCAGACGGACAAACCGTTCAAGTGTAACTCCTGCTACAAATGTTTCTCCGACGAGCCGTCGCTGTTGGAGCACATCCCAAAGCATAAGGAATCGAAGCACCTGAAGACACACATCTGCCAGTACTGTGGCAAGTCGTACACGCAGGAAACCTACCTGTCCAAGCACATGCAGAAGCACGCCGAACGGACAGACAAACGGCCACCGATTGGGGCGCGAAGTAGTAGTAGCACGGTGAATCTGAGTGCATCCACACCGGGTAGTAGTAGCTCGGGTAGTGGCAGTGCGTCAAACGGTGCTACGACAACGGTTGGACCTGCCACCATGACCGGGGAGAGTACTTTCTGGCCGAAGGTAAGCCCAGACTCGGCAGCGGCTACCATCAACGATGTTATCAACCAGCAGAACAATCATCACGACTTCAGCTTGACCCCGAACGGTAGTGCAACGAACGGAAGCAATGGGAGTACGGGCAACGGGCCTAACGCAACAAACGGTCCGCAATCGAGTGGAGGTAATACGGTGCATGGGTCGGGGACTGATCTCACGGGTGCACACCATCAGCGAGACGATGCTGTCGATGAGCTTGTCGGAACAGCTCGAGGGCCTCCGGACAATTCCAACACACCCAATGGAAACACCAACCCTGGCCCTGGTAATCAACCACCTGCTCAGCAGCAGCAACAACAACAACCCCCACCACAGCAACACAACGGAACGGCACCAACCATGAACGGTAACCTCGCGATCCCACCAGTCTCGACGCCCATGTCCGTTAGCTACGACTCGAACAGCATAGCGAAGGCGACCAGCAACTCCGCCTTCACGCCGATCAATGCAATGCCACCGCATCTCAACAGCCTGCAGCATCATCATCAGCTCGCAACGCAGCGGCCCTCCTATCTGTACGATGCCATCAGCTTCCAGAACCAAAAGGCGGCCATGGCCCAGAGTCCCTCGAACGCATTTCCCAACCAGTTGATCTCGCTGCACCAGATACGCAACTACGCACATCAACCGGCCGGTGGACTAATGGCCGGTGAGCATCTGCTCGGTGTTACGGTCGGTCCGGGCGGCAAGGATAAGGGTTAATTCCGTGAGCGATCGTCGCTATCATCCCGAATTTCTCCAGCGAAGTTCCAGTTAAAATAGCAAACCCTTATGCCACCTGTGTGAGTGTACATACCACGGTTTTAACGATCTCGATCGCGAACGATCGAGTTTGGTTAGACCATCCGGAACGGGCAAGCAAACGAGAGGCTAACAGTAATCCGGACGTTGTGATACGATTCTCTGATCTAATCTTAGGATTTGCGTCATCGAAACCGTCTGATGTTTAGGCTCACTTCTTGAAGATTCCTTACATCCTGCGGGATATCTCTCATTACCATCTCGCAAAGGACATATCGCTTGATCCCCATTTTTTACTGCATTTATTTAGCTGAATTGTTTTATTTGTAATATATTATCAGACTATCCTGCTGTGTAGTAGACTATTTTTCGATGTACCAGCATTCCCCTCAATCAAACGCGACTTAACACTGAGACACAATTAACTGAACAGGACCGTCCAAATGACAACATCGTAATTTTCTTCCTTCGCTCGTGTGCTCACGGTGTTCCGAAAGAGGTTTAGTTTCCTACATACAACTGTGATAAACCGGCAAGATGGATGGCATCTTGCAAAAGATTGCTTCAATCTCGCTTGCGTTTCCTTCCTCTTTCCTTCGCTCCCATGCCGTGCCCTTGCTCTTATGTATCGATCTATGGCGCTTTTTTTCTCTCCAAAAATCCTTCAACCCGTTGATAGCGCATCCGATAGGGAAAGAAAAGCAAAGCAGAACAAAAAAACCCCATCCGTTGACGTACGATGTTTAATTATAGATGTAAAAAAAAAAATACAAATTGAAAGCTTATTCCGTTCACGCAACACAACAAGAAAAGGTGCGCCAATACTTAGCATTCTAAGCTTGCGGCAAACATGGTTCCTCCTATGGGTACTGAGTATGAGAATATGCGTGTACAATTTAATGTGAGCACTGCTGCGTGCGTATAGGTTACAATCAAAAAGGTGGAGTGTTGACATTTTCCAAACATCATCTTACTTCGTTCGATACTTATTGCAATTCAAAATCTAAAATCCGGAATCCATTCCAATGAAACGAGCAAACAAAAAAATACTTAGACGATGGCGCGAGCACCGACAGCTTCTTGTTGGAGAGTAGATATGCCACCGAGCGAAAGCAACGAACTAATTGAGAGGATACTACTAAATATAAGTTATGGAAAAAGTATAAAATAAACTAAAAAACACACACTTACACACAACCATCGTTGACTGTCGATGGTGCAAAGCATAGGTAACCTTTACGCTAAGTAAAATTAAAAACAAAACCCTTGTATCTTAAGTAACTGAATCTCTGCTGAACTCGCCATTGCTGTGCAGTTCGCTACAACTGATTGTGTGTGTGTGTATGTGTGTATGGGCACACTGGCAAAACCTCGGTCGATGTTTCTTGTTCTCGCGTTCTTTTATTGCGATCGCCTGAGCAAATAATGTACAATTTAAGGAAGTGGTAGGTCCCGGCCTCGAAGAATCTGTTTTGAGGTAAATGGAAAGTTCATAATATTTTATTATTATTTGTATGATTATAACTGTAAATTTCCCACAACAAAAAACACACACACGCGCATACATACATCTACAGCCACTACAACAAAAAAAAAACTATGAAACTATTTGAAAAATCGGATAAAAATAAAACTCTTATAAATGTATGTAAATTACCTAACTGGTTGTTTAAATCAATGGAAGTAGTTGGATTGAAGGTAAAAGTGAGAAGAATATTGAGAAATTACTTTAGTGGAACTTTAGCTAAATTATTCTGATTTTTAAATGCTGCACAAAAGTATGCAATCAACACTAAATAGTTGCCTTATTAGCACCTCAATCAACGACCATTTTAAATTTATTGTCAGCAGACAAGCATTGATTTTCTGCTGACAACCCACTGTGGTCCGGCATCCTCCAGCGAAGTGCTCAACCGTGAGCTATAAACGTGTTTTGGCAATCAGCTGTTGAAGGAACAATAGCAAAACATCAACTTGCTAAACAAACTCGCCCACTTTTGATCAAATTTGTTGATACGGGTTCCGAAATTTTAACCATATTTTGAAGGAAACAACAATGTTCTTGATGTTGACACATTGAACGAACTATTGTACAAAAAGGAAGAGAAAAAGTTAAAAACATAGATTCCTTGTCACGGTACATCTCGTCTCGATCGATTTCATGGTAATCAACATGTATACACATCTTTCTGGAGGACGAGCCAACATACAGCTGCTGCAGGAAGCTGCTGTGCGTGAATTTGTTAAGATTCTGGACCGGTGCGAAGGAACGAAGGTAAATCAGTTACAGCAACATCCCGAGAGGGGAAACCAACCACTTTTGTGATGCCTTTTCTCCTTGTTGTAGGCTATCATATGGGATGAGTCATTGGGTGGACCGGTCGGTTTGGTGGCACGATACACCTTTCTTAAGGAGCACCATGTAACCAAGATGTATCCGCTACGTTCGGAGGCATGGACGGATATCGATGTGAAGAACATTATCTTCATAACCCGACCACACCAAACGCTGATGGATTACATTGCCAACAACATACACGAGGAGGAACGCAAGCGTAAAGGTATCGTCGTAGCATGTAGAATATCTGTGGCACTTAATGCTAGTAAGAAATTTTGCTCGCATTTCAGTGTCTCGTAAGGAGTACTTTTTGTACTTCCTACCCAAAAAATCTTTCCTCTGCGAAAAACGCCTTCAAATCAAGGGAGTGCATGGCAGCCTTTCCTACATCGGTGAGTTTCGCTGCGAATTTTTCCCATTCGACAATGATCTGCTTTCCATGGAGTTGAAAGATGCCTACCGGGAGATCTACATCGAGGGCGATACGAGTTCGCTCCACCAGTCCGCTTGTGCGCTTGTTGCGCTACAGAAACTGTACGGACGCATTCCAAAGGTTTACGGCATTGGGAGTTATGCGCAGCGTGTTTGGGAAATTACAAAAGCCCTTACCGAGGAGGATGGACACGCAATGAACAATGAGAAGGGTGTGATCGACCAGATGCTTATTATCGATCGTTCAACCGACTTGATGAGTGTGTTGGCAACGCAACTCACCTATGAAGGGCTGATAGATGAGATCTTCGGCATCAACAATACGACCGTTAATTTACCGGCCGAAAAGTTCAACACAGGCGAGGGACTTTCAACGGATAGAAACACCGAGAAAAGTCAATTCATACTGAACTCGAAGGAACAATTGTACACGGAGCTGAGGGACAAAAACTTCAATGCGGTCGGTGCGGTTCTATCGCGCATGGCCAAATCTATTCGATCGCGTGCGAATGAAAACCATGGCGAGAAATCAATTCAGGAGCTGAAAAAGTTCGTCGAAAGTTTACCACACATCAAATCCAACGAACAATCGCTTGCGACTCATACCACGATCGCTGAGCTAGTGCAGGATGTGATCTCTTCGCATGCATTCCTGGACGTGCTGGGATGTGAGCAGGAATTCTTGCTCTGCTCGGACGTAGACAAACCGAACAGCTTCATCGAGGATATGATTGCAAATGAAGCACCGATACGAAATGTTCTTCGATTGATTTGCATGCAATCGATTGCTGGCTCTGGCCTCAAGCCAAAAGTATTGGATTACTACAAACGTGAGCTGGTGCAGGTGTATGGATTGAAGACGCTTCTTACACTGGGTAATCTTGAAAAGGCGGGTCTTCTACGACCGCAGACCGGTTCCCGCACCTATCATGTGCTGCGCAAAACTCTCAATCTTACCGCCGAAACTCCCGAAGAAGTGTCACCGAAGGACATTACGTACGTGCACAGTATCTATGCCCCGCTATCGGTGCGTATCGTTGAACAGCATCTAAAACCGAACGGATGGCAACTGTTGACGGAAAAGCTTTCCTCCCTACCGGGACCAACGTTTGAAGATTTTCAAGCATCACCCAACTTGAGCAGTCGGCGTGGTTCCTTCACAAGCGAAATGTCTCAATCCGATATCCCACGGGTGATTGTGGTATTTTTCATCGGTGGATGCACGTTTGCGGAAATTTCGGCCCTACGATTCCTCGCCCAACAGGATGAGAATAATGTCGAGTTTTTAATCTGTACGACGAAGCTTATCAATAAGAATACGTTCCTTGATTCGTTCATTGAAGCCTAGAAGCAATGTTAAGCTTGTATTCAAGAAATAATTATATAAAACAATGATTAAAAGCTATCTATTTGCTTTGCATTATTGAGAACCTACGATAACAGTTGAGAACAAAAAAGCTGATGAACATAAACATGGATGGCAAGCAAAAACATTACTTTCCTAGGACTTACCCTTGCATTTATCAGGCTTTTGATGGGATGCTTCAATCAGTCTGCTCCATGGTTTCGATGATGTTCCTGCAGTAGAGATTATCTACGAATATCCGAAGCGCTAACCATTCAAAAATGGCGCTGGGAAATTGAAACTGCAATCCAGTGTAAGAAGTATTACGATGTGAACAGTAAAAGAGAAATCCGAAAATTACAATATTATCAGCCACAGCTCAACCGCACGTTTGAACACCAGGAAACAGACATTTGTTTGTTTGTTTTCTTACACCATTCGCCGTCACACGAAGTTTCGGTACCGAACCCTGCCGAACGCTGACAGCTCACCCGAGCTTTGACATCGTTTCGTCTTCTTGTTCTTGCATGCCCGTTTTGACGTTTCGCCGTTGTGTGCGAGTGTGTGCCTGTATGTATGTATGTTTTTTGTGTGAAATCGCCATTTTGTGTTTCAGGGCGATGTGAATTTGGACAAACGAAACGGGGAAAAAAAGGTTAAGATCGAACATTTTCGAAGCTAAATTGGTCGAATTCACGAGCTCCGTGGCATGGGAAAACGTTTGTCACCAAAGACGCACAGTTTCATGCCATGGCACGGTGACGAGGCTGGTCACAATCGGAGCCTAGATTGCATGCAGAAGCTGGCTCCCTTCGGTGTTACGAAAATCTCTGCATCCGTCGTGCGGTTGAAACTTTCATCCAACCCCGTACAGCCCGATCTCTCCGGCCAGCACCCAGTACGGTCATCCGTCAGCCGTGTGGTTTGATTGCAAATTATACAAATTTGGCAATCTCAGAAGCAAAGTGCCCCCCCAAATGGATCATTAAATGTTTCTCCCATGTACGTGTGCCTACGCGCGCGTGTGTGTGTGTGTAGATGAAAACGTATGTCCCCGCCGCACACACCCACCGAATCGCTCTAGGCGTGGTCTGTGAATGCGAAAAGACGGAACCCTCCCTGGCTGTGTCGCTGCCCGTGGAGTGGTGGGTGACACTGCGGCAGCAGCGATAGTTTCGGTGTGAAAAAAAAGAACGGTGCAACGGTGAAGAAAACTAATGAAACCAAATAAAACATGACACAGACATGGGCGGCCGGCCGACCTTGAAATTCTTCGCCAAAAGTTGGCCCCAACGTAAAGGTCTAGCAGCACTATAATCGGATGAAAAGAGTGGTGTGGCGAAAATTAACATGAAAGGACATGATAGTTGAAGACTCTCCTATCTGTTACTCAGAACGGTATCAGCAACATCCAGCGTTATGCGTCACATTCAGTGAAAAGAAACGCAGTGTGAAGTGTGTGGTGTGTGCGTTTGTCGCAATTGTGATGATCTATTAAATTAGTGATTGGTAATTCCGTACTGTCACATGGATTTACCTTTGCAAGCATTGGGTGGAAAAACGCAAATTGCCACTCGGTAGGACGTAATGTTACTGTCACACAACCTTAGGACTTTTCTTGTACGACAGAAAGATCTGGATGGGATTCGATCAGTGTCAGTGGAAAATCCTAATCCTATTCACGCAAGAAGAAAGTCTTTCTTTGCGCCATTCTTCCTGGGGAAGAGATCGAATCACCGCAGTGTGTGAATCACACAGGAAATGCTGTAACGATCGGACTAGGCTATGAAATGTTCACCCAACAACCGTTGTTATGTTACACACCTTCAATACACTTGCATCGTAAACGGTACGAACGAATAAATAATCGAGCCTCCCTTTAATTTCTTCCTCAGGTTCGGAAAAGCAAGGGCATACCCTGGGAAGCGTGTGCGTGCGTATCGTGTGACCACCAGCTTCATCAGCCTCCAAAGCTCGATTATTGTGCCACTGATTAGTGTGCTCGATAGTAATAACAACACTACCACGGCCACGAAAAAAGTGAACAAGATGTGTGTGTGTGTTTAATACCCCAGCCATCGGTTAAAGGCTAATTTTTAATGTCTCGAAGAAGAAGGTGTGTCCCGCAAAAAGCATCGCTTCTCACCTTAATCACCGTACACCTCAAAGACGGTGCTGGTGTTGTGTTTTAATGTGTTTAATGTGTAAAGATAAACGGTTACGGTGGTGTACTACTAGATTTATTACCGCCGGTGATTGACGTTGGACGGTGAACGACGGCAACGCAGACTTCGCGGACAGTTTTATTGTATTGTGTGTTTGTGTGAGTGCGAAAAGAAAACGCCGGTGCCCGTTCGCGGAAACGCGAGCGGCGTCATACAGAGGGTGCAACGATGAGGCCGGGAAGCCTAAAAGACCCCGAGATAGCCGAACTCTTCAACAAACATGATCCGGAAAAGATATTCGAGGATTTGCGCGAAATCGGGCACGGTTCGTTTGGTGCGGTGTACTACGCCAAATGTAACCTTACGCCCGAGATCGTCGCGATCAAGAAGATGTCCTACATGGGCAAACAGAGCATGGAAAAGTGGCAGGACATCCTGAAGGAGATACGGTTCCTGAGGCAGCTTAATCATCCGAACACAATCGAGTACAAGGGATGCTATCTGCACGAAAACACAGCCTGGCTGGTGATGGAGTACTGTGTCGGATCGGCGTCGGACATTATCGAGGTGCACAAGCGCCCGCTAAAGGAGGACGAAATCTCCGCCATCTGCGATGGTGTGCTGCGAGGGTTGAGCTATCTGCATGGTCTAGGGCGAATTCATCGGTAAGTGTTTTCTTCTTCGCGGAAAACGATAATTCGAAAGCTCGAATTAAAACAATTGTTCTATTTTTGCAGTGACATCAAGGCAGGTAACATTTTGCTCACCGAGCAGGGCATCGTGAAGCTGGCCGATTTTGGTAGTGCCGCCATCAAATGTCCGGCCAACAGTTTCGTCGGAACGCCCTACTGGATGGCGCCGGAAGTGATTCTGGCAATGGACGAGGGTCAGTACGATGGAAAGGTGGATGTGTGGTCGCTTGGCATTACTTGCATTGAGCTGGCGGAACGGAAACCACCCTATTTCAACATGAACGCCATGTCCGCGCTGTATCACATCGCGCAGAACGATGCACCCTCGCTGCAGGCCCAGGAGTGGTCGGATATGTTTCGCAATTTCGTTGATTTTTGTCTCAAAAAGTCACCGATCGATCGACCGACGTCTACGCAGCTGTTGAAGCACACTTTCGTGACGAGAGTACGATCACCGAACGTGCTGATCGATTTAATTGCTAGGCAAGTTTGCTCTGTCTGAATGAATGTTTGCACTAAGAAGCTAATGATTCTCTTGTATGGTTCCTTTATCGATACAGAACGAAAGCAGCCGTAAGGGAACTGGACAATCTGAACTATCGCAAGATGAAGAAGATCCTGATGGTGGATTGCGAGACGGAAAGCAACATTGGTGATGCAGAGGACACACCGGACGAGCAGATCGGAGGCGACAGTAGCAAGAGCAACAGCATCACCTCCGAACACTCACTGCCATCGGTCGATCAGCAGCAGCAGCAGCAGCACAGCGGATTGATGAGAAATTCGTCACGATCCCGGCCGGCCAATGCGATGTCCTCCATACACAACAATTCGTCCGGTGGCAATGTGCGGGACAGTATGCTCTCGAACGTCATGATGGCCGGTATGGGTGGGAGCGGTGGTTCAGGAAGCAGCGGTATGATGATGGCAAGCGGTATGGGTGGAATGGGTGGCACAAGTGGAATGCAGGGTGGAAGTGCGGGTGCCGGAAGCCAGACTAACATGGGTGCTAACATGGGCGGCTATCACCATCACAACTCCTCTAGTCCGGTTGTGTCGGCCCACCATCATCCCGCACAGCACAACCACAATCACGTGTCGCAGGTGGCGGCCAATGCGGTCGCTGATCATGGTGCCAACAACTTTGCTACGATCCGTACGACCAGTATTGTGACGAAGCAGCAGAAGGAACACATGCAGGTAAGTGTGTGACCCGTGCGTTAGAGTTCTGAACAAAGGTGGAGAGTTTAATGGTGAATTTTGCCTTTGGTCAAGGAGGAAATGCACGAGCAAATGTCGGGTTACAAACGTATGCGACGGGAGCATCAGGCCGCCCTAGTGAAGCTAGAGGAGAAGTGTAAGGTGGAGATGGAGCAGCACAAGTCCGCCCTGGACAAGGAGTATGATCTGTTGCTGCACAATTTTACACGGGAGCTAGACAAACAATCTGTAAGTTTTGGAGGTTTTGCTCCCAGGAATTGTTGGAATATCGTTTACTAAAATTAATGTCCACTTTCTTCTGTTCCAGGCAAAACATCAGCAAGAGATTGTGCGAAGGGTTAAACAGAATGACGCGGCAGAGAAGAAGCTGCACAAGGAAATATCGACCAGACAGGAGGGCGATCGGAAAGCGTTCGAAATCCATCGAAAGAAGGAGTACAAGGCGAACAAGGAGCGCTGGAAACGGGAACTCTCGATGGACGATACGACGCCCAAGCGGCAGCGGGATGCAACCTTACAGTGAGTGGTCTACTGCCTGGCTGGCATTTTCGTTTTTCCCCTATGCTAAAGAGTACCTTTCGTTTTTACACCGTTTTAACTCCGTTTCCAGATCGCAAAAGGATAACCTCAAGCAGGCGGAACAGCAGGAGGAACAGCGGTTGTTGCGGGTACAGAAGAACTACATCGAGCTGGAGATGCGCAAGTTCCGCAGGAAAAAGATGGGACTGCTGCATGATCTCGAGGATCAACTTTTACGTGACGTAAGTGTTCCGCCATTTTTGGTTTTGTTTTGGGTTCATCCTTTTGAATAATTTTTCACGTGCCCTGGGCACACTTTGACATGTTACAGGAGCTCAGTAAGAAGCAGCAACAGCTGGAGCAAGCACATGCCATGCTAATCAAACACCACGAAAAAACTCAAGATCTCGAGTATCGCCAGCAAAAGAGTGTACATGCACTTAGAGAAGAGCAGGTAATAAGTTGTCTTTGAAATGGTTTTTATCGTTGATCTCTAATCAAATGTTCTCCGTTGTGGCGGCAGATATCAAAACAACATGAAAGTGAACTGCGAAACCAAAAGGAGTACATGGACAGGGCCGAGCGAGAGTTGTTACGAAGACACGCACTCGAATTGAAACAGCAACCAAAGAGCCTGAAGGTAGGGACGAAAAGACTTTAAAAGCGAGTTGACACATTGGAAGACAAGATCTCATTTTCCTTCCCTCATTCATACAGCAAAAAGAACTCCAGATTAGGAAACAGTTCCGTGAAACGTGTAAAACACAAACAATCCAGTATAAGGCACTGAAGCGGCAGATACTGCAGACGACACCTAAGGAAGAACAAAAGGCTGTGATAAAGCAACTAAAGGAAGAGCAACATCGTAAGTTAACACTGCTCGGTGATCAGGTATGTATTTGAAACCTCGAAAATGTAAGATTTTTCCCGCAATCTACAACTATTTCCATCTCTCTTGTGGTGGTGCAGTATGAACAAAGTATTGCTGATATGCTGCAGAAGCAGAGCCTTCGTTTGGACGAGAGCCAGGAAGTCGAGTGCCACCAGCTGAAGGATCGGTTACAGTACGAGCTGGACATACTGACCGCTTACCAGAGCAAAAATCGCATGCAGGCGCAAGCGCAACGCGATCGCGAGCGTAAGGAATTGGAGGATCGTGTCAGCGTCAGACGGGCATTGCTTGAGAGCAAGGTACGCTTTTGTGTGTCACATTTGTGGGGAAAAACCAGTTTAATACATATCTGCTTAATCTCTCGCTAGATGGAAACTGAGCTGCAGCAGTTCAATCAGGAGCGTGCCGAACGAATCCGCCAGCTGAAGGAGAAACACGACAAGCAACTTGAGGCATTTGATGAAGAATCTGCCCGGATGGGCTTCAGGTAAGGGCTTCGTTATTCGCTGGGTTTAAAATGCAGTGGTTCCGGAGTCAACTTCGGTCCCGTCACAAATCTGACAGCTGTCACTATCAAAACTGACCTCTTCAATTAAACAATCACCGTTTTTTTTTCTTCTTAGATTGATCATTTAATGAACATTATTTGTAACACAAATTTTCTCTTTTCGCTCCCCTCCCGGTCTCATCAACCCCAACACCTCATCCACAGTGCACTGGCCTTAGCGGAAGCATCGAAGGAAACGTACCCGGACGAGGAGGGCAGCCTGTCCGGTTCGATGCTGAGCCTGGCGCACAGTAACAGTTCCACCAGCTTCCCGGCTGGATCGCTATAGCATAAGTCCTCCAAATGGATGACCATGTCGAGTCAACATTCGATGTAAGCAAAACACCGGCCCTCCTCTCTACTCTGCGGATTTTTGGCAAGCGATAGCGGCCTGGTTCAAGTATCGTGTCCCGGAAACAGTCCGTGAGTTGTGTTGTTGGTATCCTCCCCGCCCCCAGTGTACGTGCAGCAAGTGCTATTTGCTGAATGACGTTGAATTTGCGTGTGCGTGCGTGTGTGTGTGTGTGGGAAGGAGGAGGACATGGAAAACAATTCTAATAAGAGATTACCGGTAGGATGGGATTATGCGCGGACAACCACACACGGATAGACTGATGATAGATCGATCAACTCGCGGAGTAAATGGTTCGAAGGGCATGCAATGAGAAGCGTTTGGAAATTAATCTATTAATGTGGGTGCGCCAATTACATACAGACACGCAGAATGTGTGGCTTTTTGACGGACTTGCGTATATTTTATATATGTATGTATTCTTCCCCTCCTCTCGTTTGTTCTCTGTGTGTTACCAACGCGCTCTGAAAGGCATCCACCACACAAACCACATACATACATATTCGGTTTCAGCTTTAATAATTGTATTGTTAAGACAGACAGATGACGACACACTATCGTGTTTTTCCTTTTCTTTTAGTTTTTGTTTTATGTTGCCCCCGTGAGAGTCCGAGACCGTAAGATTTTTGGGGGTTTTGATTTTAGGAAAAAAATTATAAAATGTTTGAGAATTGATAACCGTACTAGTTGACAAAAGCGATAGATACACAGACACACATGCACCACGTACATGTTGTTTTTTCGTTAATTCTTTGATTCCCCACCTAAAAGCTATCTTCTACATCCTACCGCCGAAAGAATGTCTAGTCAAAATGCTGAACCATTTCTTGACCCTTGAGAGTTCCATACTTTGTACTGGATCGCAAATACATTTAAAGGAAATTGCTTTAAAAATATAAAAAACAATCTACAAAAAATACTCAACAGTAATTACTATATCAAATGCTTCTTTAAGGCAGCAGGGCCAGGCAGGTGTCTTGTGGCGTTTGTTGTGATCGATACTGCGGGGATCAACGTGGGAAAATTCATTGTACAGAGGTTTAAATTCTTCATTCCCACCGGGAAAGCTTTTGTCGGTTGAACCTTTAGACAAGATATTATTGCATTCGCGGGAGGTTATATTGTATGTAGCACACAACAAAAAAAAAACAAAAGTTATTTCGTTTTTATTTTAGTCCACTATTTTGTTTTTTTTTACTTCCCTCTAGTTCGGCGGTAAAAAAAACACATACATTCGTTGCGTATGCGTTAAGTTTTGTACTAATATGTTTAGTGTAGAAAAAATCAGCTACCGATACTATGCTGCACCACCTGGCGGCCGATGTGCGGTGTGTCTTTCTTAAGTTTTGGAAGAGACGTTGCTTTTTCCGCTTCTAAAAATATCCCCGAGTCCTATTGTCTGCTTGTGTGTGTGCATATATTTACTTCTTGTCCACCACCACCACACACAAATACAGACACCGGAACCGGTACCCGGACGTACGTAAGGCCAAGCTTTCATTGCGCTGGAAGGAAGAGACGGACAGGAAGCGAGCTAAAGTAATTAGATAAAAAATGGGGCATACCTCGGTATATAATTGTGACACAGTGTGGGGGCACTTAACGCGTGTGTGTTTGTAAATCGAACGTATGGTAAAAGCGTGTGTTTCTATCGGTCGAGTGCATTTATAAGATTATAAAGAACCGAAATTATGTATCGTAAACACATCTATAATCACAATATCCTTTATAAATGACAGCACGAAACATTTTCCCTTGGCCTTGGCAGATCTTGATACAACAATGTAGACAAAGAGTCAATAATAAGGGAGTAAAAAAATTAGGGACGAAAAACACATAGTATGATGCAGCGAACATGGGCAAAGCAAATAATTGATGATTAAGCAGGCAAGCAGGCAAAGGGCGAACACGCGACGACATCATTCTGTAGACAATATAATACCAGACCAGAAGAAGGCACACGAGTGGTTAATAAATTGGCCGTTTAAAGGGAGGCTATCTTAGAGGATCGGAGTTGTTGTAAAGTACGAACTAAAAACGAGAGACAGATTTTTTTAAATCAGAATCAAACTTTCTAGCAATTCTTATCTTTCTTCTTGTGGTATAACAATCGTTGCAAAATGATGGGATTGAGAAGAAGCGGCAAGACGAGATACGGTGCTTTTCCTTTATACCGCTTCTTATAGTAAGTGCATCAGTCATCTTTCTAGTGCTTATGGTGAAGCAAACAAGCCACAACAGTTCCCTAATAATTTTCAAGAGTCAGTTCGTCAGTATCGTTGTGGTAAAAGCGATCGATCCGTGTGGTAATAGAGCAAAACACAAAACAAAAACACACACACAAACGCCGTATTAATAATATTGAATAATTAAGAATAATCACTACCTATAATCCGGATTCTAGCGTTGCAAGTCAGAAGAGACTACATACACGGGGTGGGTTGTAGTTTATTCGTTTTTTTTTTTTTAAATTAAAATTGAAAAAAAAAGTCCCATTTGCTTTAGCGAACAAAATATATAGCAGTAAACTAGTAAAAAAAGAGAGGAAAGGATAGAAGAACAACAAACAAACAAAAAAGCAGCATAATAAGTAGATAAAGACAAAATTTGCAATAGAAACGAAGTGGTAGGGTGGAATTGTGGTGGAAGATTGAAAAGAAAACTTTAGATGCCTCATTTCCCATGCACACACCAGAGATACACCATTTTTACCGCAGCAAAGAGTGATGCAAGAAAACGAAAAAAGCATAATAATTATAGCTGCAGCAGCAGCAACAAATTAAAAACAATCTTATTACAGTAAAGCAAAAAGCGGGCAAAGTAGAAGAAAAAATCAATCAAAAACCCAGTAGTAGCAAACGGCGACCGGCGTTTATTATAAATAACAAGAAAAAAGAACAAAAAAAAGCAAGCACACACACAAACATGCAAATGAGAAAAGGAAAACGATGAAAAGAGAAATAAATTAATACGCGCGTAATATGCTTGTGAAGTTAATAGCAGGAGAATAATATAAAAGTAATAATAACTATAGTTAATAATAGTAATGCTACCAATACTCTTAGGCGGGACGAAATAACCAAAACAAGTGGAAAGAAGAATGAACAAAAGCAGTTAAAAAAGCGACTATACAAGAACACACACACATACAGACACAGACAGAAATAACACACATTTTCCTTATTGCATTATAAAAAGCAGTAAGATAAGAGGGGACACAGGGGCGGGCGACGTGCTCTCACGACACGGCGGACGAAAAACGCAATCTGTAAAGGATTTTATCTAGTACACAATGTGAGGAAACTTTAGCGGGAAAGGAGAGGTTAGGATAGTTTAAGAAGCGTGTACTAAGCGTGTGGATAATACCAAGAACTGCTCGAGAAACTGCTCGAATACTACTAAAAAGAATGGGAATCGATGGGAATCGGCAGTTAGAAGTCGTCGACTAACAACCTACCAGCCAACCAACACAAAGCTACTACTAATATAATCGAATCGTATTCACTAACCTCCGTTTACTTTACCTTCTTCACCCACTTTTGCTTTCTGTGGGCAGAGGTGTCCTGCTGCTGGGTGGCACGAAGAGCTGGGTGTGTTCGCATCACGGACAATACAATACAATTTGCTTCATAACTATATATGGTATTCGACCTCTGTTTGTGTGTGTGTGTGTGTGTGTGTGTGTGTAAAGACGACAAACAAAGCCCAACACCTCCCTCCCCCTTTCCCCTCCCATAAACACTACTAGTTCCTGTATCATATTCAGAAAAGGAAGGATCCGTAGGGCAGAAGAGAGACGAAACCGTAATAGGACAGTAATTAGGAGTATCAGAGAGACAGAGAGAGAGAGAGAGAGAGAAAGAGAAAGGCAGGCAACACAGTTAGACGATTCGAGTTTTTTGTACATACGATTAACTAATGTGAATAACACGCAAGCAAGCAAGCAAAAAAGTAAAGAAGCCAACGAGAAAGAGGGAGAGAGAGAAGGAGGATGGACAGTGTGTAGTAAGAAGATAGTAGGTTTGAGGATGCGAGGAGGCTGATACGACGAAAAGATTAGGGATGTGGTGGTAGCATAGGTGGAAGAGCAAATGAAGGCGAAAGTCACATCCATTCAAACAAATACATACTCACAAAATGCGAAACACTTACATTTTTTTTCACTCTATTTTCTTCTTTAACTTAGTACACAGCCAGAGTAGTATCCGAAGCATTTCGTTTGTAAATAATCCTTTACATTTCAGGTCTATCGTTCAAGCCTGTAAATAGTTCTTCTCTACCCGTCTTTCAATTCGAGACCTTACGAGGTTCAGAACGGGATGTATATTGAACAAGAAGAATCAGGCTAGGAAGACGATGTGGGCTATTGGCAGAACTCGCCATGTTTGCTCGGTCGGTCTGTCTAGAGATCGCTGAATCAGTACTTGGTTTTGAGATTCACAACGATGGGTCGTACTTGTGACCAGTTAAAGTCTGTTACGTTACTTTACGCACTTTGCTGTAGACAGACTCATGGCTGCTATGTGTTCCGCAGACTCCAGTGATCGTTAAGGCATTCTAACCCAGGATGTAATTTCGTTAAACGCATCCCAATGAGCAATGAGCTTGATCTGCACGATGGAAAAATTAACAAAAAGAAAAGGCGACACATTTCGTTGATTTCGTAGATAAAATATATATATATATATAGAGCACTTTCTATTTTGCCGAAAAAGAAAAGATGGAAACAAAATGCAAAATAACAATATAAATGCATGTGTCGGTGATGAGAAGGTTACAATTTCTAACAAAGAGAAAACCAAAGAGAAAAACACAATTTGTGAAACTAATTAATTGACCCAACGCACATACAGGCACACACACACGCACCGGTGGTGAAGCTGCTTCTACTTCTTCGTTGACGTTGTGGAGATTTGTGTGTGTAGTAAAACAAGGCAGCAACAACAACCAACATGTCCACGGGGGTATTGCCTCAGCCGCTACCACCACCACCACTGCTACTACTACTACTACTACTACTGGGTCGGCGAAAACTCTGTCGGGGCCAGTATGCGGCAGTGCATTTCGCGGATCAGTGGCACCGTGTATGCCACACATTCATCCCAACCGGGCGATCGCCAAGCCGATTCACGCGTTTCCTTCCTTCCCTGCAGATCTTTGTAACCTGCGAAAACAATTGGATTCGTTTTTAGTGTCGTCGAATCGTTCCAGAAGACTGCCACTTCTTACACCAAATGTGATGCACGTTGTAAAGCCGTCCGATCTGCGAAAAGTAGCCGGCAAATGCTTCATTGTTGTTCTGGCGATGGTTAATGGCCCGGGCCCAATTGTTGCCCCACTCGATCATGGTACCCGGCTTTAGCCGATAGGAACGAATTTCGTAAATGTTTTTGCCCTCGCGCAACTGCAACTGGGGCCAGTAGCTAAATGCTAGCAGATACTGTAAATGCCGGGACCGTAGAAAGGTGCCACGTTCCTGCATCAATTGCACGTAGTTCTGCAAAGTGCCGTTGGAGAAAGGATCGAGAGAGAGAGAGAGAGAGAGAGTAAGAAAAGGTACGTATAGGAATTTAATTCGCTTTGTTTTTACTCTGGATCAAGCGCTTTCCTCTTCTTTGCCATACCTTATCGCTGCTAAGCTCACGCTTCGCCTGATCCACCATCTCGAATCCACCGGTATAGCGCCACAGGTGGAGACATTGGTCTAGATCGCCTACCTCCACATTCCACGAGCCAATCAGCTCCATCGATAGATTTCCCTTTGATTGTACGATTTGGACCGTGTTTTTGCTAGTTATAAAACAAAAACGAACGTAAAGGAAACAAAAAAAAAACCATTAGCGGATAAGCTGTGTTCCCCAAATACGACATACGGATTGATAAGGCGTATCAGACGTTGAGCGACAATCGCTTCATAATTTGTGTCTGTCTACATACGGATTGGGTGGTGTTTGAAATGTTTAATGTTACAACGATCGCGATCCACCTTCCCGGCGCGATCATCATCGTCCACCCCGTCTGCCTGCACTTACTAGTTCTCCAGATACTTTCCGACCGAATCCGGACGTACGTTGTGCGTGTGCAGCTCGTAGATGTCGAACTTGTCGCTCAGCATCCGGCTGTGGGAGTTTTTCGTTGGCTCGATCTTTCGCACCATCAGCTTGCTCAGCCATGACGATTCGTCCTTGTGCAGGGCGCAGCTCGTCGTCAGTGTCCTTCATGTGTATCGCAGGGGTCACGGCAGCGTTCCGTTGCACATCAGCGTCATCAGCGTCACCGTCAGTTCCGAAAATACGTGCCAAAAATGGAATAATTCGTAACATTACTATCGTACGCGCTACTTATTACGCATTTGCGCATTTTAGCGGTTGACGGGGAAACCAAGCAAAGACACGGAATATTTATCACCCATAATTGTTACCTAACCGGCTGCGGCACCAGTGCCCGTACGTGACGTAGAGATGCTAAGGACATGATGGTTTCACTCGTTCGTCGTTCGTAATTTCACTTTGTGTTTTGTGGGGTCAGATTTGCGTATTTCCACCGGCCAAAGTTCACTGACCCTTTAGGTCGATCTTAATCCAGGGCAAAAAGGGAGGCCTGTTCCGTTCCGTTGTTGACCTGGAGCGCACACACAAATAAACAACAAAGCAGCAGCAGCAACAGCTTTTCGCCCTCCAGCAGAACAGAAAATAGGAGAAAGGAACTGTGTACTTATTTTATTTTTAGTGCCCTGCTTTTCTGTGGCACACACTCTTTTCACGCCTACGGAAAACAAAAATGGTACAACCGGAACACTGGGTGGAAAAGCCGACAATAATCCGTGTGCTTTTTGGCTTAGCACATTTACGATGTGTGTGGATTATTTTTGTGTATTGCTTTTCCACTGGCGGATTTTTCTACCGATTCGGCATGTGCAGTGTTGTTCGATCCAACCCTGACAGAAGCGAGTAAGCACCGGGTTCTAGGATGTTTTAGACCACGATTTGTCTGTTTTTCTATGGAAATAAGCCATCGAAATGGATGAATATCCCTTGTAAATTATTGTACTAATCTCATTTGATGTTTAATTTTCGTAAATAATTATTTTCTAATCCCAAAAATTCATCCCCTTAACATATGTGTCACTCACCCTGTGCGCACTCACATTTGACAGTTCATCCCGCACCGATCCGAGATGTGTTTTGGATTGCGAAAGTAAACAAACCGCGAGAGCAAACACGCTGCCGTCTACACCGGCATTTGCACGAAGCCGGCCACGGCGTTTGGTTTCCAGGGCAATGACGAAGTTAACTCGCGTGTGTCTTTCGTTGCGTGCCTGCTTTTCTACCCAGGTGCGACCGCTAGCAGCGGTACCGAGCCATGCACCGGTTCCCGTGGTAACCTGCAAACGGCAGCAGTTCAATCTGTACCAGTGCGATCTACCGGCGAACCCGGAACGGATCAAGTTTGGCGAACTGCCGCTCGCTTCCGACGGGTGGCGACATCGACGCTCCAATGGAGATTACTTCATCATTCATCCGGTGCAGCGGGCGTTCGAAGCCTACGGGCTGAGCGAGCGAACGTTTGCCGAGCTCGGGATACGTGAGTCGTTGGTGGAAAATCTTAAAAAACAACATGTGCTTTCACCGACCCACTACCAGGCGGAAGGTATTCAGGCAATGCTTGACGGTAGCCATATGTTGCTGGCCGCTGAGACGGGATGTGGCAAAACCTACACGTACCTGGTGCCGGTGGTGGAACAAATTCTGCGTCGCAAGTTGCACGAAAAGCAGCGTGATTTTAACACTCCACTGATGCTGATCATTACGCCCGGTCGTGAGCTGGCCCAGCAGATCGGAACGGTTGCGACGAAGCTTACGGATGGTTTAGGCATCAACACGCGCGTGGTGCTTGGTGGCAGGACGAAGCAACAGATGCTGAATCCTTCGTTCGAAGAAATCGACATACTGGTGGCAAGCTTCGGAGCCATCAGCAAGCTCGTAACGAATGGGATTTATCGTATGGAGGAGGTCCGGTACGTCGTACTGGATGAAGCGGACACACTGCTCGACGATAGCTTCAATCCGAAGCTGATGCACCTCATGAAACGCTTCCCGTTCCACAAGAACCATCTGCAGGATCTGGGGGAAGACATTCAAGGCACGCAGATGATACTGGCTGCCGCCACAATGCCCTCCAACATGGAAGACCTACTATCGAAGCTGATCAATGTGGAAACGATCGAGCAAGTGGTAAGCCCCAATCTGCATCGTCTTATGAGCCACGTTACGCAACGGTTCATGCGCGTACGCAAATCAGATCGACCACAGATTCTACTCGATCTCGTCCGTACGGATGCGAAGCGGAATGTGCCAACGATCATTTTTAGCAACAAAACACCTGCCTGCGATTTTGTGTCGATGCATCTGAACGCACACGGCTTTCCGTGCGTTAATCTGAACGGAGACATGGTGCTGAAGTTACGGTTGGGACAGTTTGAAAAGTTCCAGCAGGCGGAAGTAAACCTTCTCTCGACAACGGATGTGGCAAGCCGTGGACTGAACACGATCCGTGCGGCGCACGTGATAAATTTCGACTTTCCCCTGTATACCGCGGATTACATTCATCGGGTGGGACGTATCGGGCGCATCGGAAGCAGTAATGATTGTTTGGCAACGAATCTTATTTCAAGCCAGGCCGAAATTGGTGCCGTACAGCGATTGGAACATGCGGCCCGAACGACCAGCTTGCTGCGGAACGTGGATGCGAACGTGAAGGGCATCATTCGGCGAAGGGTGATGAAGAGCATGGGAATACCGAACAAAGGGATGGTTCCAGAGCCTGTGGTGAAGATATAAAACAGTCAAGCTTATTCACAAGCTGCAATAGGATTAGATCAATATAATAAACACAAAGTCCCAAAAATTATTTTTTTGCTGTGGAATTTAAGTTGCAATCAGTTCAAATCCGGTTCGAAGAGTTCAACTCGGTAGTTTAAACTTCCTGCGAGTGGCTGACAGCCACTCGCACAAAAACAAACTGAACGACTGATGTAAACAACCTGTTTTGTAACTCAGCTGGTCGCGCTCGACAGCGGGCAAATCTCTCGTGGAGTTTTACGGACCCGGAAAATCCATCTTTCGGAACGGCGTTTTGTCGACGAAAAACGATGGCCACCTTATTACCCAAACCGATAGACCCGGAGGAAGAGGCAGCTAAGCGGGAAAGTGTCAACAAAACGGGGGGCATATTTTTTCCCGAATCGGACCTAGACGAAGTGGCTAAACATTTCATCGGAAACATTCACCGGTAAGTATTCGTGGGGACCACCAGCACGTGGTGGTAGTGATATTGTATATTGTATCCCTTTTCTGTAGCTATCGAGAAAACATCATCATACCGAAACTGTATGGCGCGGTGCAGATAAAAACCAACGAGGAAAAGCTCGTGGAGGCCGCTTTCGAGAGTTGTGCGTTTAAATCGTTCATGAGCTGCGTGCTGGGCTATGGTTTGGGTGCAGCGATCGGTCTGTTTAGCTCATCCGTCAATCCGAGCATTGCCGATCCGATGGCGGGCGATAAACAGCAAACGGCAAAGGAAATTTTCCGTGAAATGCGCCAAGCAACACACTCGTACGGTAAGAACTTTGCCGTCATTGGGGCAGTGTTTGCGGCCGTCGAGTGTACCATTGAATCGGTAAGTTTTGTAGGGTAGATTTGTGTTGAAAGAGTTCGTATAAAACGATGCAAATTGTCTTACAGAAACGTGGCGTATCGGACTGGAAGAATGGAACATACGCCGGAGCGGTAACGGGAGGATTGATTGGCTTAAGAGGTAAATAGCAATTTTACACCACCATTGTAGCATAAAGTATTAAAAATGTTACTTTGTTTTAGCTGGAGTCAAGGCAGGAATCATCGGAGCAGCTGGTTTTGCCGCATTCTCCACAGTAATAGATTACTACATGCGACACAGATAAATGTCGAAATAAAATAGTTGTAGAAATTCAAACTCAATATATAGTTTGATAACATTAAAGTAAAATAAAAAAAATATTGTTGAGGTTTGAAGCTTGAAAGAGGACTTAAAAGGAATATAATTATAATAATTTTAAGTAAATTTTGACCTGAAATTTGTCTGTCAAAGAAAAGTCATCAATCTTTCGCTAACTTGAAGGCTTTTTCTTCGCCTTCGCCCCGTTTTGTGTGGCAGGAACATGCGCAGTAATAGGTAAACCTCTGCTGGGAGCGGGTTCTGGCTTCCACCAAGCAGTGCTCACCGATCAGTTCAATACGCATGTGAAAAAGCTAACACGGTTTACATACGTTTTCCAGTCCCACAGCTTTTCCGAGTAGTAACGGTAAAAACACAGCTGTACACACTACACTAGCTATATATTGTGCAAAAGTTAGCATAAAGTTTGGTGAAATAGAAAAAAACGCATACTGGTTAGGAAAATATTCGTTCCATACAGTAAAAGTGCGTTTCTCTTCAATTCAATAGCCTGATAAGAGGTCGCGGGTGCGCGCGAAAGTGGGGAGGGTTTTTTGGGTTTTTTTGCTGCTTCTCACAAGTGTCCTTGATTTTTGGAGTGCCATAAAATACGGACCGAGGCTCATCTGTTGGGCGTAGAGAAAAGCTTGTGGCAAAGTGTTTTGTGCTACAAAAAGGAAAGCGAAAGCTGTGTTGCGTGTGCCAGAAGCATATTGTGAAGGGAAGCAGCTGGTGAGCTCTTGTGTGCCGTATGTGTGCGTGTGTGAAGTAATAGAATAACCGTGTCCGGTTGTTCTGGGTTTTGGGGTATAAAAACACACAGACACACGCATCTCGGGTGAAGGTGAAGTTCACAGGGACAGTTTGGCGAAGCTACGTAGTAAATATCCATTCGATAGAAGGATGATTGGTGCATATACACGGGCGTGAGCGAAATTTCATATGTTGAATTAGAAAAGCATTCAAATTAATCAAATTGCTATCAAACGTATGTGTGTAGTGTAGAGAAAAACGACTGCCAGCAGCATGTAACTGGAAATCGAGAATTTGTGTGGAAGTATAGCAACCCATCTGTTATCGCTCCTGTTGGACGTGTTTCCATACGGTCAGGAAAACTGATGGCCTATTAACTTACCTATTCCCAAACACCGCCATCCGTCGTCGGGCCGTGATTTGCCCGAAGCAGCAGCATCCTACAAAACAGAGACAGAAAGAAAGAGAGTGTAACGCGACAGTGGTGTGGTGGAGAGCAACAAGCCTGAAAATGTTCCCCGAAATAAACCCCCCAAGGAAAATGTCGTTCCAAGCAGGTATGGTATAGTGCGGGCGGGCAGAGGAAAGTTGATTACCTTTGATTATGTGGCATGCATCCTCGTTTTCGACACCATGTTTTGATTGTTTCATTATTGCCATGTGTGGTTTGACTTAATTACTACTCGCTTTCTAAGTACGCAACAGGATCCGCCTTTCAATACGTTTTCTGTTTTTAATTTCCAATTGAATCACTAAGAGCACGCAAAAAATGATGAAATTAGCACCAGAAAACACACAAATGTCCTTCCCATTCCTTTTAGCTTATTGAACACACACACACACACGCACATATGACAAACTCATGTGCATTGCTATCACACACATGTGTGTCATGGAGTAGTAGAAGGCGCTGAAGATCCTTTTTTTCCTCACACAGCCCACATGTTGAATGCTTGAACTTGTGTTTGTATGTGTGTGTGTGCGTTTGTAATTTAGTAAAGCAGTTGATTAGTAAAAAAAACAACACACACACACATAAAAAAGACAACGAACCGTACAAGTGAGCAGCGCGATTATCTCACCCAGCAGGCGCTTGCTTGTTTATTCTTACATTTTCGTGCAGCAGCTGTTTTGCAAACAGGGAACCACCATTTTGCTTGGCCACTTTACGACGAGGGTGTCGATAAGAAAAAAACAACCATATGTGTGTGTGTGTGTTTATGCTACATTACAATGCGTTTCCATATTTTTCCCTAATTTTTCACATCCCCACTAACCCAACCTTACAAGGGGCATGTGTGTTATTATTGCAATCGCACGCGCCCGTGTGTGTGTGTGTGTGTGGATTGGGAGTGTTTTTACTGCATTAATTAAAACGGAAACTTATTTGCGCCATTCGAGTACGAAAGTAAACATCATGTTTGTGCTGACAAATTTCCCCACCTATCCTCTTGATAAGAGCACGGTAGGAAGGGGAAAGGGGAAAAGGAATAGGGTAATGAAAAAAGAGTGGGGATGTAACGAAAAACGGCAGCAAGAAGGCAAAATAAGGGCCAACAAATAATATATAGTGTACGACGGTTTCTCCACTCGGCAAAGATAAACACTATCGTAACAACAGCATGCATTTGAGTGGAGTGCTGAATTGATAGATTGGGCTGGCGAATGGGTGGGTAGAGATAGATAAATAGAGTACAGGGAAAACAAGAAAAATAGAAACTGCAAATAAAAAAGAAAGGATGAAAAAAGCGCTCCCCGTATCGCAAGCTGATGGAGGATAGTATAGTAAACCGCCTGCTGTGTTTTTCCGGTTCCAAGTAAATGTGTGTGAGAGATAAAGAAGGAGAGAAAGGGAGAAGGGAAACGAGCTAACGAAAAGAAGCTAAAAAGAAGCAACATCTTTAAAGCTCTTTTTTGCTCGTTACTCACACCCTCAGATAGTGAGCAAACCCTCTCTGGGGAGCATGAGACGTGAGATGAGCGATGAGTGAGTGAGTAAAGGAAAACTCTCGATACATAGCGAACGGATGGATGAATGTGTGTGCTTGCTCAGGTTGTAGATAATCAAATCAAACACACTGGTGGGGGGGGATGTTCGTGTTCCGGTCACGAAAAGGGTCACTCAAATGGGCACAACAGCTCAGTGCGAAAGTGTGTGAGGTCGATGGACGAAATTTTAGGAAAAATTCGCTCGGCCATGACATGACAGAAGCTTTATAAACGTATTATAAAAAGTTAATGTGGTCCATGATATCCCAATTTTTCTACAGCACATGGATGATATGGATAGTTTTCTTTTTTTTTTCGTCTACACCTCACTTCACGGTGATGATGATCACGGTGATGAGATTTATCTCCTTGACAGCGTACCGTGCAGCACAAATCGTCGTCGTCAACCACCAGGCTCCTCCATCGTGATGGAGCAGCATGGTTGCTCTAATGGGCATTATTAGCTCACAAACACACACGCACACACACACACACCGGGTGGGAAAGAATTCAAGCTCATCGCACATCAAGAAGATGAGATGCGATTCTTCGTTCCATTTTTCGCTTTTTTTGTTGCTTCTTTTCGTTCACTGGTAGGAAAATATCTTTTGAAGATTTACTTGCGCTAGCTTGGTTCTTTGTGGTGACATGCTGACGTCAGCACGTGCCGGACGATAGAAGAGGCTGTAGAAATTGCTTTGAGAAATTAGTTGCCACAGAACATGGAACGAAATAGGACGAAAGCACACATCCACTAATTATCACAATAAAATTAAAGCACAATTTCTTCGTAAAGCACAATTTAGACTTTTTCTTGAAAACATTTCTTTCCCCCCCAAATTGGTTCACTTCAAAACCGTTTTTGCATGCACTTTATCCTCCATGTGTTCCGCTTATTCGCTTATGCCCGTTTTCCGTTCGAACGTTTCCTTGCCGCTGTGTTTAGTAAATGTTTGTTCTTGTTCTTTCGTCCTCTCATCGCCGGTGTCTTTCTCCGGTTCAACCGGTTTCGATCACGATGTGTGTGTACGACCCCAACTGGTCCTCCGGTTCTTCTTCAACTTGTGGCTGATATTTCCCGCTTCTCTATCATTTCTCATTTATCTCATTCGGTCTAACCGCATTGTTATGCACAACAAACAAAAATTTCATTTCAAAATGCTCATCCAACAAAAAACAAACAAAAATTACACTCATACACACACACACACAGATCCGGTCGATTTTAAAGAAAAGCTCATAGCGGCAGTGAAGAAAGAGGTCAAACAGGTGATGGAGGAAGCCGTCACCAAGAAGTACATACACGAAGAGTCTTGCTCGGTAACGGCCCTGTGTGCGGCGGTCGAGGCATGCCTGAGCCAGGGTCTGCGAAGGCGTGCGCTCGGCCTGTTCAAAACATCATCCACCACCGCCCTACTGCACAAGGTGGCCAAGGTGAGTATTTTACTATTCTTCGTTCCTCTCCACGCTGGGGAATACGCTTTTAGGTCCACGGATCTTCACGATCCGGACAGTCGACACCTTATCCTTGTCCCTTTTCCCAAGCGTAGTAGGATATCCTTGCCTTAGTGACCTTAGAGAGAAGTAGAGGGCTTTTTGTTTAGATATTGCGATCGTTCGTTTGTTTTCTATACGTTCCGTTTTAAAAAAGCTGGTTTTGTTGATGGTGTACACTCAACCTGTAACTTCTCGTGTGTTCTGCAAACAAAAAGGAAGAATTCGATGGAATCATGTAAGCAAAATTTGCCCTAGGACTAATCCAAGGTTTCGCGTTACGTTGCTTTAAGTTTGATTTCATTTCATTTGCCATTTATTAAACGTATTTGTTCCAATACGAATAGGCTGCTTTCAACGGTAGAATGATCCTATTTTGTACAATGCTTTAGGATTTTTTTTTCATCACCGATCGATCTGATCGTCTCGTAATGTAGCAGAGTTATTGGTGATATTCTAAGCTTTTTTTTAAATCACACACAAACACACAAAGTACCTTACCGGCCATAGTGTAATTCGTTCTGATTGGTTAGAAGTATATTGGTGCTATTTATTGGTTTTCGTTTCAATGTTTGTTGGTAGATCACTTAGAGTACGTTGGTTTAGCTTCAGTCGTATCGCTTCAATCGTCAGTCCAGATACGTTTGCTGAGCTAGAACCATAATCCGAAACTGTGTGCCCCAATTGCGCCCCCAGAACTGGTTGGTAATTTGTGTCTCTGGCTGTGACTGTACCCGACCCCTGATCCGATACTCACACCGATTTTGTGGATGAATGTCCATCCAAACAAATTGTAGAATCCATCTTCTATGTCCAAAAGCTTTGCCGATTAAATTTCCATTACCATCCCATCATTACGTCTCTCGTTGGAATGTGTCTGTTTGCTATCGTCCCTTTCCAAACAGCATTGTCCCGAAGCGGCCTGTATCAGTAAGAAGGTGCAGGACATTGAAAACAGTGATCCCAACAAACGGTCCTCCTCGAGCAGCGATAGTACGAACAAACCACCGATACTGAAGAAGAGCAGCAGTAACTCGGTTTCGACAACGACACCACCCCAATCACCACCAGTTGTTAAGTAAGGGTGTCCGGAATTCGCGCTGTGTCCGTCCACACAAACACGTCCTTAAACTCGTAAAATGTCCATTCCGACAGATATCTCTGGATACGGTTGGCACTGTACGAGAAGAAGCTGTCCCGGATCATCGATCATCTGGTGACGAATGCCACCCGGTACTACGAGCGTGACTCACTAGTGGCTGATCCAGACTACGGTTCCATACTGAGCTCACTGCTCGTCGGTCCGTGCGCACTGGATTATTCGCGTGCCAAAACTGCCGACCATTTCTGGACTGATCCTCCCGCGGACGAATTGGTAAGATTTGAAGGCAATTTTTTTCCAGAACTTGTGCTACATTTCTACCAATTGCAACAGGTCCAACGTCACAGAATTAGCTCGAGCAATCCGACGCCTCCGGCGTACCGAAGACCAATGTTGAACTTCAAGCGAAGCCTCCACACCAGCTCGGAGGAGGGCAGTATGGCGTCGTTCAAGTCGAACAGTTTGGCTTCCGCGTCGAAAGACTACGTGGAGTCACTGCACCAGAACTCACGAGCCACACTACTGTACGGGAAAAACAACGTTCTCGTACTGCCGGTAAAATCCACCTTAATCATCCGTTTTGTGATGGATCTCTTCTCTTACACGATCTTCACTCCGCTTCCAACCACAGAAAGACGTCAGTGAACCGATGCCCGGTTATCTCAGCCTACATCAGACAGTGCAATCGCTCACGATCAAGTGGACACCGAACCAGCTGATGAATGGTTACACCGAGTCGGAAAACATAGACAAGAGCTCGTACTGGGCGTACGCTCTCAACGTCAATGTGGACGAGATCGTGTACGTTCACTGTCATCAGGCACGGGGTGGCGATACCGGTGGTACCATCATACTCGTCGGACAGGACGGTGTCCAGCGTCCTCCAATACACTTCCCGGAGGGTGGTCATATGGCGGCGTTCTTGAGCTGCCTAGAAACGGGTAAGGATCGCTAGAATCTCAGCACCCTCTTCAGGAGATCTTAACGTTTTTGGTTCGATTTTGTCTAGGTCTTCTACCGCACGGTCAGCTCGATCCTCCCCTATGGTCTCAACGAGGCATTGGACGAATCTTCCCCTGGCCGCAGAAATCACGCCGTCGGCCACTACCATCCGTGTTGGAGACGAACGATGAGATGCCGATCGATTATGTGTTTCGTGTCGTCAACAAGAGCAACACGGATGAGTTTTGTAGGTTTTTTTTTTTGGCTCATACTACTATGTGGAGGAAGATGTTTGACTTTGAAAGGGTTCCTCTTTTTGCAGTGGCAACACATTCGATACTGGAGCTAGGACGCACCAGTCCACGCTATCGAGCACAGCTGAGCAGCTGCTCTACCAACGAAAGCAGTGATTGTTCCAGCAAAAGTCTTTCGATCGATGCTATGTCCATCGACAGTCCTAATGTAAGTATCGCACTTGCAAACGATCACTTCAAAGGAGGCTAATCTGTCGGAATCTTCAATACTCTTCAGCCTCAATCGACACAATCGACCAGCATCGCACTCGTTTGCTCAACGATGAAACGGCAGATCATTTCACGCGCATTCTACGGGTGGCTCGCCTACTGCCGTCATCTCTCGACGGTGAGGACGCACCTTTCGGGCCTGGTAAATGGTCGCATCACACCCGAATCCGGTGCCGAGGAGGGTCTTACCCGATCGCGCTGGGAAAGCTTGCACGATGGTAATGGTGTCGTGGCGGACGATCAGGAAGTCTACCGGTTAGTGTACTACGGTGGCGTCGAGCACGACATCCGGAAGGAAGTGTGGCCGTACCTGCTTGGCCATTACAGTTTCGGCAGTACACCGGTGGAGCGGGCAGAGCTGGACGAAACTGCCAAACACTACTACGAAACGACCATGAGCGAATGGTTGGCAGTGGAAGCGATCGTACGGCAGCGGGACAAGGAAAAGACGGCCGTTGCGGTCGCTAAGCTTAGCTCGGGCAGCGGTAGTATGGAAAACAAAAGCAAAACCATCGACCAGGATGGCGACGGGGAGGAGGAAGAGGAAGAGATGGAGAACGAGGTGTTCGAGGAGAATGGGTTTTCCGATATGTCCGAACCGGAAGTGGAGGGTGAGGAGAAATCGGACGCAAAGCCTAAGATAACGAAAGACAACATCACGCTTCCGGTGGTGGCGCAGGACGCTACCGTGGAGGCGGACAATGGGGCGCAGGAGGAGCAGGAAAATGCAGGAGAAAATCAGAACCAAGAGCAAGACTTTGACAGTAACAAGAGCTCTCCTTCCGATTCTTCGTACGCTACGGTTGGTAATGATTTTATCGATGTGGCGGACATTATCTCGCCGATGGGTGAGGATGCCCCGAAGACGTTGGGTGGAGAGGTGGAACGTATGCAGGAGGATGAAGATGAGGAGGGTGTGACATCGGATGGTGCGATTGAGCAGGAAGAGGAGGAGGAAGAGGAACCGGAATCACCCAAGTCTCTGGAGCAACCACGTGCTGTTATTGTGACCGATGCGTCCATAGATGTTACCATGATGCCGAGTGAGGTTCGAGAGCTCAACAACAACAACACACTGACGACACTGCCGGAAGAGGGAAGCAATCATCAGCCGGCGTTGGATTCGTTGCAAGAACCCAAATCGGCCTGTGTGTCACCGGCCAGCTCTAATGGAGGCATCTACAGTGTAAGAGCAATCGATTACGAGGCACGAGTTCATTAGGAAAGGTTTTAATCTCTTGTGTTGACCTGATTACAGAGCGAACTGTTGGAGTCGTTTGGATTGAATCTTCACCGTATCGAGAAGGATGTTCAACGGTGCGATCGTAACTATTGGTACTTTGCGAACGAAAATCTGGACAAGCTGCGAAATGTTATTTGCACGTGAGTAATTGTGATTGTTTAGGAAGGCCTCTGCACATTAGTGATCGCGTTCCAAATTTCTAGGTACGTTTGGGAGCATCTGGATGTTGGATACATGCAGGGCATGTGCGATCTCGTTGCACCACTGCTAGTCATCTTTGACGACGAGTCCCTCAGCTATGGCTGCTTCTGCCGGTTTATGGAGCGTATGATTGAAAACTTCCCCAACGGTGGTGCCATGGATATGCACTTTGCTAATATGAGGTAAACCTCACAACGGACACTTTTGCGGGGTTCTACTAATCCTTCTTCTTTTTCGCCTCATTTTAGATCACTAATTCAGATCTTAGATTCGGAAATGTACGATCTGATGCACGCGCACGGTGACTACACCCATTTCTACTTCTGCTATCGCTGGTTCTTGCTCGACTTTAAGCGAGAGCTCATCTACGCCGACATCTTCTCCGTATGGGAGGTGATCTGGGCCGCGAAGCACGTTGCGTCGGCACACTTTGTACTGTTTCTCGCACTGGCACTGCTGGAAACCTACCGCGACATCATCCTGTCCAACAGTATGGATTTTACGGACATTATTAAATTTTTCAACGGTAGGACACATACCGTTTTTGTGTCTTGGTGCTCCAAATCGCTACTACTAATTGTTTTGCTTTCTATCCTTGTTTCAGAAATGGCTGAAAGACACAACACACCATCCGTGTTGAAGCTGGCACGCAGTTTAGTGCTTCAGCTGCAAACCATAATCGAGAATAAGTAAGCGAATCACGAGATGAGGGGTGATTACTAGTATAGATCGGTCAGAAAAACTGTCATTCGCACATGGAAATACTAATACACGCATTCAGTATACAAAAAAGAGGAGCAGAACTGCATCAGTAGAAAATTATATTTAATGAGCGAAACACAGCTTGAGCAACAGGAAAAGAAAACGATTCTTTATCTATATAATGAAATCTATCGCTCTACAATGTTGGAAGATGTAAATCTCTGTCGACGTATCTGTCTGTCTCTGTAATGTCACGTGTTACTCTCCCCTTGTTTTTTGAGGGGAGTACAGTTTGTTTGTGCTCGTTCGTCCTGTCGTCGTCGGTCGGTTTGGATGGATGGCTTTTACGTTATCGTTGTTGCCGCTGTTGTTGTGAGTCTAACTAGAGCCTACCTTTGTTAATCCCTGCTGCAACGCGTCTCATGTGTGTATATGTATATCGTATTATATCTTGAACAAAAAAGCACAACTGGCAGGTGCCGTGTATCGCATCACGGAAATGCATCACGCGTAGAGCACTGTAGTAACACTGTAGTAATATTCCATCACCCATATTTCAAGAGATCAGCAAGACATACCTGTGTTTTCGATTGATCTTCAAAGACGACGACGATCGCAACAATGTTCCATGCCAAAAAGGTAGCAATTCCAACGTTTTGTTCCACAATAGTCCGTCACTTTCTTAAGTAGGGTTTCGTTCTCCCAATAGTTGTCGATGTCTAAATAGAGCAAAAACAAAAAAAAGCATATAAACAAAATGAAACTCTACAACAATATCCAATGCAAATGAATCTTATGATAAATCGTACTTAAAGGGGACAGACAAACGACAAAAAAAAACAGATTTAGACTTGTAGATCTGTTTAATTATTATACTCCTTTCAGACATCGGGTGGAATAAAATCCAGATGTCCCAGAAGGGTACATTTAATCAACGGTACGGTACAAAAAAAAAACCCCTTTCGTGGGACACTGTTGGCAACTCAAGTATATTCGGTTTTATTTCAATAAAAAAAAAAAACTTACAGGATTTCGATCCATAGAATGGCAATAGTAGAAACACTTAGGGGAATGTTTCAAATAGATTTTTGAATATTGCAATGGCCAGTTCGAAATTCCACCAGGAGGGGTGCAAATTTCTCCCCAACTGAACGAAAGATTCCCCTATATGGTTGCAAAGTACCAAAAAAAGCTCGCAATGTTCCATTATCTATTTGAAAATTTCCGCTTAGAGGTTCAACAATGCCACTTTATGTATCAAAACCACTGTATTAAACAATTAAATCAACTAATCAATTGAACAGATAGCTTCCATGGTATCCTCCTACAAAGCAACAAGCACGACAATTAGTCGACTGTCAGCAGGCCAACTTGGTTGGGATTTTAGTGAAACATCCAGCAAACTTACACAGTACGTAACAGCACAATAAGGCCATTAATTTTTTTGAGAATAGCGGGAAAAGTGGAAGATATAGGTAAAATTGATTTTCTCCAAAGTTGTAGAGAATATAAAAAATACACTTACTCACATTTTCTTACATTTTTATGCACACTGTTACATATTTTTGTACTGGGTTGAAAATTGCTTCATGTATCCTGTCTAAAAACCACTAACAAAAATCCATGATTTTTTGTGTAAATCATTATTATTTTAAATTGGTTTTACAATATGCGATAGCCTCATTTGCCTTCTGTAATTTTTGCCAAATGTTAAAATGATGATTTACATACAAAATAATGGATTTTTGTTGGTGGTTTTTAGACATGACATTTGAAACAATTTTCAACCCAATGAAAAAATATGTTTCACTGTACGTAAAAATATGAAAAAATATGTGAAAATGTATTTTTTCCCTACAACTTTACAGCACATGCCTCTTACCTTTTTCTTCCACTTTTCCAGTTATTCAAAAAAAAAATCTAGTGGCATTATTGTTCTGTTACGCACTGTAGTGCGAGTTACAATTATACAATAGATGCAACATTGTAACACATTCTTATAGGTGAAGCTCGACACGAATCAAGTGGCCATATTAAACATACAATTATATAATCGGAATGACTATCAAAACACAGACACACACACACATAGAAGCAAAAACCAAAAAGAAAAGGCCAAACGAAAGACTGGGTATTTCCCAAGGAAAAGCACACCAGTTGGCACACCAGCATTTTAAATTGTACTGATGTTTGGAATATATTGGGGAAGAGCGAACGACCGAGAGAGAAAGATAGATAGCATACAACCGCTGCAGAGCAGTGCGTGTGTTGTGCAAATATTTTTGTGTAGTCAATGTTGATACTGAAAAAAAGAAAAGTGTCTGTTTTTTCATATATATATAAAGTACATTATGTTGCAGAATGAAAGTAAAAGAAAAAAAGTACGACAACTATTACTACTATTACCACCACAACTACTACTAATACTACTACTGCTATGGCAGGATAAGGACAGGAGTGAAGGATCACGTTGCGTCCTTGCACTACGGTAGACAGAAAAAGGGTGTTTCGTTTTATTTTATGAGAAAAAATACAAAGCAACAAGTACGGTTTACTAGCAGCAGAAACACAGAAACACACACACTATTGAATAAAGGTATTATATCGTAATATTTAAAAAAACACACACACACATTTGTTTTTTTTTCCTTCCGGAAATCTATTTTATCTCTTCGAACTTTGAACCTTTGCACACAAACCAGCTCAGTTGCTATGAGCTTTCAACGGCTTCCGAAGGTACGTTCGTCGATAGAAATCGCTAAACATCAGCAGCATGAAGATGTTCTGCATGCCCACAAACCACATCACAGCTCGCGGATATCCACAGTCAATCCCCAGCACGATCGGACGGAAGAAATGAAACACCAAGTAGCCGAACTGCGTCATCTGAAGCAGCGTGACGTATCGCTTCCACGTTGCACCCCGCATCGCTTCCGGGCGGTAGATCGTTAGGAAGAAGTAAAAGTACATCACGGCGTGCACGAGCGTGTTGAGCATGCCGAGCATAAAGCAGTGGCCACCGGCCAGATAGCGCATAAACAGTGAGGCCGAAATGGCCATTATCGTGTGATGGTACACGTGCAGGAAGGACACATGGGATTGCTTTTTTCGCAGCACAAAGAACACCGTGTCGGCAAGATCGAGTATCTTTAGCAGAAAGTAAGCGTAACCGAGCCGTAGCTCTACCATCGATTGTGGGCTCCTATCGCGCTGAAACGATTGGCAGACGAACGAGTACGGGTAGGTGCGCAAGTAGTTAAGACCCTGGAATGGAAGGCAATGTATCAAGAAAAGCTGAGGGATGGAAAACTGCTGATCCTCGGCTAGTCTTACCATCACAAATGTAGCCGCATTTGCCACCACCTGGAACAGATTGTACACGATAAGAAGGTTTCGCATTTCGATCGGTTTCCGGTTGGCCATTAGCTTTGGACCTAGATTGAGGACAAAGTACAGATAGCCCCCAGTTATTAAGGGGACTGTCCAAAAAGACTTGAGCAGCGGTAGATCGAGAATTCTTTCATCTGAGGTGAAGAAGAATGGGGATCATTAGTTGGGGAGGAAGTTGAAGTGGCCGAGGAGGGCATCCTTGCCTGTCTTGTCCACCAGATAGTTGTTTCCATTGAGGATCGAGTGTATAATCAAAGCCATCATGAACAGCGAAACACACACACACACACAAACGATCACCAGAACGTGAAGAACCGTCCACCGGGTTGGGTTCACTGGTACTTGTAGCAAGCTCTCGAGCAAGACTGATGTCCCCTGCACGGGGAATAGTTCTGTAGTAGCATTGGTTCTTTATAGAGAGGGGGGTGAAAGCACAAAAAAAAAACATTCACCTTGTTTTTAACTGGCAATTAATTAACCATACGAGAACGCAGGCTAGTAAATAGTTTCGTCACTGTACGTGACGACATCCAGCGAATCCCTACTCCACATAGGCGAGCTGCTTGAGGAGGTCCTCCGAAAAACAAAAAGTTTGTCTGCTTGTCCAGCTTATAAGCAGGCACAGCGTTATAATTGAGGTTTAAGCTATTTATTGGACTACGCCACGACAACCTTGGCCCACAAATTTGCTATACATCTCATTCGGCCTAAATGCATCTTGAAGTGCATCCCCATGCTTATCGGGTCTTGAGTTGTAGCGTCGGGATGTTGGGGCGTGAAGCAGCGGAGTGGGAGCACAACGCTTGAAAACGCCATTAGTTTTATGATATGTTCTCCGCCATTTTTTTATTTGTGTTCTTCGTTCAAAACATGCAACACAGCAAACTCGCTTGATGGGGGTTTTTGTTTCTAAACTGTTGTAAACGGTTCCATTTACTTCCACCAGTCTGCCGGAATTGGTCTGGACACGTTAAACAACTTAATAGCCAACGTAACGTTCTTATTGCAATTCTAACAAGCGGAAGGAACAACTTCCAAGAGCTTCAGTAGCAAGGGGTTTTCCCAGTCAAAGTGGCAGAACATCATGTCAACTGGCGGCACATAATTGAAGTCCAACTAGTCCCCGGGAACTCGCAAACAACAACACCACGCACGGCACTTTGACCCCCTACACGATAAGGGTGAAGGTTAGCACCGTACCCAAGCCAGATACGCTGGCTCATGCTCGCAAAGCTAGGAAGTGGATCGGATACCGGAACAAATCCGACAGTACACAGTGACGGTGCCATTTTTCGGGTGTTCGGGTGGGAAATTCAAATTGAATTAATCAGTACCACCGTTAATTGGCGTCCCTCGTTGTGGGGAGGCCTTTCTCCACCAACTTACACCAACGAGCCAACGGTCCATTTCGGAATGGTGTGTGTGTGTGTGTTTGGATGTATGTCCGATTGGAAATTGTAATTAGCTTGTTGGTGTTACCTGACATTGAAATACGAAACGCGGCTTCGATCGTTTTCCATTTTTGTTTTCTCCCCCTGTTGTTGCTCCCGATCTTTTCTTGTTTTTTTTATTCGTCATTACTTTCAGTCGATTTTATTTCGTTTTCTTTTATCAGTTACATACACACGCATACACTTTCACAACTTAAATTTGTACGTTTTGATTCTTTCGGTTCGGCTTCTTTGCATTTTTACTTGTTATACCGTACTAATGCCCGGAACGGAACCTCGTCCCTTTTGCCCTATTACCGCCGCAAATGGCGCACGCAGTGAGTGAGACAGAGAGTTGATGTCAATGGACGACTGTGAGGTTTTGGGTGGAGGTTACTGCTTTTTCCGCTTCACGATGTACGACTTAATGTAAAAGTCCATAAAGAGGGCAAGGATGAAGAGGGCCTGCAGGAACCCGACACCCATCCAGAACCGCGGAAACTTGCATTCGCGATTAAAGAACAGCGGTATGCCGAAGTGGAACGCGAGGTGAATGAACTGGAGCAGCTGCATGCGCGTCAAGTGTTGCTTCCACCAGCCACTGTACTGTGAGCCGTACGAGGACAGGAAGTAGTACAGGTACATGACGGCGTGCACGAGCGTGTTCCAGATGCCGAGCATGATCGCATGCCCGCCGGGTACGTACAGGACGCCAAAGTACGATCCAACCACCATCACCGTGTGGTGGTACACGTGCAGAAATGACACGTGCGATTGCTTTTTGCGCAGCACGAAGAACACGGTGTCGGCCAGGTCGAGCACCTTCAGCAGGAAGTAGCTGTAGCTCAGATACATCTCCTCCAGGCCTCGGAAGTCGGTGGAGTAGTTGCACACCTGGCAGGAGAAGTTGTAGTCTCGGTACACGATAAACATCTTTATGACCTAGAATGGAGGGGGAATCGCGTCAGTGAACTAGAAGCGAGGAACTCGGAACACCACACCACCTCTCATGGCCACAAGTCCTTACAATCCACAGAAACAGCACACTGTTGATCAACACTTGAGCAATGTTGTACACGCGGATCACCTTGCGCAGATCGTACGCTTTTCGCTGTGCCATAAACCGTGGCCCCGCGTGCAGCACCACAAACAGGTACGTCCCGAGCAGCAGCATCAGTGGCCAGGGAGTACCGGCCAGTGGCAGATTTGCACTACGCATATCGCGCCGTTCCACTATATACTCGTGGTACACATCGTACATCCGGTCCAAAACGAGCGTCATTGTGGCAGAGTCCTTCTAATGCACACGCAAACACAACTGCCGCGGCGATCCCGCGGGCCCCAACAGAAAACAAAAACCACACACACGCACGCACGCACACTCTGCTCTACTGCCACGTGGTGCACTGTATCGGGCACTCTGGACACCTTTCGACTGAGTAGCCGATGGGTAGGTGAAGTGGCTTTTAAATGCTTTAAATTTGCAATGCATATCCAGGTACGGAAACACACACACAAACACCCTGTAGAACCTTGGCCGGCCGGTGCTCAGAATGTAAGGTATAGATCGATTGGTTTAGAAATTTACTGCTCACTTATCTGGACACAGGCGGTCCGAAGCGCGAAAGTCGACCATCGAAAGTCCAAGCACGAGGGTTTCCCTCTTTAGCAACTTAGCCGCCGCCCGATTCTGGCGCAGGGAGCAGAGCTAATGTGTGTAATGGTGTCACTTGTGTTGGGCTCCAAACTTCAAACTTCTTCGGCTTAGGTGTAGAAATGTGTGCTGATTAGTTGTGTGCGCGCCTCCATTACTTTGTATGCTTGGGTTAGGGTTAGAAAAATGGCGCAATTTTGAGTTGACTCGAGCTTACGGCAGCTAGCCGCGGTACAACTGTTTCTAGTTCAGCACTTTCTCAGGGGGTGGCGATGGACAGTGCAGTATGTGGAACACTTGCGATTGGAAACGAGGGTTACTTCACTCAAAAGTAGCTCTTTCGCGCTTTTCCTGGTAAGTTATGTAAAAAGTCCAGCAGTCCTTAAGAATTCGCGTGCGTTCTATCAGCGACAATCTTCTTTTCTTTTTGGGTCAACAATCTGCCAAGTCATGCCGACTATCCAATGGTTTACCCGGTGCATGTCTAGCAAGTCATTAGATGACCGGCGTTACCTAGACTTTGAAAAGTCACTTTTCACTACTAGGGAACAGTCCAGTTCGGCCTATGTCAGCTGAAGGATCACCCTCGGCAGCAATCTCTTAACGTCCTTTTTAGCATTTAGTACCGAAATTGTTCTCTTTGTTCTCTCTCTCTCTCTCTCTCTCTCTCTCTCTCTCTCTCTCTTTCTCCAACTTAAGTCTGGACTAGGTACGACTCCACCTGATCCAGCTAATGAGCTCGCTGTGCCGGGTGAGCCATGAGTCACCGACATTCTTATCACGAGCTACAACCATTCTATCCTTCCTGACTTTGACTACAGACGTTTAGCTAGTCCTTAAGACCCGCCATCCGAAAATAGCGTGTGCATTAGTGTCCTTCGTCAGTCCAGAACTCGAATCCATCTTCCTGTGTGTCTAGTATAAAGTCTGCCAGAGTAGCAACTTCCACCTAATCCAGATTATAGTCATCGTTGAATAGATTCTAAGTCTCAGAACCGTTTATGAGTATTGTGATATTGAGCCTCAGGTTCCAGCTGACATAACGGACGAGAACACTCAAGTATAGTGTTCTTCTTTCTCATGAACCTAAGATCTGTGACTTAGGTCCATCTGTCTCATGGACCTAAGACGGACCTAAGTCACACATCCATGATAACTTCAGAAGAACTAAGATCAAGGGACCTTAGTCATCTGCAAGCTTGAAGCATGATCCAATGCCACCTAAGTCTACTAGTCTGGATCCGCGCAATTAACCATATTTCAATGCCAATATACAAGGGATTCCCCTCGTTCATTCACACCTGCTTTTCGGCTATTTGCAAATATTTACAATGTGTTTTGCGACAAGCCAACAAACGTTCCCTAATTGCAAAGAGAATTCAACCGTTCCACGCTGATCGTCACAGCTGATGATCAATCATGAAAAGTGCCAAACACCATTTACCCACACAGACATATAGTTCCGATGTAACTACTACGGAATACTGGTCTCACCGCTCTTCCAGACCCAATAATTACGATACCTTCAATATAAAGCTCGCCACTGATGCGCATGCATTATGCGCCCCGCCTCAATGTACGGACATGTGCGCCCGTTATGAAGTAGGTCATGACCTTGTCCGAGTGCAGATGCTCAAGATGTCTCAAGACCATCTCCACACCAGGAATCTGTGTACACGATCATATCAACAAGAAAAAAAAAACAACAACCCCACACCAAACGAAGTTCCACGATCGCACAAATCGCACTGATGGCCCAAGGTAAAAAAAAGCTTATGCTTATGCTGCGCGCCTGTGTGCGTACCCCGTGACAACGGGGGTTCAGCCAAAAAGTCACCAAAATAACATTAGATAATAGAAGGCTAATGCCGGTACAATGCGTGTGTACGAGGGAGAGAGGGAAAGAGAGAGAGAGAGAGAGAGAGAGAGAGAGAGAGAGAGAGAGTGAAAAGGAATGCTACGCTAAGCACAGCCCGGCCACAGACAGGGAAGGCAAGGCAGGCCACACCGCTCGGGTGTGAAACCGGAATCAAAATACCGGTTTTTGTATTAATTCATCCGTGCCGTGGCTGTGACTGTGACGGTGGCTTCTGGTGGCTGTTATTCTGCTGCAGACACATCATGGGACGGTTTGTGCTCGAGTCGGGTCTGGCGGTTTGTTTGCTGATAACATTAGTGAGCAGCCAAAATGAAAGCACCTCCTTTGCCACGCCTGGTACGGTAGTGGACACGGGCGTCGACCGATTGCAGCGTAGTTCGCAAACGTTTGCGCTACAATTTTACCAGGTAAGTCGATCGTTTGTTAGCGGAAGCGCTTGACTAGCCAGTGACCTTGTAGTTGCAAAGAGGAGACCGTACCGATCTTTTCTTGGTTATTTCTCCCGACCGATGGCACCATTTTAGTACGTCACCGAGCTGGTCGATTACAATCCAAACATAACGACGACCAACATCATCGTGTCGCCGTTTTCGGTCTGGAACCTTCTGACCTTGATAACGGAGGGCGCATCCGGGCGGACACTGGACGAGCTGCTGGTCACGCTGGATGTGCAGCAGCAGGACCAGATACGCAACTTTTACAAACCATTCGTGCAAAGCTTGAGGTAAATTTCTTCCAGTAGGCCATGTTGTCATGAGAGAAGCAAGTAAAAGGTGCTAAATACTGCTTTCTTACGGATTTAATTCTAGCCTTCTCGATCAGGATGTGCAGCTCGCATCGGCCCAGTACGTCATTACGGACGAAAATCGTCCCGTGTCGAAAGATTTCGAAACGAATTTGGACAATTTCTACAACCCAAGCGTACTGCAGCCGATGAACTTTGCCGATCGTAATGAAACGTACCATCGGGTGAATCGGCTCGTGTACGACGCAACCAAAGGGCTCATACCGAAAGCGATCGAAATGAGCGATCTGGAGGAAGCGCGTTTAATTATGCTGTCGGTTCTTTTCTTCCAGGGACAGTGGACGGTTAGTAAAAATGGCAATTAATGTGGGGAAAAGCTTACTTACCGGCGGAAATCGTCCGCTATTTTCAGATTCCCTTCAATCGATCGTTCACGACGAAGGTTCCGTTCTACGATGAGAACGATCAACCGATCGGTATGGTGGAGATGATGTTCCAGCGAGGTATTTTCCCGTTCGCCGGCTACAAGGAGCTCGATGCCCAAATTCTTGAGCTTCCGTACGGTGCCAATCGACTGTTGAGTATGTTGCTGATAATGCCCCGGAAAGGTGTCCCGCTCGTTGAGGTTATCCGCAAGCTGAGCGGATACGGTGTTGATCGTGTGTTTGAGGAGCTTGACCGCAGTTTGGTGGACTTTGACGACGATGAGGTGGAGGTACATTTGCCAAAGTTTGAGTTCAGTTCCGATTACAATTTAATACCCATCCTCAACCAGGTAAGTTTTGAGGCGCTTCGAGCACAAGAACCAAACAAATTAAATCCCTTTCTGCTTGTTTTCCAGATGGGCATCCGGGAAGCGTTCGATTCTGGGTCGGCCAACTTTGGTAAAATCTCGGACCTCAATGCAATCTACATTAGCAGCGTCATACAGCAAACCAAAATCGTTGTCAACGAGGAGGGCACAATGACGGCCGCCGTCACTACCGGTGTCTTTGCAAACAAGGCCACACCGCCACGCTTCCTCGCAAACCGACCGTTCGGTTTTATGATCGTTAATCGACAGCAAAAAACGATCCTGTTTGCCGGCCAGGTTAAGCGACCTAACTTGGTTTAATGTCACTCACTTGGGGAAAGGGGAGGAAAAGCATTTTCGGAAGCAGGAGAGTCAATAAATGGCAGCAGTATTTTGTTTTAAATATCAAACTGTATCGCGCTATGTATTAGCTTAGGTAAGGGTCGATGTCACGCTCCATACGGTCAGATTCTGTTTCCGCCCCAACGGCACACGCAAGCAGCGTGTTGATGTTTTTCTCTTCTCCAGCACCGTATACATAACCGTTCGCTTTGTCGATTGCATTTTTAAGTCGAAGCAGGCTTTGCTCACGCCTAGAATCAAGCAGCAGGAACGACACTAGACTGTAATCCTCTACCATGGAAACGATCGCTGCGTTAAGTTGTTTGAATTTCTGTCCCAACCGGCTCGTATCCATGCATTCGAGCAGATAGCTTAAATCCAGTACTTCCGTGTAGTATTCCACATTGAACGGAAGCTTCGAGTCTTGTTCCTTTAGCTGGTCCGCCTTGCTAAGTACGTTCACGTGCGGCAATCCCATCTGCAGCATTGTGTGGAGGGAAAGCAACAGACAGGAAATGAATTTGTACGGCTCCAGGCAGTAGTGTGATTCTACCAGATGTACCGTACAGAGATGATAGCCTAACTGATCTAGCTTTGCGAAAATATTCTTTAGCGCATTGTTGTGCGTAAACAGTTCCACCTGTCCTGGGCAGTCGAAGATGAAGTAATTGCTGTCGAGACTTTTCAGCTGATCCAACAACCACTGAAAGTTTGTCTCGAGAAACTCGATGCAGTAGATGAGGGCTCCGTTCGGACCGAGCCCAAACTGTTCCATTGCGTCCTGCACCGTTATTAGCTGCATTATGTCGACCGCACTCGTGTACTCCATGTTGTCGTTGGCTGGGTCGAGATTCACCACCATCGCTTTACGGCCTATCTTTTCAAGGAATGCTTGCATTTTATGACAATAGCTTGTTTTGCCCGCTCCCGGCGGTCCAATCACGAGCTGCCCGTACAGTGGAGTTTGGGTGCGAAGCTTTACCAGGCTGTTGTTCTGCATCGTTTCTGTCGAAAAAACTGTCTACCGTGCACTATTTGTTTACAATTTGCGGCTTTGTTGTGATGTCGTGACAGCAGCTGATTTGACGTGTCGATCGTTGGTCGAGCGCTGATACAGGGTGTCTCGTACAGGGGAAAGAATGTTCCGACAAGCTTTATAAATGCAATTCATGCTTTTTTGAACAAAATGTATGCGTACCGGAGATCATACAAAATAATTTGTCTGATTTCGTCAAAAATAATGCAACTATTCGAATATATTTTTACGAAAAACAAGTTCCAAACAGTTGGTAAGGAAATGACAGATTGCACCACCTTGACATTTTACTTCCCTCTCGCGCAATCTTCCTCTTTGTTGCACCCAAGTTCATCAACGTCGCAGCCAAAGGAATGAAAAATCAATAATACAGCTTTGCTCCCGTACAAAGTCGAGATCCGCCAAGGAACGAATTATCATTATCATCGGAAAAGAAACGCGCCGTGTGTGTCTGTGTGTGCCTGTGCATTTGTGCGAGGAACTAGCATTGTTCAGTACCGTTGTGAAATAAGAACCCAAAACTAAACACAACACACTCGCGATGGCCGACAACGAGCAGAAAGCGATGCAGCTTATTGCGGAAGCAGAGAAAAAGTTAAACTCGTCGAAAAGTTTCTTTGGATCACTGTTCGGGTAGGTCAATTCGATTGCACGGGGCCACGGCACCCTCTATTATCGCTATCAGATCGAATGCGAAAGATCACGCAAAACAAGTGACTCACCACCGTGTGCTAATTTGCTAACGGAAGAGCTCTGTGGCAGGTCTGTCACCACCTTGCTGGAGGTTTCTCCACTCGGTGCTCCGAAAGGGTGTCTCCCACTTTTGCTCACACACACCCACCCAACACCATCCCGAGACTGGAATGAAGGGAACTCTTTGTGTACTCCCCAACACCCATTCGCAGTGCAACAGTAGCAGCAGCAGCATTACCTAGAAAAACAATCAATAAAACGCAAACTAATCTTCTCTGCGTCGTAATTTCTGTCCCATTTTGCCGTTTTAGTGGCGGTTCGAACAAGGTGGAGGAAGCGGTAGAATGTTACCAGCGGGCGGCAAACATGTTTAAAATGGCCAAGAAATGGAGCCAAGCAGGATCGGCCTTCTGCGAGGCAGCCAATCTGCATGCCAAAGCGGGCAGTCGACACGATGCAGCTACCAACTATGTGGATGCATCAAACTGTTACAAAAAGGTAAGTCTTTCTTCTTCTGTTCTACATACAAAGAAACTAATGGGCAAAATGCGCTTTCTCGTCCACTAGACCGATCCAAATGAAGCTGTAAACTGTCTGCTGAAGGCGATTGATATTTACACCGACATGGGTAGGTTCACGATGGCCGCCAAACATCATCAGAGCATTGCAGAAATGTACGAAAACGAAGCAAACGATCTGGTACGTGGATCACCTTTTTCAAAAACTGTCCTTAAATTTGCTAAATGGCCTCGGTTTTTTTTTTCTCAATGTAAAATAGCAACGAGCCGTACAGCACTACGAACAGGCGGCCGATTATTTCAAGGGCGAAGAATCCACCAGCTCGGCCAACAAGTGCATGCTGAAGGTGGCACAGTACGCGGCCCAGCTGGAGGACTACGAGAAGGCGATACAGATCTACGAGCAGGTGGCTGGCTCGTGTCTCGACAGCTCACTGTTGAAGTACAGCGCCAAGGAGTACTTCTTCCGTGCGGCCCTGTGCCATCTTAGCGTGGATCTGCTCAATGCACAGCACGCGATGGAGAAATACGCACAACAGTATCCAGCATTCCAAGACTCGCGAGAATACAAGCTTGTGAAGGTAAGCTTTTCCTACGATACCAACGACTCTTGCACTTCGCAATTCGTGTCCGTATCACCGAATCCCCGTAACGACAGTGGCGTGCGTCAGTATTCAAATCCCATTCGGGCCGTTCCTTCGTAGTGAGGACAGACTAAGACGATAAAGAAGATCTTTTTTTATTGGTAATTTCCAACCACAAGACTATCTGCTTTCAATCAAAAATACTTTCTGCGATTCTTGGAAGAAGATATCCTAGAATCATTTCACTTTCGGTTAGGACATATGATCCTTAGGACACAAATACCCACAACTTGCTTACCAACATGTGAGAGGCTCTTATAGGGATCCTATCTTTTAGATTGAGTACAAATATACAAATGAGTCAACAGATATCGGATTTCTTTCAAAATATTCACAACATCTCCTAAAACTCATTTCCCTTGCTTCTTTCTAGACTCTCTGCGAACATCTGGAGGAACAAAATGTGGACGGGTTCACTGAGGCGGTCAAGGAGTACGACAGCATCTCCCGACTGGACCAGTGGTACACCACGATTCTGCTGCGAATCAAGAAGCAGGCCAACGACAATCCGGACCTCCGATAAGCGGCTTACACCGAACTCCACTATCCTATCACAACCATCGTTCCCGATTGGTCACCCGATTTGTGCGTGCGCCCTGTGTATGTGTGTCTATCTGTGGCAACCCGCCAGCCACAAAACCGTCATTGTTTCATTTTTGGGACCGCCTGTGTTGGGTTCATTCAAACACACATTTTACTCTTGCTTTATGATTTTTTGTCTCTTAAGCGATATCTAAAAGGGACGGTACATATTATAAGTGGTACGGCTGGGACGGCACGTAAAGCACACTTTTAACCTCCCCAGAAACTCTCTATCCCACTGGAAACTTAAATGATAAACACAGTAAACAACAATTTTATCTTCTCTAAAAGCTAAGTACTCTATAAAGGAAAACAAAAACAAATGGCAAAAAGTATTCGCTAAAAGCTATAAACTGTAAAGAAAAACTCCCAAAACTATATCGAAACCACCATCGCATGGTCCCTCTGTTTTAGTGTGTAATTACTACTATTGTTACTGCTGCCACCTTCAATATCCTTCTCCCCTTCGTTTAGCACCACAGGGTCACAACCAGATGATCGATCGTATCTCCACGCGCGTTCTCCCCCTTAAATTGCGGTTTACGCATTACGTACGTTGAGTCAAAACACTGTCTCTTTCTGTAGAGCAAGCTTATTATACTTTGTTTTGTTAATAAATTTAACTGCACTATATATGTAGCTATTAAGACGTTATTAAGCAACACGGCCACAACGTGAATTGGATTGTGAGTGATCTTGAGCGAGAAATCCCTTGGACAGATGCTTTCGCGCCCCCCGCCCGCTATTTTGCTCTTCAACTCGGAAGGAGCGGAGATTTTGTTTTTGCCGCGGATTATAAATTACCAGCCTGCCAGTATAAAATAGCAAAAACAAAATAAAAAAAATAACGACGTTCAATAGGCTAGTGAATGCAATCCTTTTCGTGTTCGAGCATGTGCGTCCTCGATCAGATGGCGCTGCTTCGAAACAAGTTGGGAGGGGGTGGCATTAGCAACGAGTAATAAATAGTCATGATTCGCTACTCAATTCGACATAGTGGATAAAGGATATATAGGAATTCTAGTAAACAAAACAAGCAACACAAATATGTATCTTCAACACCCCAAAAAAAAAAAAAAAACCGCGCAGACAAGTAGCGAGAAGTTTAGAATCAATCACATTGTTACTACCATTATACTATAAATATTTGTGTGAGTGTGGCGTACGCTGGCTCGTGTGCAAATGATTGGATCCCGTTTTTGGCCACGCGTCATAAGTAATTTAAACCACATTAAAAATCCTACACACGAATGATGTGTGGTGCAGAAGCAGGTGGCTGTAAAAGACACGCACGCGATCAAGTAAGATAATAGCAAAGCACTAGTGAAATAAAATTTAAAAAATGTCGTTAAAACGAAGGGCTGATTGCCAATGGATGGCCTGCAATTATCACATTCTTGTTACAAAAACACACACACACACACGAAACATTAAACTATTATTAATGTAAACGAAAAAGCAGAAGCGGTGGCAATTATAAGCATATAATGTATTCTCGATTAATATGCGACACAAGACATACACCATACACTGGAGGACAGATAGAGGCAGTGAATGCTTAAAATGGTGCGGCAAGAAGGAACGAAAAAAACAGAGCAATGGAGTTAAAATCACACACAAAAACTATAACTAACGATTACATGTTTCCAATTGAATTGCAATAACAAAACTACCGTGAATGAAGTCAATAAAGTAAAATCAACGCTATATACACAGCTTGTGTTGCTTATTGTTGAGGTTTTGATAGTATCTGAGGCTCTCGAAGATGCAAAGGTGACCCTCTTCTACGAGTCAATCCAGAACCTTGACGTAGGCGTTGATGACATGGACATCTTTGGTGTGAGGCTCTACAGTGCAGCGGAAGCCATGAAGCTGGCAGCTGTCTACAATGATATATGGATTATGTGCAAACATATATAAAACATCTTTAACTCGGATTGTTGAATGAAGGATCCTAAGAAAGTTTTTTGTCATCTCATTCATGTAAAAGATATTGGAAAAATCTACAACAATCCTCTCCAGTAAAGCCGTTTTTTGAGGGACACAAGGTAAGAGGACCTGCATGGGGATGAACGTGTCTATTTGTTCTTCAAGTTAGAGAACTCTTCGAGAATTAGAGGATTTGATCAGCGTCATCAGCAAAATCATTGGTTCGAGTCGTTCATACGTAACAGATATTTCGAACTAGACTAATATCAGTAAGGACTGACTATCCAACTACGTGGTATCTGCAAGTATAGTAAGCCATTTCATGGCCGGCGTGAGCTAGAAGATCGTTGAGCCAAGACGAAGACTAATACCAAAATGTATCCTGAGCTATTACCAAGTTAAATTGCTAAAATCTCATTCCAGAATCTCGTAGAATCCCTTAGAATTACTAAAAAGCGTCGGTACGGTCTCAATAAGTCTCGTAAGCCATTCGATAGCCAGCATGACCTAGCAAGCCAAGAAGAAGGAATTGCTCAAAAGACGTAAGAGTCCTGGCAACTAGTATACTCTCTCATATCCGGGCTATAGTAAAAGAGAAGTAGAGAGACAGAGAGTTCATGTCATGAGAATGACATCGAACAATCCAGTCAAAATAGTTTTTCAAGTTTTAGGGATATCTCTTGAAGTCCAACTAAAAACTACAACTCAAAATATAAAATTGAGATTATCGAAAAAAGTGTCTTTTTCTCAACTCTACACGCTCTAGTGTAAAATGATCAATCGAACACGCAATTAAACCGAATGAAACCAAACAACCGTTGATGGTTGAGTTTCGCTACCGAGGAGTATGCAGCCCGGCAATTCACACACAATCTCAACCGAAAAAACCCTCCTCGAATATCCTTCCTGCAGCACCCAACCGGTCGGCAACTAGGGTGTGCAAGGATTTTCCACCCCTTGTCCTTTTGTTGGGGTTGCTCGCTATCTACGCACTACCACCAATATGTAGCGCGGTGGTAGCGGCTGCCGAACACATGTTCACTTTCGCGCGCACCCCACTACTAACCTATCGAAAAACGCACACATACATCACCATCAAAGTAGTCACCCAAACGTCCTTTTGCGTTTATTGGTATGTGTTTGTGTGTATGAGCGTATATGTAGTATAATTGTTGCCGTTTCCACACAACAACACCTGGGGAGTGGTGGTTGGTTTTTTTTTTGCATGCGCACAACAAACGTGCACACGTTCGGTAGCGTGTATTGGTGAGTGCGATTGGGCCGACAGGACGTACAGCAAGGATATTTCTGTCATTCCCTCTTTTTTCACCCTTTGCACCGTTTGGAGGAAAATTCGGAGGAAAATAAATCCTCCAGCTCCCAGAGACACGGGTTGTAAGTGCGTGTGCTAGTTGTCAATCGCGTTCCAGTTCGCGGACGGTTCCTCCGCGGTCTTCGATAAAATGTGTGTCCGTTGTCGGGAGTTTAGTACGAGCTTTCCTTGGTCGGAAAAGGAGCCGAGAAAACGATAATAAAACCGTTAAAATAATCAGTTCCACATAGTTACGGTGTGGTAATGTCAGACACGCCGAGCGAATTATCTGTGTCCGAATGTTCGATCCGCAAATCCGTGTCATTGCATGATAGCGTGAAAGAGAGCCTCCAGACCACGTCGACGACGAGAGTAGCGGTGCGACGGGGGCAACGATGGAGATCCAAATTATGAAATCGTTCGTCTGAATTCATCTGAGGTGGTCCTCTCTGTACACTGTAAACTAAAGTGAACCGTGCGACTAGGAAAGTCCAAGTGATGTTTTGTTGTTTGTGTGAAGCTGTTGGCAAACGTAATAAAGCGTGAAAATAATCGCCATTACCACTGCGACAAATTGCCATAAACATTGTGTTGTAGTAAAACAAACTTTATGTGTTTTTTTTTTCAATAACCTGTGTAGGGAGAGCCTAGAGTTTCGGAAGCAAAGAATTGCCACATCACGAAAAAAAACAAACCCTCTAACGGGGCGGGCCAGGTGATGTAGTTTTAGGTTGAGTTTTGCTCAGTGCCATCCATTCGCGCATAGTAGGCTTTTTTTCCTCTCGAAACACTAAACACTATCCAACAACACCCCTAAAGAGATGTGTGTTGCTAGATAGCACCGAACCGAGCACGCATGGGCTTGATGGGTGGAAAAAAGTGAACAGTAATAATTGGGTCAATTTTTGGGACACTCTCCGGGGGGACACAACATTCATAACGATTCATAAGCATTACGGAACATTAAACGTGAACATTACACAGTGCCCGGATATCGGTCCCCCTACCCGGTGATGACAATCCGATTGTTTGATGCAGATATCTTCTCCATTCGGACAACCTAGCCGAGTATATCCGCCCCCTCTACCATTCGAATGAGATGCAGCAGTAAAGTACAACAACAACAACCTCGACCACAATTCACGATACACTGTGCGATAATCGAATTGTGCTCAGTGCGGGAGCTATGGAAAAACGTGATCCCGCGAAAGAATCCGTTGGTGTGTAGTTGGACGTTGGCTACGGGTACTGGGATGCGAATTGGACATGCACACATACACCGACACCATGTCATCATTAGGAGGCTTATACGGCTTCTAGAACTCCCGAACTTCCAAAAAAAAGGACTAACTACTGTCCGGCCTGTCAGCCGTCAGTAAACTTCTACTAGCAGTAGTTCGGTTGGCAAGCCAACGCACAACACATCTCTCGGACGGTAATCAATTAACGCAGGTGGATGGAAATGTGTCTATGATGAGACTATCGAAAGTGTCGCCGAAGAAATGTTTTTTTCTTGTCTTATGTTTCGCCGTACTGATATTATTAGTGTTCAACTTAAGGTAAGTCTTAAGCATCCCTGCTTATGGTATCTCCCAAATGAGTAATCCCGTTTTGTTGTGCTCTTTTTACGCAGGGATAAAGATTGGAGTACGAAATCGCCACATGTGCTATATGCGAGAGATGAATACCAGCTGGATGAGACTAATCAGCGGCACGAGGTACTGTACATCTGCGTTTAATATGTAATTAACCGTGTTTAGTACGGCGAGATTAGATCTTTTGCTAGCCTCCATAATGCGATGCTCCATTGACACGCAAGGCTCTACTGCTCGTGTGCTTTCATCCCGTTTTAGCCCTCTATTACGACCGTTGAAGCAGTCGATCCAGCTGATCATGCTGACAACAAGGAGAACGATATCGCCGATTACGGCAAGTCCCGATCGGACGAGCGGCCTAAGGAAACGCTGACCGCTAGCGATCTGCCATGGTACTTCTCGCAGGGTATGCGATACCCTAAGCCAGCGAGACGCAATCGCAAAACGAACAAGCGGCTGGCTAGACTGTTACCGAGTGAAACGTCGCGCGGTGATCGTATCAGCAACCAGCTGATGTTCGTACCGCCCAACTACGAGACAATCAAACGCAAGGGCAAGCTGAAAACGATCCTGCTCTACAACGGGCTTAGCCCGTGGAACGTGAAAGCCGGCCGGGATGTGTTTCTCAGCTCAAAGTGCCCCGTTTCCACCTGCTCCATTACGGCGCAGCGAGAAAAGGCCTCCACCGCCGATCTGGTACTGTACAAGGATCACTACATCCCACCATCGGTTCCCCGGTCGCCGTATCAGATCTACATGATGTACTTCCTGGAGTGTCCGTACCACACGCAGCACGTTAAATATCCGGACGTGTTTAACTGGACGGCTACGTACAGGTTTGTTCCGAGTTCTTCTTGACAAGCACTAGAACATTGGATTTAAAGCAATCTTCATCCAACACAGGAAGGATAGTGATATAGTCGCACCGTACGAGAAGTGGGAATACTTTGATCCTCGCATCAGGCAGGTGGAGCAGGATCGGAACTACGCGCTCAACAAAACGCGCAAGGTGGCCTGGTTTGTTTCGAACTGTGGCGCACGCAATGGACGCCTTCAGTATGCACACGAGCTACAGAAATATATTCAGGTACGAGGAGATGAATCCAGATGCACATGAGTATCTAACCATACCATATCCCTTTTGTTTCAGGTCGATATTTATGGTGCCTGTGGAACGTTCAAGTGCTCCCGCAGTACGGCGGAGCGTTGCTTCGAGATTCTAGACCGTGACTACAAGTTCTATCTTGCCTTCGAAAATTCCAACTGCAAGGACTACATCACGGAAAAGTTCTTCGTCAATGCCTTAACGCGCAATGTGCTCCCGATCGTGATGGGCGCCCGGCCCGAAGACTACGAGGCGAGCTCACCCCAAAAGTCGTACATCCACGTGGACGAGTTCGGTTCGCCGAAGGAGCTGGCCGAATATCTTCACCTGCTCGACCGTAACGATGAGCTGTACAATTCCTACTTCAAGTGGAAGGGTACGGGCGAGTTTATCAACACGTACTACTGGTGCCGGGTGTGCGCGATGCTCCATGACGAGGCCTCCTTCCGGCGGCCTAAATCGTACGACGACATTAACGAATGGTGGCGTGGACCGGGCGTCTGTACGAACGGATCGTGGCGCAATTATAGGGCACGCAATCCGGAAAAACCGGCAGCCGATAGCCGATGAGCGGAAGGCACAACATAGAAAGGCGATGAAGATGTATTATAGCAAAGTTCCTTTCTTTTGAATTTAAATGCTTGTAGGAGAGCTGCCATACTAAGACAGACAGACAACGGTTGCAATAGGGTCCTGCGAGATCCTTGATGCGAATCTTTGGGTATTTATTTCTTAAGGACGGTTTCAGTTTTACCAAGTTACTTAGCAGGATTATTTATCACGATTCAGGCGTGTACTAATCGTCACATTCCGTTGACATGACGTTGGGGTCATGGCGGTAGGAGTTGCTCATACAGTATTAGTACGCGCGCGCGACTAGCTAGAATAGAAGCATTTATGGGAAATGTGAAGGTTAAGGTGGAAGTGTGCTTTACGTTCCTTCCAACCGGTGGATGAAATGCACAAGGAACTCTACTTAGCCATCGAAACGATTTCAAAACTACTACTAAGAGCGTCTGGTCTGAGAGGGCGGCTCCGCGGCTGTAAGGAAATTATGTTACTTAATCTATTTTTCAAAATATATTATCTTTTGATCGATGTAGATAAAACAGAACGTGAGACGAGGAATTGGGATTTTTCTTTTTGGGACTTGATTTAATTGTGAATTTCAAATGTGTTGATTTTGTTGTGAATGTAATAAGGGAATAGTTTGTACTTATGGCACGTAAATCTCTAACGAACTAAATGCGTATACAGCAGCAGAGCTGGGTAATTGTAAGCCAGCGATTAAAATTGGCAGGATTTCAACTTTACGACGAGTTCTTTGATCTCGTTTTGGGGCGCATTCTTGAGTAGCTTCATCAGTATCTTACGCTTAAGGGCTCCTGCCTCGACCGATTTAGAGAGCTAATAAGAGAGGGAGAGAGAAAGAGGGAAGCAAGAAGTATAATGTTTGTGGCTCGCCTTTTTGACGCGAATTCCTGGAATATTGTATGCATTTTACAAAAAAGAAACTCATTTTTAATGGTGGTCGTAGGAGAACTCTTACAGCCTTAACCCAATTTTACAAAAAGAAATCTATAATACTTCTCTTTGCTGAGCAGCTTTGTAAAAGGCAATATTCTTGTACATATGGCATTGTTGCGAAACTTGCAACATCGCATCGCAGGTGGTAGGTCTGAAACCTAGCTTGGCTAGGCTTTAGCAAGGTTAAGGTGCTTCCTTACCCATATATTTTTCTCATCATCTTCGGGTGAGTTTTGCAATCATAGAACTACATTCTCTAGAATGTAGTTCTATGTCCGGAAGCTTATCCTCCGTTTGAAGTTCCCAACGGTTTCTCCAAATAGGGAAGATAACATACTTCTGGTGCATTGAAGAGTACAAAAAAATCGTCTTAGACCAATAAGTGCATCTCACACGGAACTTTTGTTTAGTTTAGCACAATTGGAAAATTTGACTTAATTTCAGGCCAGGTCAAACAATTCGCAAGGGATTCCCAAAGAAAAACGATTTAAGGTTTTAAAATGGAGTTTTCTCAAATGGAAGTACCGGTGATCAGGACAAGAATTGTGCTTTCTTGACGATCAACAATTTAAGCCTATCGATAGATGGTTCGTTTGGACACACGATCGTCGGTAAGAAAATTTAGTAAAACGATTCCATTTTTTTTTTGTTAATGCATACGTTACTGTAACCGTTCCTCACATCCACCAATAGCACTTACCTCGTACGCTCGTTTAATAATGGCTGTGGGCATACCCGCCAACTTGGCTGCATTGAATCCGTACGATTTTGGACATGCGCCCCCGGTGTATCGGTACAGAAACGTGACCGTTTCCTGGGTAGGATCATCGCTATCTTCGTTTTCCACCATGCAAGCCTAAAGAACGAAACGAGATGTAAGCCATAGTTCTTCTTCTCTGTTCTATTATCCTTCTGTCTCCATTTCGCTTACCATATGTCCAAGAACAACACGCGGATCATCGTGGAAACTGTCCACCAGATTGTGGTAATGCGTCGAAAACATCGTGCGACATTTCAAATCCGCCAGAAAGTGTACCACTGAACCAGCGACAGCCGTCCCATCGTATGTTGCCGTTCCGCGACCCAATTCATCCAACAGCACCAGACTGTCGGCGGTCGCATGCTTCAAGATGGCGGACGTTTCGTTCAACTCCACCAGGAATGTGCTGTGTCCGGCCATAATGTCATCGCTTGCACCGAGTCGCGTAAAGATACGATCGATAAGCGTCATTCGGCAGCTTTGGGCCGGTATTCTCGATCCGATCTGTGCCATTACGGCCAGCAAACCAACCTGTCGCATCAGTGTACTTTTACCGCCCATGTTTGGGCCGGTAAGTAGCACCAAATTGGCTTTACCTTCTCCACCACCGATTGCTATGCCGTTCGGGATGAAATTCTCTGCCGCATCGCTCGTAATACACGGATGAGTTCCTTCCTCGATTTCGATGAACGATTTGTTGCCCCCGTTTGCCGGATCGTCCTTATCGAGCAGTTCCGGAACGCAGGCGAGTCCTTCCGAGCGGGCATATTCCGCTAGGGAAGTTAGCACATCGAGCATGGCCACCAGATCGATGCATCCCTTCCACATTTCGTAATCGCGCGAGAATCGCTCAAAGATTCGGCGAGCCAAATCTTTCAGGACCGTTTTCCTACGTTCTTCCAGCTGCATCATCTGCTTCAGAAAGTGACGCGTTTCCTCGGTGTAGAATCGTTTCGCACCATTCTTGCCAGATTTGGTACCTTCCAGTGTGTAGTCGCTCGTCGCTTTCTTTGCTCGTGCTTCCGGAACTTCCAGCTGGAAGCGTTTCTTATCGTTTCCGACGTATTTCACCGTGCACCCGAAGAACTTCCCCTGCTGCACGAGATAATCTTCCAGTTCATCGTTTAAATCTTTGATTTCCTGTTCGATGGCGTCGTACTCCGCATCGAGCCCCTTCTCCGGTACGATACTTCCGCTCTTGAGCGCATTTTCGTGGTCGAATGAGTTTTCAAAGAATTTTATCTGCTTTTCCATCGACGGGAAGGCGCCCGGTGGGTTGGAGTTCGCCTTTTGAGTTAATCGAACGAGAAGTTTGGAAGAAACAGCCGAAAAAAGCTTCGGTAGCGATAGCAGAGATTCGAATCCTTTCAGTGTGGCGATGAAATCGCGCATTTTTTTCTTCCCGTACACGTGCTCTTCGTACAGAATGGCCCGTTTGGCTGGATGATTGTGAAGCGCCAGTCCAAACCCGTGGATCTGAGCTAGATGTCGCTCCATGTCTGGGAGTTGTCCAAGAATCTGGCGAACGTCTTGCAGCAGATCGACATTATCGATCAACTCTCCGACCGCTTCCTGACGCTGCAGAATCTCCTCCTTAATGCAGCTCGGTGCACAGACCCAGTTGTGGAGCAACCGTTTACCGAACTTGGTGCAACAATGGTCCATCCGGTCCACCAGAGAACCTTCTGATCCGACGATCTTCAGATTGTTCAGTGTTATTGAATCCAGCACCATGAAGCGTTTCGCTTTGGCAGCTCCAAGACGCTTCTCAAACGACTCGTTCAATGCTTTGCTTTCATCAAACGGGACGTACTCTTCAAAGGTGGCCAACGAAAGTACCTGCTGATCGAGAAGACATCGCTGCAGATACCAAACACACCCGCCGAGAGCTTTCAACGCAAGCTCGTACGACTCTTTTGGCGTTAGCCCCAAACTATCAGCCTCGTCTATCATGGTGCGCAGCACCGGTGGCCATTTGGAGCCTTCCACCGTCGATCCTTCTCCGTAGATCGATCCCGCAAGATACTTGAGCGTGGTTTCACCCGACCAAAATTGACTGCCTGTAGTGAGCGCTTCACGCTTTACGTTTGCAAGCAGAGTACGCAGGATGCGCTGTGTTCCCTCCGACATGGTGCTAGCGCCGGCACGTTCATGCAGCACCAGCACCGGTGGATAGTGCGACAGGAATGTAAGGAGACGTGATTGCTGATTATCATCTTCAAACTCACCGAGATGGAACAATCCGATCGAGGTGTCAATGAAGCAAACTCCGTACCGACTGCCCGCTCCTTGTCGGACAGTTTCCGCAAGGGCCAGCATGTACCGTGGCTGGTAGTTTGCAGTGATGCTAACCTGCTGCCCGAACACCTCCGTTCCCATCACGGTTATCTGACAAATCTCGCGCCGAACCACCTTGTCGTACTTGCTGTTCGTACGCTCGGTTTTACAACGTTCCTGCATCATATCGGGTGTTTCGGTTTGTTCGACTCGAGCCACCTTAAAACCCTTTTCAACGAGCGTGGTCGACATACGATCGTAGGCCGCCTCGGGAAAGCCAGAATGTGCGAACTCACCCTTCATGAAGCTGAAGCCCAGCTCCGTAACGCCAACCTCCGCATCCATGTGGTACAGTTCGTAAAACTTGCCCACCTTGAAGAACAGGACACAGTCGAAGTTTTTGCTCTTCAGTATCCACCATTGTCGCATGGCCTGTAAGCGCGGAAATCAGAAATTGAGGGATTTTATGTTAAAATTGTTTCATGTCGAACCAAACCACCGCAAGCGCAAACTTACCGGTGTCAGTGTACTAAGATACGAATCAGGCACGTACAGCGTTCGGCCATCGTACTTGTCACTGCCGGGCCGATTACCGTGAATGTCTTTAATTTTGTTCGGTTTCAAAAAGTCCAGCTTTTGGTGTGTCCAGACGGTTGGTTCGTCTAGTGCGGGACCCGGTTCATCGATCGTTTCATTCAATTTTTCTAATTTTATCTTTTTCTGCACCGGTCCATCTTCCGATGCTTCTTTCACCTGTTCCTCGGACTCGGTCGGTTCATTTGGTCGCTCGAAAGCGGACAGCAACGTGAACTGTTTCGTTCCCGTCTGCTCATCATGGTCCTCGAGATTGTTATTGTTCGGTTTATTCTCATTATTCAGACCACCGGTGTCACCATCCTCGTTGTCGGACGTATCGTCCAGCATCAGCACACGACGACGCTTCTTTTTCGTTGCAATCTCTTCTTCTCCCTCATCTTTCACGCTCAACTTTACCGGTGCAGGTCGTTTTTCCTTGCCAATTGATTCTTTTTCCTTTTTAAAGATGGATTTTGAGCTTTTCGGAGTACCACTGGTTTGATTGTTCAACGAAGGCCGTTCGGCAGCAGAAGCAGATGCAGCAGCAGCAAGCGCACTCGTCGGGGTTGATGGATTTGCCGGTTTTTTCGTACTTGCGGGCGACCTAGCGAAGTAATTGTGCAGTGTGTTGGGAGAGCTGGGGAACTTTTCCTTATTTTTGGACATTTTGCAACGGAGAACACACAAGAAATCACTAAAAAATCGTCACTCGGAATAATAGGATCCACCACCACAAGCACGAGCAACAAACCGCGCGACTTTTTGTTTCGGCGTTTGACGTTTGACGCGCGCTTTTTCAAACGGCCAAGGTTTGCATAGCAAAGATGGGGTGTGTGCTTATCTTAGACGAAGACAAGGACTCTAATTTTTTTATTATTTTGTAATATCCTGTAGCGTTAGGTCCACAACCGGTAACATTGTGAAGAGTTTGAAAACGTCAGAGTAGATTATGACCATTGGGCATGACAGTGTGCTGCGCAACTGTCATGCTAAATAAAGGACATTCGTTTTTGGATCGTTGTACAGACAACATCTACTGCCTTCTGTTCTTCCGTACTTCCGCCCTTCCGTTCTTCCGTTCAGTACTTACCTTTCCGATCTTCCGACGTTCGACAATCACGTCAATTTCTGATAGTGAGTTTATTCGATCCGTAATAACGGTGAGAAAGTGTCGTTATTACATCTCAGAAGTGGGATACTGCTCCGTGCCGCCGTTTGTGTCATCTTGGTTTACACCATGCCCACCCGTGATGAAATGCTGTGCGTTCTGTCGAACGCGGGAATTGTGGTTCCCCCTTCCGTTACCATCACCCAGATTCGGAGATTGTTTGCTGAGGCCATGGGGATTGAAACCCCACCGTTAGCAGACGAGGAAGCTTCCACTGAAGCGCTTTTGGTAGACACCACCAACACGTGCCCGTCCGCCATTTTGGACGCTTCCAGTGCTACACCCGCTAAGCGCGATGCCGCCATTTTGGACGCTCCAAGTGACGCGCCCGCAACGTGTTTCCCCGCCATTTTTGCTGATGCCACAAAATGCGATTATGTACATGAGAATGTGGATGAAGAAAATAACTTGGTTAACAACCGCGACCCGGCTAACAAATGTGATTCGGCTGTTGTGCAAGATACCCCAGATGATGAAATTCGCCGATTGCAACAACGTTTGGAGCTGCTTGAGCTGCGTCGCAAGATTCAGGCTTTGGAACATCAAACTGAATGTGCCTCATCACCGGTCGCTGATCTGAAACTCGACAAAACCATCGAACCCTTTACGGGAGACGACGAGAGATGTATCATCCAATGGTTAGACGATCTCGATTACACTTTCTCCTTACATCGGGTTAAGGATGCTGATAAATTCGTCCATCTTCGTCGGCTGCTTAAAGGATCAGCAGCTATCGTTGCACAGTCATCTCGTGCTACTACTCTGGAACAGTTAAAGGAAGAACTCGTCTCAACCTTGAGTGTGCCGCCTACTATTGAAGCCGTTCTTCGGCAATTGCGATCCCGTCGTCTTTCTCCAAAGGAGACTGCCTTGCGCTATGTCCTGGACATGCAACGTATCGCCAGTCGTGCTCCCATTCCGGAACCCGAACTGATCAATATTATCCTCGATGGGCTGGATAGTCCATCCCTTACTGCCGGCATGCGGTTTATGGCAAACAACGTGGACGACCTGAAGCCGATGCTAAAGACATTCGAAACCGTTCGGACCCGAAGAATCCTCAAGCCGACGACGACATCACCTTCTGTTCCGGGTAAGGCTGCTGCCTCGACTAGCCGAGAAGCAACGCCAAACATCAACCGGTGCTACAACTGCTCGGAGTACGGACATCATAAGAGTGCCTGCACCCGCCCCAACCGACCACCGGGGGCTTGCTTCAAGTGTTTCCAGATGGGGCATAATTACAAAAATTGCCCAAAAGCTGTCGCGAATGCTGCCACACATCCGGATACTACTGCTCGCGTTGTGACTGATGGTACTGAAGCTCTGACGCTAGGCGAGTTACAAGAGGTGAGTGTCTCTTTTCTTAAATTAGGAAAACCGGTTGTGATAGTGAAGGGTATTCAATCTCTATTTGATACAGGTAGCTCCGTAAGTTTTATAAACGAGTCTATAGTGCCTGTTGAACTTTTAGCTGCGTTGGCTCCGTCTAGATTTCGAGGCCTTGGAAACTCTTTACTTTATACTCGTGGTCAGGTGACGTGCCGTATAAAATTCAAGCAGGTGATCCTCAATCACTCCTTTATTATACTACCCAAGGATTCTATGGCCTGGCCAATAATTATAGGTAGAGATTTGCTTCCTTCACTTAACGTTTATCTTACGCACTTTAAGAATTATCTCTCTCTCACACAATCCCCTCAGAGGGGAATCGGAATTCAGAATCAGAATTTACTAGATGAAGCAACCAACGAAATTTCTGCTATTGATGTTTATGGATTAGAAACTGAACTTGATGTTGGTCCCACATTATCTTCAAAAGACTCCGCTATTGTCTTATCAATTATTAAAGAAAATTATCTTAACAATTCTACTCAGTGTACTCAGTTAACGAATTATAAAATGAAAATTAACCTCACTCATCAGACTCCTATTTTCACTAAACCTCGTAGACTCTCTTATGGGGAACGGAATCAAGTTAAGGAAATCGTATCGAAATTACTCGAGGAACAAGTTATAAGACCAAGTCATTCCCCTTATGCTTCGGCCCTGGTGCTCGTTAGGAAGAAGAGTGGAGAAATACGGATGTGTGTGGACTATCGATCGTTAAACAAGATTACTGTAAGAGACAACTACCCTCTCCCATTGATCGAGACTTGCTTAGAGCATCTTAGTAACAAAAAGTTCTTCAGTTTATTAGATCTAAAAAGTGGATTTCATCAAGTACAGATGGAAGAATCTTCTATTCCTTACACTTCCTTTGTCACTCCTGATGGTCAGTATGAATATACGAAAATGCCCTTCGGCCTTAAAAACGCTCCCTCCGAATTTCAGCGCTTTATTAATTTGATCCTCCGCGAATTCATCGATGATGAAAAGGTAGTAGTCTACTTGGACGATATTATAATTGCTTCTGCCGATCTCTCATCCCACCTGGAAACCCTTCGATCTGTTTTGAGAAAAATCAAACAGTCCGGTCTTGAACTTCGGGTAGACAAGTGCAAGTTTGTGCATGAGAAGTTGGATTACCTGGGGTACCAAGCGAGTGCTTCGGGTATCCGACCGAGCGACAGACATATTGAAGCTCTACGAAACTACCCGATGCCCTCGAACACAAAACAACTTAGAAGATGCTTAGGATTATTCTCTTACTTTCGACGTTTTGTCCCCTCATTCTCTTGCATAGCTAAACCCCTTACCGAATTACTTCGAAAGGATGCTATCTTTAACTTTGATACTAGTTGTCGTGAGGCTTTTGAGACGCTTCGTGAGAAGCTCATTCAATCTCCCGTTCTCGCCATTTTTGACCCAAAAAGGGAAACCGAGCTCCACTGTGATGCCAGTTCGTTTGGATTTGGAGCTGTTCTGTTGCAAAAGCAGGATGACAAGAAACTTCATCCTATCGCCTACTTTTCGAAAACGACCTCGAAAGAAGAAGCGAAGTTGCATAGCTACGAGCTAGAAACGCTTTCCGTTATCTACGCACTTAAGAGATTCCACACTTATGTCCATGGCCTTCCTTTAAAAATATACACGGATTGTAACTCATTGGTTGAAACCCTAAAGAATCGTAATGGGTCTGCGAAAATTGCTCGATGGTCCCTTTTTCTAGAGAACTATGAATATACCATCCATTATCGTTCCGGAGCATCTATGGTTCATGTGGATGCATTAAGTCGAACTGAAGCAGTGGGTGCAATTAGCGAATTGGACCTTGACTTCCAGCTTCAAGTTGCTCAATCGAGAGACCCTGCCATTGACTCGATGAAACGTAAGCTCGAAGCAGGTCCCGTTAATGGATTTGTCTTGCAAGATGGGTTGGTCTATCATCAGTCTTCCTTCTATCCACTTCAATTATATGTACCTCGGGAAATGGTGGATAATGTCATAAGATATAATCATGAAAAGATTGGCCATCTCGCCACTACGAAGACCTTTCACACTATACGGCAGCATTATTGGTTTCCGCAAATGGTGTTTCGTATTGACAACTTTATCAAGAACTGCATAAAGTGTATTGTCTATTCAGCACCCTCTAGGACAAATAATCGTAACCTATTTAGCATCCCGAAAGTACCACTACCTTTCGACACTTTGCACATAGACCACCTGGGTCCATTGCCTAACACTGGGTCTCGCAAGAAATATGTTTTAGTCATTATAGACTCCTTTACTAAATTCACAAAGTTATATGCTACCGCCACCACTAATACTCACGAGGTATGTGATGCGCTCAATCAATACATGACCTACTACAGCCGACCAAAACGGATTATTAGTGATCGAGCAACGTGTTTCACTTCAAACCTTTTTAAGGAATTTCTCGAATCTCACAATATATCTCATGTACTCAATGCTACAGGCTCGCCCCAAGCGAATGGCCAAGTAGAACGCGTTAATCGTGTGCTACGTCCCATACTAAGCAAACTGTCTGACCTTACTGATCATTCTGATTGGAGTTCACATTTACGATCTGCCGAATACGCTCTTAATAATACAGTCCATAGTTCCACGGGTTTCCTTCCATCTACTCTTCTTTTCGGTATTGAGCAACGTGGCTGGGTCTTGGATGAGTTACGAGAGTTTCTTGATTCCAAAACAACAGATGTTAGTCGTGACCTCAATCGTATTCGTTCAGAAGCACAGGAAAACATCAAGACATCCCAAGCCCGAAATGAGCAGTATTTTGCAGATAGGAACAAGCCAGTTCCTAATTTCACTGAGGGAGATTTAGTCGCTATCAAATATACTGACACGAGCGGTGTCAACAAAAAGCTCAACTGTAGGTTTCGCGGACCCTATGTAATCCATAAAGTTCTTCCCCATGACCGATACGTAGTTAGGGATGTTGAGGGATGCCAAAATACACAAATGGCCTACGATGGCGTTCTAGAAGCTGATAAGCTTAGGAGATGGGCCAGCAATATGTAATCACGATATCGTTAAGTCAGGTAGAATTGAGGTCAATCCTAGGTCAGGATAGCCGAGCTGTAATATCCTGTAGCGTTAGGTCCACAACCGGTAACATTGTGAAGAGTTTGAAAACGTCAGAGTAGATTATGACCATTGGGCATGACAGTGTGCTGCGCAACTGTCATGCTAAATAAAGGACATTCGTTTTTGGATCGTTGTACAGACAACATCTACTGCCTTCTGTTCTTCCGTACTTCCGCCCTTCCGTTCTTCCGTTCAGTACTTACCTTTCCGATCTTCCGACGTTCGACAATCACGTCAATTTCTGATAGTGAGTTTATTCGATCCGTAATAACGGTGAGAAAGTGTCGTTATTACAATTTTAAAAATATTTGTACACATATTTCCGTTCGAAATTCGTAAAATATTTAAAATGGATATATTTTTCTATAGAAGCACAATAAAAAGAAGTGAAAATATCTTAATTTAGCAATAAACAGAAAGACAACAACATGCGTAAAACGTTGCGCAAAAGACTGTTGCAAGGTTCCGTCCGATCGTCCTGTCATGAACCAAAACAGTTTTCTTCGTGCGTCGAGTGCCGGTATTGCTGTTGTGAAGGATAACGGGTGAAAATCTCGCTAAACACTCGATTACTGTACTATATGTAAGTGATGCAAGAACAAGAACAAATCAGTGAGCAGCACGTACGCGGACCTTTAAATCTCAAGAATCTGTGCAACATTGTAGCTCGCACTTGAGCTTAGGTAACCAGAGACAATGCATCGCGGACGATCGTGCCGATCATCGTTTGTTGAAGGTGGTTTAGTAGTTAGTAGAATGCATCAATCGATCAATCAGAGATCCTGTAAAAAACAGAACAATATCGATAGCATCAGAAATACCAACAACATCAAAGCAGATATGCAAGCAGAATATGGTATTGTTTGCCACGTAGTTTCATTAGAGTATCGTAGTATAAAAGCGATTGTGTGTCCAAACTATGAAGTGAGAAGTGTTGTGATCAGGAATATTACGACTGGAACTGTCGCACTGTGTTGGCAGCTTCCCAGCGTTGGTCTGCAGGATGCAGACTGCGAGCAGCAGGTGATCTTTCCCCAAAAAGAGCAGAGCCTACCTTATTCTAGTTAGGTGAGTAGAATGGCTAATCAAATGGTGCTGGTTCGACTAGATACATGAATAGCTACATCAATTAAACTTGCATGATCGTTTTCCCCAAGTTTTGCCATAACTTGCCACATCCGGACATTTTTAAGGTTCGTCTTCTTCAGCCGTTTCACACAAATTGAATTCAAATTCTATCAACATGTTGTAAAACTAGAATTCTAGGGTTTTACTCATTTTATTTTATTTTTATCCAATTTTTTCTTTCACACAAAACTACTCAGCTGTTTCTTTCTGATGAACAAACTGGTTTTTTTATTATAAAATGTTTAAAATTCGAGTTTTGTTACTTTGGTACGGTGTAGTTAGTTTTAAGTTGTTTGAATTGCTTCAGCTGCGTCAACGAAAAGCTCAACATTATTCATAATTAAATTAGATCATTAAATTTTCACTATTTCCTTTCAATAGATGTCCCTATTATCTAATAACACTTTCTCCACACGCTTGTAGTGGTGGTGTACGAACATACGGGTCTTGGTCTTCATTCTTTGGGAGGGTTTGCAATCAGCATCATTATCATCATGTGGTGGTAACGTTCAACATTTCCCTATCGTTTGTCTTATTTAGCCAGAAAACGCGAAAAACACTCGTGGTTTATCGGCGCTTTGTTAAAATATATGATAGATTAGATTGTCATTAGCCTATCGTGTTTTGCTTAAGAGAAAATGTTTTGTCTTTTTTTAAGTTTCTGTTTCGTTTCATATAAAAAACAAACAAACAAACGCTCGTGTCCTTTTACCACACGCAAACCGCAGCCACCATCGTACGATGTGAGCCTGTCAGCTCAACTGCCAGCTTTTTATGGCGTTGGATGTGTGAGAGAGAGAATGAGTAAGAGGAGTAGTTGGTAAATTAGAACAAATAAAACCTAACTAAATAGGTGCATAAGGACATAAAGACTAGAGTCAAAATTGTAGCTAGCGACAATTGCTTGCGCTCTTCGATGGGTTAGAACTAAACATTGGAACTAAGTATCAATTAATAATGGGGGTTTCTCCCAACAACAAAAAAGAGTGCTACAGAGGGAAGAAGGGTAGATAATTAAATGTCTTTTAAGAGTTTAAGGAGTATTTCGTCCTGCTGGCTTACGCGTATTACGCGGGAGCGACCTCGTCTCACAGATCTCCTCTTTTTTGTTATTGCACTAGCTCTTGTCGACACATATCGATCCTCTATGTGGTGAGTCCTTGAGGTAGTTTATAAGGCACAATCGGGTCTGGACGTTTCGAGATTGGTAGAGTTGCTACTAACATGGCACCCGCGCATCCAGCATTCCAGGATCGAAATAAGGTCTTACTCAGAGTTTTACAGGTCTATACAAAATATTGTCTTACTATCACAGCTAGGGAACAAGTTTTAAGTAAATTGAAGGAAATGAGAAATGTGTGCTTAAAAAAAAACTGGAACCGAAAAGAAAACGTCCGTTCTGTATCAATCAATTCTCGAAAAGGGTTAAAAACTCGTCAATTTTGCTTAAGAAGAAGAAAGACAGCAACAGCAGCAGTTGTGAACCCTGTGCGTGCCCACGGGATCGGGTTTCGGCACTTTTGGGGCTTTGTCTTGCGGTAACCTCGATATATCCCACAATAGTGCTTCTATTAGTACTAGGCGTATATGTATAGATGTGTATATATAGTTAAATCGTTAACACTAATGTCTTTTTTCAGTAAAATTTCCCAGCGTTGCCTACCACCGGGCTTGGCTGTATGCATTCTTTAACCGTCCGTTTTTTTTTTTCTTGGTGGTAAGACTCCACCCATCCCTCCATATTGTAGTCACGACGAGAAAACATCGGGGTCTTTTAAATGTCTTTGTCAGATTGTTTGGTCGCTGGCGTTGTTGGGTCATCCGGTTTCGTATCATTCGACTTGCTGTCGGATTTTGACTCTACCACCTCACTAGGAACTTCACGCTTCACGCTGGAGGGTTCCAGTGCTGACGGTGCGGCTGGCGCGGAAGTTGATGCTGAGCTACTAGCGCCTGACTGTGCCATTGCCGCCACTGAAGCTGTCTGGTTGAAGAGTAGTGCGGCCGATTTGTGGTGGGCAGCAAAAGTTTGTAACAGCGAGGGCAGTGGACCCTGTCCTGTAAGATTGGCCAACAAGTTACTGGCCTGCTGCTGTTGTTGTTGTTGATTTTGTTGATGTTGTTGCTGTTGTTGGTGGCTTAGTATTGCGGCTGCCTGCTGTTCAGTAAGTCCATCCTGCTTGGCAAGCTGACTGTAAGAAGTGCCCTTGGAGCGCTTCCGCTTCGTATCGGGATCGCAAGGACTTGGCGTTCCCGGGTGGCGATAGGACACGTGCTTTCGTAGCGCATCCTTGCTTCGGGAGACATGCGAACAAACAGTGCATGCGTAGCTGTAGAATGGAGATTAGGAAAACGGTTAATACATGCTCAATTCCTCACTATTCAGATAAATTACTTACCGGACATTCTGATGAGTTTCCAGATGAACTCGCAGATTGTACTGATTGCTAAGCTGCTTGTTGCAAATGGCGCACGTGGCGTACAGTTTCGAAGATGGTGGCTTCTGAGTGGAAGGTTGCTGTGGCGATTGCTGATGCTGCTGCTGCTGCAGTGCAACCACCTGCGACGGATGCGTAATGTGAAGCGTTTTGATAAGATTCTCGTTGGCACTACCGGGCGAAGGTGTCAGCGCAAGAAGCGAACCCGGCGTTGTGGTCGGTGACGAAGCGGTCCCAATCGACGTCGCCGTAGCGATCGGGGAAGCGCGTGTGTTCGTGTTGGAAGCAGCATTCGGATGGGAAGACTCTAGGCTAAAGTTTTCCGGCGTCTTTGAGGCACTTTCGTTCGTGAGGAAATGGTGAGCAAGGTACGGATTTTGCGTGGTGCTCACGGGCGTTACGGTGGGCGGTTTGTTGAACAGATGCAGCGGTAGCTTTGCACCTTCGGTGGATTGTTTAAGCGTTTCGAACAGATTTTCGGCAATCTGTTCTAACTTTTTTCGCTTGCTGGTAGCCGTATCCTGGGCGCTGAGAGTTTTGCGCGTGTTGGATGTTTGTGTGATGCGACCCGCCGCATCCTCCTGTCCCGGTGTTTGGGCGGTTGGAGTAGACGGTACGGAACCGTACGATTGGTTCAACTGATGGATGCTATCGGAAAGATCTTCCTCTTTCAGCTTCATGCCCAACAGCAGTGGCCCATTGGGTAGTTTGCAGTCACGGGAGCTATCGTTGCCGTAGTTCCCGTACATGGCCGAGTCGATGATTGCGCGACTATCGCCAGGATTAGTCAAGTGTGGCGAGTGTTGGTGCTGTTGCTGATGTGCAAAGGTTGGTCCTCGGATCGGTGTAATAGCACGGTTCAGGTGATGCTGTTTCTCCTTCATGAGGGCGGTTTCTGCGTGGAGATTAAGTTCGTTCATCTTGCACAGAGCTTCAGCGGACAGTTGTTCGTTACGATCGGCTTCAAATCGTGCATAAAGATCACTCGATGTAAGAGACTTCCCCACGAGCGTGTTGTTGTTGGCGGCGGTGCTGGTGTTGCCGGAGAAGCCATCGTTATGATTGTTAGCTGCATTAGCACTACCGTTCGATCCTCCATTTGATCCTCCGGAGTTGGTGATCAGATTAAGGGCTTGCGCATTGTTTCGCATTTCAAACACCTCCGACCCAAATCCGTACGGCCGGGCGAAGAAGTTGTCCACCGGCGAGGACACCTTCATCGAATGGTAAGGTGAAGGTACGTCAGAATCCCTCGACGATGAAGCTTCCGTTGACGGTGTGCTCGATTTGTTGGGATTCTAAGGGGAGCGAATCAGCAATGTAACTCACTTTTGAATGCGACATTATGCTATCAAATATACTCACACTATTATTAATGTCGGCCAATCCTTTAATGCCCAGCGTTTCGGCCAGCGATAGCAGGACGGATATTTGTGCCTCGTACACGTTCACCTCGCCCGAGTACATGAAGGTTATCAGTGCTGCAACGGCGTGGTAGGATGCACCGGGCAACACCACCACCGGATACTGTGCGCCATCTAGCGTTCGGAACAGCTCGGAAAAGAATGTACTGCACGCACTCAGCACAACGCGATGCGCTTTGATCTTCTGCCCTTCCGCCATAAGCGTTACGTCGGTAAGGTGTGACTGATCGAGCAGCAACGGTAGCGAACTAAGTAGGCTTGCCTGCGTTACACGTTACGTTGTCATGGAGAAGACCACAAAATAACATTAGTAAATGTTTTTATGTTTACACAGAGAGATCAAGAGAAAAAAGCGGGCTTTCTACTAACCTGATGATTGTGCCATCGAAGGCAAAACTGCTGCGGACTTGAACTGCCTGGTCCTCCTCCTCCTCCACCACCACCTCCTGGCATTCTTCCACCTCCACCGCTACCAACACCTGCCGCTCCTCCGGTGCAGCTACCGGGGCGACCTCCAAGCGGGTGCGTGTTTGCGGCGTCCATTTTTAAAAATAAAGGCCAATTTTAGGTCACTTGAACGGACGGAAACGCTGCAACGGGGATGCCCGAAGCGCGAAGGAAAGAAAGAAAAAAAAGAAAAGGAAAGCACGCACCAAAGCACGCGTCAGCGATGCAGTTCTTTTCCAACGATCGGACGAATCGGTGTAAGTGTAAAACAGTTAGCCCTTGATCGATTGATCGATCGCTCGCTAGCTCGTGTCCGTCCTGATCTTTGGGCAGCTGTGAGAGCTTTCCGTCGCTATTTTCCGATCGAGTGTCGAGATTGGATGTGGTGAGTGGAGATCGGGCGTCATTGTGTTTGTGTGTGATTGTTTGTGTGTTTATTGAAGAATACGTCGGCACCCTCGACGATACGCACCAACCACTTGTTGTAAGCCGTGCCGTGAGAATGCTCGCTCGAAAGCAGGAGGAACTCGTACCGCACGGCCGGAGACAGTAAGATTGCCGGTGGAATGTCGTGCTTAGCGAACGACGACTTGATACAACTACCGCCGAAAGGAAAGGATTTTGCGATCTCGCGCCCTATTACAGCGATCTCTGATTGCGGAAAACGGAGAGATCAGCGACAGAGAGCGAGTGCAACGAACGAGAGCGAGAGAGCACTTTCCATCAGCCATCACTGATCGTGTGTCGGAAAATTTGGACACGATACGCTCGCGGACACGTTCGCCGAAAGCAACAAAAATAACGCCACCAGAGTATGATGGGGAGGCGTTGGTGGTAGCTGCGGATGGGCGCGACGCACGTATGGTTCGGTGTTATTTAAGCGGAGGCAGATTTTCTCCACGCCAACGATCCGCAAGGCCCACAATCGTTGGGTGATTTATACGGGATGGCAACATTTCTGGGACGCAGCGTGTAACGCGATCGTACGTCTTGGTGGCGAGGGAAAGTGGCAGTTGTGCAAGAGGGAAGGGCGATACACGGAAGCTTGGTTGGTCTATTTTTTGGGTTCTTTAAATCCCACCTCACACACGAAACGAAAGTCGTCATTCCAGGGCAGCAGCACAAGACACAATAGGACTATTTTTAAATGCCAAATGGGTAACTCAATTGGCACTTTGGTGTGTACAGAGTATAAGATTTGATCTTTACGTACTTCCTGCCGAACACCAGAGGTCTAAAGGCGAAGACCACCTGCTCGTTCCGACCCGACCCGATCCAAAGGCGCGAAACAGGCGAATCATAATGAAGGAAAACACCACAAAGCGAACCACCAATGATTGACAGCATCAAGCGCCACCATTCCGTCTGGGACGTTTGCTTTGGACATCTCTCTCTCTCTCTCGGGGACATAATGCGCTTTGGGAATGATTCTTCCCCAATTTAACCGCCTGATGGAAGTCCTGCTGTCAGCAGCCATATTTGTTTTGGAAAACCTTGTCATACTAATCTCACACCAAAGACCTCAAAGCCGCGGGATAAGGTTTTCTCCCATGCCTACACACACAAGGAAAATGGTCATTGTTGCACGGGAAAGGGAAATAACGGTGTCCCGCGATGTGTTGATCGTCTTTTACGACCGTAACGCGATGCTGCCACTTAAAGAGACAAGCGAGCGCGTGACAAACGGGCTTATAAAAAAAAACACTCACACACACACACTTAAGAATCGACCATTGGACAAAACAAATCCTTCTGTAACGTGTGTGAGAACTTGAGAGAGGGATAGAGGGAGACCCAGAGAGGGAGGTGATGGTGTACAAGGGGTTGTTTTTATTGCTCCACCATATGCGCGATCCGGATCTCGGACGGGCGGGGCACGTTGGAAGGGATCTCTAGATTCCCGCGATCCGACGACGGGAAACCGGGAGGGAGGCAGGACTGGCCAAACCGAACAAAAATACCAGCACCAAGCGGGATGGAAACCGCGAAATCTGGGGGTGCCATATCGAATCGGAGGAACACATACACCCCGAAACAATGCACATACCTTGCGACACACACACACATACAAGTATGGGGAACCCTTTGGCAGGCTGCTGCTGCTGCTACGGCTGTTTGGCTGGTGTCCGCCACACGAATCTGCCAGCCAGCCAGTCAGCCAGTTTGTCAGTCTGTCACGGCGGCGCACGGGATTTGTATTTTTAAATTTTCCATGCTCGTCTTACTGGCTCTCGAAAGGTTGCTGGTGGTGGTGTTCGCCCCATTCCGTGTTGCCCACTGTGCCGTGTTGCTGCTGCTGCTGGTTGATAGAATTTCTTAAAATAAATCTCCCAGAAGACAAAAGCTGATGATAATGCGGCAATCGTACTGGTTTTTTTTTTTTTGTTTGTTGGCTCGGTGGGTTCCCCTTCCCTCGTTTGCTCGCGTGTGAGTGTGTGTGAGGTGTGTTTATGTATGCGAAACTCCGCTCTTTGCGTCGTCCCGTTGGAAAATCAGCGTCTTACAGCAACCTTTCTTGTCTCATACCTCCCTCTTCCCCTTACCACCACCCCACACGGGTTTGCAAAACGTGGATCAGGCCAGATCACGAGCGAATGTCACCGAACGCGACGAATCTCCACCGATATCAAACGAAACTCAGGCGGACAAGCAGATGATGTGAGTGTGTCATAGGTGGTGAGCGAACGAAAACGAGAGACACTCAGAGGGACGACGGAAAGCTGCTGGGGGCGGAAAAAGGCGGGTTAATGAGTAAGCAGCAGGGCAATCGCCAACAAGTACGCAATGGGTGGACGCGAACCCTGTTTCGTAGTACGGAATGTCCGAATGTTGACGATCCTTGCGTGAGACACGTACGTACGCCATACGCAACAGTGACTGTATCGTGTCTTATTTACTTTGATAATTATGATAAACAAGTAGATTTTAGAGGAGAGAATCGTAATTTATCTTGAACAATGTCTAATGGCTTTGGAGGCTAATGGCTTAATGAACTCCAGGGCCGAAACTAATTGATGCCACGTTGTTGCATAGTTACTTCTTGCTACGGAAAAAATGATTCGGAAGGGATATGAATTTGGTAGGATATCATGAACATAAATCCATGACTTGATCCAGTCGAGATATAATACACGACTAGAAACTTATGTCCACCAGAAAGCGGAAGCACCGCAATATATTGATCCTCGAATAACAGCGTTTCCAGGAATAGAGTTACCTCAGGTTAACTATTGACCTGACTTCATCTTGATGAGATATCAATTCACTCACTCTTAACCTTAGATCTTGTTCCTCCAGGTGTGACTCTTTGCTGGAAAGGAGAATTTTACACACAAAACTTGATCACACATCTGTCTCGATTCTTTCCACACGTATCACCAGGCTCTGTACAAAACTCTTTCCAACGAAAGAGCAACATTTGGCGCGTGCTGCAAATCAGCCCAAACCTCGACCAAAATCCCCGTTTTCCACCCAATGGTCGATGACCGATTCTCCACAATTCGAGGAAGTTGTTGAGATGACCCCAAAACACGGTACCGTCACCAACTGCATGGGGGGGGGGGGGCGACTGCTCATCGTATTCCGCCATAGTGCACGAGAAGCAACGACGGCGAGAGCCTTCAAGAGTCCAGTGTATTTTTAGGACCCCCACGGTAGCCATTATTCGGCGTCACCACCGTTCGATCACCAACCACGATACGAAAACTCACGCGCGCTAGCGTGTTTGTCTCTTTTTCCGTGATTAGATTGCTATCTGTTTATGCCCGGCAGATCTGCGCGGCAACTGCCAGAAGTGGCGACAATCAAGGGGTGTATGTGTGTTTGTGTATGTGTGTGTCTTTTTTTTTTTTGTTGGTGGGCTATACCGCATGCACGCACTTTCTTCTCGCCACGTTCCACGTTGGAGGGCAGCGAGAAGGATCGAAGATCAAGCAAGTCGTCACAAGGAAAGGTGACGATCAATGTGGGGCAGACGCGATAGGAGATGGCATTATGTCACATCGCGCTCTGGCAAACGATCAATCACGCACGATCCGTTTTTCGTAACCGTGTTGTGGAATTGGACATGGACACACACACACACACACACACACACACACACACACACACACACCGCGTGAAGAGATCGGGTTTATGACATTTAAATTAAAAGCAGCGTGTGTGTTTGTGTTTGTCATTTTACGGTTTTAAACATTTATATGAGTTCCATTATTTCCCAAGAGTAAGGACCCGACAAGGCGCCAATATGTGTGTCTTCCGGCTTTTTTTTTTACTGTATTTGCTGCTACTTCTGTTTAACGCCAGCGCACTACGTGCAAGGCCCTAGCACGGGGTGTGTGTGTGTGTGTGTAGAGTGAGTGTCCTTTAGCGCGCGCGACACAATCACCCTAACAGAGATGGACCACCGTGTGCCGGTTAAGGCGAGATCGCACCAAACCCTGCCGTGCCCCGTGCTACTACTTTTGGCCTCCACGAGCAGCCAAATCGAGCAATCGGTTCGCAGCCAAAAAGGCACGACACGTATCTGCACGCCTGAGTGTGTGATTTATTTGTCATGTTGCTGTTGTTGATGTTTTTGTTATTGTTGTGGTGGTGGTTGTTGTTGTTGTTGTTGTTATTGATGGTGGTGGTGCGCGCAAATGGATAAAGTAGAATTAAGTTTATTTTTAACCCCCACTACTACTGCTGTCTCTTTGCCGTGTAATTGAATCAGCCCAAATCAGCCTGCTCAAAAGTGGCAGCCAGCAGTAAAGAGTCATGAGAGCGCAAGTAAGTGTGTCCATCTATGTGTCTGTGTGTGTGTGCGTGTGTCTAGAGAAGAAGGAAATCGGCAGCGAGGAAAGAAAAATTCCTCAACCAATGATCCTCTGAGCTCTGTGAGCATCACAAGTGTCAGGGTGAGTCAGGGCAGACATCCAAATTGCAATTATCATCCCCGGTTGGAATCTGTCCATGAGGTCACGAAATGGCACGGGAGCATTGAAACGTGGCATTACATATTTTCTTCCAAATCGCCAACTCATCGCCATGCACTCCTGGAGAAGCAAGAAGTGATTGCATTTTGAAGAATCCTTCGGGAAATTGCAATCGAACCATTCACTCTAATCACTTGTCTGTGTTTCTGTTGTGTTTGGAAATTTGGTGGACGTGTCGTCTGGTCGTGTTGGACATCGTGGACTAATGATAAACTGCAAACTTACATTGATTTCCTTTCGGGGTCGCTTTAGAACGTTCGCTGAGCGGCACACAGTCGATGCATATGAAGCACCGTAAACACCGCAAAGTCACCAATCCTGAAAATCTGCTTACACTACACACACATTCGTTCGTCAACTGGTAGACAAACAAAACAACCGATAAAAGAAAAAATAAATCTCCTAACGATCAGTCCATGTTTGCACACGTTTCACAACTGATACGCACACAACGCGGAGTGATTGGAGTCTCGCGCCGATCACGCAAAATTCCAGCTCCGCAGCGCTAACACGTGTTCCAGGTCTCCAGCGGTGGTTCACAGTTTCCACAGACGGACAACACAACCGAGACAGATGTTGCTTTTTTGGTGCGTTTTTTTCCTCCTTGATCTCGCTTGTGGTGCTACAACTACTTGATCGTGTGCTTCGTGCATCAGCGATCGTACATCACTGGTCCTGACTCTGGGTTCACTGCTCGGTCCATCACAAGCCCATCACCGATCGTGTCCGTCCACGAATAGTGCGCACTTATATCACATGCTGATCCTCTTGTTGTTTTTTTTTTTGCTTCTTGTATCAAGACCGAATGTAGTTTCGGAATTCGGTGTTCGGAGGTCTGATCCTCGTTTTGCGTACACAAGATCTTAATCCAATTATCCCCCCCCCCCCTCCTGTTAGCAAAAGCTACATCACACACGCAGACAGAGATAACAGGCAAATCGGTGGTGTGGAAATGTTTTCTTAGCTAGTCAAAGATCACACAAGTAGCAGAAATCACTATTTTGCTTGAGAAATCAATCATACTGTTACCCTAGACGATGGACACTACCGAGTGAAAGACCAGGCGCTTCCATCGAGTACATTGAACATGTTACACCACACACCTTCACATCACATCACAGGAAACGGATAAGAATTAGGCTGTAGGAACTCCTCGGTCACAACAACTGATCTGACGTGGATTAACGGTCCCGGATTATGTGACTCGGGCGGGTAGAGCAGATACAGCTGCCCAGCCGTAGCTACCGCAGAAGAGTTCCTCCGCAATTCTCGAGGCAACTGTACGGTGGCTGAAGTATACGGCGCGAGCAAACCGACGATGTCGGACGAAAATGAAAATCTCTTGGACACGAACGATCGTTTGCAGGCAGGATAGAGAAAGAGATAGACAGCGTGAAACAGTGAGAGAGAGAGAGTGAGAGAGGTGCGAACGGGTGCTACAGACCGTTGGAGTGAAACAGACACTCTGCCAGCGCAGACTGTCGTCAGACTTGGACGACGGAACGACGCGCGTCCGGAGACCACATACAGGCAATAAATAGAACGACGGAACGAACGCGCCTAAGTCCTCCCCGTCTGCCAGAGTTCCAATCGTTGGAGAACAAGGGGAGGCGGGGGGGACCGAGCGAAGGGCGGTGTGTCTGACCGGAGGGCGGTAGGCCTGGGACGACAGCGACTACTACTGCCGACACACAGAGACACGACATATTTGCTCCCCACCTCCCGAAAAATCCAGGCCGAATTGTACTATTTTTAGTGGCACCCCGACGGCCCAGGCCGAGGCCCCTGGAGAAAACTACTACTACAACAATGCGCGCACCAGTGGCAGTGACAGCGGCGAGTCCGCGCACTTTCTTCGCAGTATCTACAGACTGCGCCAACAGGTCTTGGGTGGTGCTCTTTCCGTTACCGACCGTTGTTGTTGTCGTCGTCGTCGTCGTCGCCGCCGTGGTATTCAGCATTGGCATCACCAGTGTAGAGAGGTTTTTCCCAGACCGACACGATGGTCGCTCCGGGGTCCGGTGACAACGGCAACGTCTCCATTCGCACCGTCCAACAGCCAACGCACGCAACACATCCAGTCGTTGGAGTGTGAGCTACTCCACACGGACGTCCATCAATCTGGCATGTCCATCGCCAAGGCGCAGAGACTAGGCAGCAGAAGTTATGCAGATCATTTCCTTCTTGAGCTTACTTTAGACACATACGCATACAGCGCATCACAATCGGCTCCAAACGTGATCAGATCGATCGGTTCCAATGGGGTGATCTGACAGGGGTGACTGTACACACACACACACACGCACACAGCGTGCGGAAAAAAGACCAGTTGACAAATGCGAAACGCGACGAGATTGACACCGACCGAGTGACGATCGATGTGTGTGATCGTGATTGTCTTCTGCCACTCGGCTGTGCGGATGTGTGTGGGGCTTTTGCTATTCCGGGAAACAGGGGACCAGTGACAGTGTGTGCGCATGGATGGATGCGTGAGTAAAGGAAGTAGAATCTCCTTCGAATCACACCTCACCCGCGCTTCTGATCGTTACCGTGTAGTTGTTTCGCATAAAACCGTTCTGATCACTTGTGCAACACACTTTCCATTTAAGGAAAACAACACTCGAATCACACATACACACACCCACCCACTGGACAACACACAGGGTATCCTTTTGTCAGAAGGACACAAACTGCTTACAATGATCAGCAACGAACATTCGCACCGATCGCTCGTCCTGTCTTTAACTGTTTCGTTTCGTTTCGTTTGGAAATTTAAATATTTTAAGCGAATCTTTTTTTCCCCCGATTTTCGTTTTCCTATGCTTGCTGGCTGGCTGGCCCCGGTGAGCTGAGAGATGAGCTCGTGCCCAACTCACACTTGCCGATCGACTACTACTCAACGCTTTGGCGGACACTGGCTGAGTGTACCGTGTCTAGCTTTGTCGGGTGTCGGGAAAATGTTCTCCCCGCCGTGAGAAAGTGGGACCGGATTTTCCTCAAATGTGCTATTCGTCAAGCGTAAGAGAGCAAGCGTTTTGTGAGATGGCTCTCGATCTACTCTTTTCACCGCACCCGGAACGGTTGACATTTAAAAGGTAAGCTCTTGAGCGTCGGTGATTTGATTTGCTCACGGGAAGAGTGGATTTGCACGAATGATCTGCGTACAGTGAACGAGTTCGATCGTGCGTAGAAATAGCACCAATACATGCAGAGTCCTTTGAAACTCCTTTACAAACGTTGTTAAGGTAACTCGGGGTGGGAAAATGTGTCTACAGTGCACGTGGCAGTTAGCTTTTATAATCTTCACCCGATCTCTCGATAGATCGTTGATCTTACAACCGTGAAATACATTTAGCCGTAGCTGGACGATAGGCAGAAGCAGTGTTTTATTTGACTTTGATTACTGCTCGAAAGCGAATTGCTCAAAGGACACGGCTTTCTGAGCAACAATCAAAATTTTATATAAACACATCCGTGTCCAGAGAACGTTCTCGTGACTAAAGGAGTTATATGAAAAATGTTCACTTACCTTACCGGACACTTCTAGCAATTACAAATAAACATCATACTATGAACACTTTTACAAAACACCAACACAAACTAACAAACAGCATCATGATGAGAAAAGACCAGGAACGACCAGGCTACGCTCACGGCCAGCAAACAACTGATATCAACTGATCACCAGCAGACGAAAGCTTAACAAAGCTTCCACTCTGGACGAGTCTGGAAGCTTTCGCTAGCATGTTGTAGCCGGATGCAACTATGTACTATGTACAAGACTATGTCGGACCGCTGGCCATGCGACACGTGCGCGTTTGGTGCCACGTGGTAAACATGCATGCATGCAGCATGCATGCAACACACAACACTCGGAATCCATCTTACTGTGCTCGCTTGTAGGTAAATAAGAGGAAGCTTCACCGTGTGCAGTACTGTATGTAAGGATGTAAATAAATGGAAGTGTTTATGTACAATGATGCGATGAGAGAAGAAGAGAACATTTAGTTACTTTCTTGTGTAATCCTGTAAATATTGGGAATCAATTGAATGTATTTTTCGTGCTGTATATTATGTAAAGCTATGATATTGTTGATGTTGAGTTAGTTCGTTATGCTTTTTTATGGATTTAAAAATTCATCTCAAGATTTAATTCTACGTAGTTTAACTTTTTTGTAATGAGGAGGTTCAATTAAGAACGATCCGGTGGTGGGGCGATAACGGCGCCGATCTACACACGGCAGGATCGGGGTTCAAATCCCAGTGAGGACTGACTGTTCAACTACATGGTGTCAGTAAAGTCTAGTCGTTAAGCCCCAAGAAGAGAGAAGGAGGGGTTTGTTAAGATTGAGACAAAAAATAGAAGTAAAAAAAGGACATAAACTATTTAACACCAGCAACTTTACTCACATTAAACGGCCTCTTTGCCCTGTCCGGGTTACAATATTTAACCGCCAAAAGTTTGCTATATTAGATGGATTTTTTTTTTTTGCTCGCTTTCTGGTCAATCCTCATAATGTATGCACACAGGAAAATGTGTTTTTCCTTATCATAATATTCCCTCCTTCCATTAACACAAACACACACCAACACTAATGGGAAAGTGTTGTTCCACCTCAATCGTTCTATTCTGCCGCGACAAATGCTATACTTTGATTGAGTGGACTAATTGATACATGCAGCAGATATCGCGCGCGCAGATCATAATTACTGTCCAGTGTCCAGGCGGCCTGACATCTAGAGACTAGGAACTGAACTGAAGAGGCATGGGAAGGGCACACAGAACTAATTGCTTATGCTAAAGAACTGTCAACGCGGCTTTCCGGGAGGTTAAAATGCATTTCAACGTGTGGCAACTATTATTAGCCGGTTGGCTATTCTCCGCCGTCCAGCACACTTTGACAGCGTGTCAAGCAATCGTTTGACATTTCACAAATCCTTTTCCCACACACACACACACACATATTGGCACATTCGTTACTGATAAAAGGGTGGGTAGTGAGTGGACGCAGACGCATGCAAATTATTGACCTTGTTGTTGCCCAAACCGAAGATGCTTGTGGCTGCAGCCAATTGTGACACCGGCCGACAGCTTGATGCAGTTTCCGTGTTTTTCCGGATTTTTTTTTTATGTTTGTTCCTCCCGGGCTTCGTTTTGTTTCCATTTTTATCCTCCCACCGTCGCTGTTTTGCGCGAGCAGCAAATTTTCCACCATTACTATTTCCATGGCCCGCCCGCCGGTCTGTAAAACCGTTTTTTGGTATTGAATAATTAAATAAATTATTGTAGGAAAATCAACTGACAAGCAGCCAAAACCCGAACCGGACGACCGGTTAGCTGGCTGACATGCATTACCTTCGTCGTCGTCAGGCTGTCGAGTCGAGCTATCGTACGTTCGCTTAGCACACTGTTCGTGCATAAATTATGCCTTTTTTCGGTGGCTATCGCCGTGAGCTAGTAGTGAAAATTTGCCAGAAATGCTGCTGGTTTCGAAAAGGGTATAAATGCATTCCCACTGGCTGGCTGTAGTTGAAAGGGAAAAATGCTACTTTTCCTCGATGCTGCAGTTGCCTGCAAGTGGGCCTGGGTTGTTGTATGGAGATCTGGCTGGTGTTGATTAAAACTGGCAGCAAACTCTGGTAGCAGTATTTCCCATTCCTGCTGTCAACCAATTTCCGATTGCCAATTGTACCAGTGGCACTAATGGAATCGATTAAGAATGCTAGTTTGCTCTTCTCAGGTACTGGGTATTATCCGACGAGTACACTTAGTGATCGCCAATAGTCAACCCTATTTTTGTAACGGAACCTACCACCTAGTGCCGGAAACACTCCAAGAGCAGTGGAGTGAAGTATGTTGAAATGCATTTGCTTCTACACCTTTGGGAAATCGTCTTAAGGTGGTAGAACCTTGGTTCATCTTTCATCGTTTTGTTTAGCTCCTGATACAAAATCAGACACACAGATGGAGCGTGAGACACAGACACACAGTCGCCGTTTTTCCTGGGACAGCTTCCGTGGGTTGGATGAACTGACAACTCGCGTGACGCTTCCTTGGGATATTCGGTGTAGTTTTCCCGGTGATTAAAAATTTAATTCATCCTTCCTGCATTCCGCATTGTTTTAGTAGCTGCATGGTGAGACAAACATATTCCTCCGGAAAAGTGGTTAGCCATCAATCAAACGTTGCCATTTTAGTACGAGCGTCGTAGCGTGGTTCTGTGGCGCTTCACGTGTCAGAAGCGTGGTTGAGGTTATGGCAAACGAATCATTGATATTTAACATTTTAGGCATGCAAAAGCATAGTTTTGGAGTGAGTGTTGCCATTTTGAACTGAATTTGGTCCACTGACAGGCTTTGTAGGATGAGAATCCATCACGTTCTTGCCATTTATCTACTTTTTTTGTCTCAAGCGCATAAAATGTGCAACAAAATCAATTTGAATCGAAATTAAACTAATTTCATTAGCATTTAAACACTCTTTCGTCGAAATTTGGCTCACTTTTGCTACATTCCAGCGATCCTTTTGTTTACTTTTGGGGCGCTTTTCATGGACGCTTATCCTTCATTTCTGCAAAAACTGCTCGCTCCTGCTGCTTCCATTTCTCGATGCATTTCCGGGGACTGTTCCGAATAAAAATCCTTATCACACCATTTCACAAGAACTCGCCATAACACTTGAAGAACCGTTTTGGCAAAATTTTCGTACGCGTAAATTACCTTCAAGGCCACCGCAAAACACACGGCAAAACAGCAAAAACGCCAAGCACAGGGCAGCACGCAACACCGCCGCCATATTTGCCATACCTTCAACGCACACTGGCCCGCCACTAACACCAATACACACGCAATCCGCGCACCCTCTACTAAGGATACACCGGGTGTCCGTGAGGGGGAAACTCACAACACCCACACGGTGGCTTTTCCGTCAATTTCCACCGACCAATCAGAAGGCACGCACGCACGCACAAGCAAACAGGAGGAAATGGCGGCGGTTAGCGTGTGTATGTGGGGTAGATACACAAGGTTTTTTTCCCCCATTTTTTTAAGGGGGTCTGATATTATGGGGATGTAGTGGATGGAAAAACACTTTCACTTTTTTACTTACACACACACACACACACACACACAGTAACACAACTTAAAAGGACGATTTTTTTCGGTGGAAAGTTTTGCGTTTTGCATTACCGTCGTTTGACGTTTCGTAGCAGGCGGCGGTGTATTTTTATGCGCCTGCAAGGTATGCAATGTGTTGTGCGGGAAGGTTTTCAAAATTCTCAACCGAAAGTGCTCTTCTTTTGTTACATTTTTACTGCTTAGTTAGCTTGTTTTATGGTTTTTTATTAACTTGAAATACTTAGGCCAGCCTTATCACTGCTAATTTATACTATTTCGGTAATTTTAACACCTCATTAAAAGCGTGTCATTTAAATGAGCACCTTCTTTTGCCACTGCCGGACAGTACCGGCCACACGCGGGTGTCCGATGGACACCCTGCACCCAGGATGCCTTCGAACGAAAGGCTATAACGAGAGAGAGATGCGCACGCAATACCGTTCCCAGGCGTACTGAAATCTGTCCAAAGCACCCGGCAGCCGCAAGGCAAGGGGTGCTATACCGAAAACGGCAGCACAGCCTTGTTCTCTAACCTTTGCCGCCCGGTTTTAACGAATTAAAAAAAAACGAGAAGAGCAAGCAAAATACACGGCAATAGTGTAAAATAAAACAAAATTTTTAACAACTGAAAAACGCACCGCGTGCCTGTGTGTGAAGAGAGTAGCTTGAGGAGTTGGGTTGGAAAAAACAGAGAGATAAAAAGGGAGAGAACGATCGAAAATCCAACCCGTGCAACAGACGAGATCTCGTCGTATCCCTTCAAAAAAACGGGTTGCCCTTTAGGAAGTCCCTTCCGGCGTACGCAACAGCGCCCGTACGATACGATACGCAGTCAACAACAAATATTACCACCTCCCAGCTTCCGTCCCGCCGGCAACAGCTCAACATAAAAAAACGGTAGTCGATTTTAAACTGTGCGATTGTGTGCGTCAATCCATTCGTATGCTGCGAAAGGGGGAATAGCGTAGCGCCTGACGCATTTTTTTTTGCTAGTTTTTTAACCGTTTTTCGATTTTGATCCCTTTCCCCTCTTGCATGCAGCCTCCTTCTTCCGCTTCCACGATCTGTCATCCCGATTCATGTTTTGTGTGTGCGTGTATGTGTGGGAATGAGAAAGGAAGTGGCGTGAGCAAAACAGCGGGAACAGCGGGAACGGCTGACTGTTGTCAAGGTGCTGAGAAAACTCAAGACTTACTAGGAAACAGATTATTTCCCATAGGGCAGCAAGCGTTCTGAAGGAGGAGACAGAGCCAAAAAACAAGAAAAAAAAAGCGACGAACCATCGTCTAGCCAAGATATCTTTTGCGAAGGAAAACTAAGGTGTGCTACAGTGGGTAAATGCCGCCGAGCAAGGTGGACAAGAGTTGCCAAACACTGAAGGTTTAATGATGGAAATTCGAGGAAAAAAAACTGGGAAATAGCAACCAATTTGTACGATTAAACAACTATATTAAAAGATTCTACTGATAATTGCTTTATGTATCCATAGGCCTTATCCTGCTTGTATCAATACAGTGCATAGCAAAACTATAAGAGTGTTTTTATCAATTATTATACCTTCTTTTTAGTTCATTTGTTGAAAGTATGACTGATGCGACGTGTGAAAGATTGAATCAAAACTTTTATATCTTTTAAAGTCCCATATACTTACGTGTCGTTTATTAACCTGCAATAATTCTTTATCATCGAATACTGTATGCAGTGCAATCGGAGCAGTTTTTCAGTTATTTTAAATGAGGAGCTCCTAATCATTTTTCTCCTGCCCGGTGGTATATGCGACATCGGCGCCGATCTTCAAACGCCAGGACCGGAGTTCAAATCCCATCCGGACCGTCTCCCTCGTAGTGAAGACTGACTATCCAATTACGTAGTATCGGCAATCTAGTTAAGCCATTCGATGGTCGGCGTGACCTAGAAGGTCGTTAAGCCAAGAAGAAGATAATTTACTCAATCAATCAATCAATTATATTAGTTGATGAATTATTCCCTAAATTCATTCCTCAAAATTTCATTTGAGAGTAATGTTGGTTATTTCGTGTTTAGGCGAAACACAAGTCTTTTGTGTTTTTTCATCTGCAACTGCAATACAAGCATGTTTTTTTTATTCCTTATGGCTCTGATTAAACCTTTATTGCCAAGTAATAAACTCTGGACGCAGCATTTCAGAGGACACAAGACGTTTAAAAATCCGACTAAAATACTCATAAATCAATCAAGTTTGCTGGAAATACACATTTTCTCAAAGAATACTTTGATATACTTTTATGTCTCGATAAAAAAATGATTTTGTTTCTGTAGAAAAATTTCGAAGAAATGTTAAAAAATACAGGCAGAAAATGTAAAAATAAGTATTATTATATTTATTATACCATACTATAAAATTATTATTATCATCATTATTTTCACTCCAAATTACAGTTTTAATCCCTAATAATACGTGTACGTGTTGTTATGCTACGCACTGTTACATGATCATTTAACTCGAAACGATTTCTGTTCGCCCCGACTTTTGTGATCGGCTGCTTTTTACAATATGAATTAAACTGAATGCTTTTAATTGAAACGTATGTAAAAAATTCAACTCATAAAAAACATATAAAATAAAAAAAAAACCTTCAATATAATGCGCCTGCTTTTTAAGTCAAAAAAATCCTTTAAATCACCACTTAAAAATAGCAATTAAATTACTTCTTTTGCACTGTCAAATAAAATTGATGCTTAGTTGTTCTTGAACAATAATGCTTGTTGATAAAAAACCAACATAAAGATGCAATTAAACATGCAGGCAAACGCAGCCCGCAACGATCCAATTGAAAGAGAAGAAACTGCAATAACAAATCGTACAAAAGCGCATTAATTATTCGCTTCCAAGGATATAAAAATGGGCAAAAAGCTAGGAAAAAGATAACAAACCAAACGATTCATCTTCAGCCAGCAATCGTTCATCCCTTCTAGTAGTGGTCGTTGAACCCCGGAAGGTTTACCTTCGAGTACGATCCTTCGAGCCCGCAATAAGGCGCCTCTTTCGGAACTATGAGAAGGACACAGGACACAACAAAATCAAGAACATGAAATTAGATGTTTCTCTCTTCCTTTTGCCGTCCCTGTCCACCCTTCTTCACTCGGTTATTGCGTGCGTGTGTCACACCGGTTCGGGTTTACGCACGGCTTACCTTTGCCGAATGACGTAGGCAAAACCCGACCAGTCCTTTGCTAAACGTGTAAATAATCATCCGAACCAGATCCAGAGGAGAGGGATATAGCGCCCTTCAGGCTTTTTTTGCTCAAAGGACCTCTCTCTCTCTCTCTCTCTCTCTCTCTCTCTCTCTCTCGGATCTTGTCGCTCTTGCCGATCTCTTACGCCCTGTTTTTGGTGCAGCTTTTTAAGGATTGGGGTTCAGCCAGGACTTCTACACTTTTTTTTGCGCAATCCCTCGATCGAGAGCCACCGGATTAAGGGGCTGTATTGAAAGAGGTTTCCTCGCTGCATCCTTTCATCGCCACTTCCACAATCCGTTTTTGTTGTGTTCCTCGCTTCATTGTTGTGCATTGAGCTCTTTTTAGTTTTTGGGGTCGGGGAATGGACGGGTTCAGGGGTGTTTTTTTTTTTTTTCGTTCCTCTTCCACACCTACCTGGGTCGCTCGTACCCCCTTTTATGCAGTGCAAACCCGACTGCGCCCCTTTGGCGTGCGAACCCTCTCTGAGCTGCGGCGCGGCCGGTTTCTGTCTGGCGCAAAAGGGAAATCCACCGGTAAACCCCTTTTCCACCAAGAGTCTGTGTGAGAACTGGGGAAAAAAAAGTTCGTTAGAGTGCGTTAGCCGCCGGGAAGAGGATCGTTAGCTTATTCGCGCAAATCATGCCATTTTTGCACCGGATGGTGGCGCCTCACAGGCTTATGGCAACGGTCGGTTCGAAAAAATACTCCAAGCCTACAATTGGAATGAAAAAGCAACAATCAAAAAATAAACACACGCACACATTCGGTACAAAATTTGTAATAAATGTGACCGAGAATGAGATCGCAGTTCTTTTTTTTCTATTTTTGCGCTATGTTACCGGGTTTTTTTATTCTTCCCCTTTTGCCCCTTTGCTTTTCCCTTTTCATAGCCCTTTTATTCCCTCCCAAAATCGTGAATAGGTGGAAAAGGGGTTGGCGAGGCCCCGGGGGAACGAAGGGCTCGCCTCGCACAGTATCAAAAAACGGTTTTAAATTTGATTCTCTTGGCTAGCCTTCTTCGCTGCACGCGGTTGCAGCTTCCCGGTTTTTTGGTTGTGCCGTCGAAAGCCGGGATGTCCGTCAGTTGGGAGAAAGGCTTTTGGCGTGAAGCGTGAAGTGCAATGCGCCGGATGCGCGCGAATGCAACGCGAGTGTGGCAGCTGCAACCGTAGCAGGAGCAGAGAGAGGGCTAGGCAATGATTCGGCTTGATTCACGGTTTGGTTCGGCCGGCGGGTTAAATTACAAGCCAAGGATTCATTTGTTGGTGAGTGTGAGTTTTTTTTTCGCTTTTGTAAACGATCTCGTCCATCATCATTGGGACGAGCAATCAGATGGAGTGTTATTTTCCTCACAAACCAGACCACAGTTAAGATCGAAGTACCACCAAAAGCCTGATGATGGTGGTTTTAAATTCGTTTTATTAAAATGCTTTAAATTTACGAAGACTGTGACCCAAAAGTCGTGAAATTAACTCTCATCTCGAAAGACTTGCTCCCACAGCAAGGATTCACGGACTTAGTGATTATGAAGGAAAAAGGCGCCTAAAGGTAGGCAATATAAAACACGGCCCAACTGATCGCTAACCACTCAGTAGGAGATCAAGTCCTTTAGAGTGAAAGACCAGGCTAGACTGCTTGCACGAGCCCCTGCTATGTTGGCATCCGACGGGCTTGAGCTGCTGTCGTCCTCACAGAGATTGTCCTCAAATTCGTAGCCATAAGAGGTTTCACGATAATCTCTGGGTGTTTGGTGGAATATTTAATGATCATGTTGCAGTCTTCTTTTGCAGATAGTTGCAAGTTTGCCTAATTTTGACAAAAAACTACGGAATAATGGACGTACTAACATCATAAGTAATTTATCGATATATTTATTAATATCTGCTTTTTAAAGTACGACGGCTTGCGCCGTATTGACACACCGCATGTATTGACTGTATATAAACTAGATAACCGGGGCATTTCTTCCCTGGTTTTTTCCTTTATCCTGGGCATGCTCGGTTATTTGATCAATATTATATGAATTTATAAAGTTAAAAATGTTTTGTGACTGGATTTTTTATTTCTGAGAGTGCTTTAATCATTCGGATAAAAAGAAGTGATGCTCCCACTTCTATTCTCGAAACCCTTCGAGGACCTTCGTCCGTAAAATGAGCGGAATTTTCGATCGCAATGGAATAGTACCGTCCTTCTAATCGTGATCGTATGACAAATATTTTGGTGCTGCTTGAAATGATACCAGACATTTGCTGGATTGAGCGTTAATTTGCAAAATATTTCAGGAACGAAACAAATAAGGCATCAGCATTTCTAGTAAGCCATTGGATGGCCGGCGTAACCTAGAATGTCTTTAAGTCAAGAAGAAGAAGAAGATATGAGAAAGGATAATGAAGGAGAAGCTGTACGGTGACGTCATCATTGGCTGGTCATGCCATGAGAACAGCACCGCACTGGACCCAGCCCGTATTGTCATTTAAGGCTGTCTACATAGGCATAGGTAGGCTCAAACTTTGATATGGAGTGGCGGAATTATTCGACCATGAACAGTATCGAAGGTTTGTACTTTAGACCCAAAAAGTAATGCTTCAAGATCTATTTCATCCCATCTGTTACTTAGCACAAACTTTAAAACAATCTGGAATTAGGGAAAAACGCAAAAATTTTCAAGAGTTCGAATAAATTGCTTTTTAACTGACAGCGCCCAGGGTAATTCATTCGGGATGTCGCTTAAATGTCTTACCAGGTCTGATCTGATCAGGTCTTACCAGCGACTGATCTTTACAAGCCAGGACCGGTGTTCAAATCCCATTCGAACTGTTCCTTCGTAGTGAGAACTGGCCTAATCCAAGCCAAGCTAAGAAGACCATATTACCTTGTAGTTGATACAAAACTAATGAACATAGTAGTTATGTTTTACAACATTCAAGGGCACTTTACGGCGACAATTAAAACGATTCTCAAGCTAAAAAAGAAGAAGCATATAAAAGATTTTCAAAACACAATCAACACCAAATGTTATTCTGTTTTTCATGTTTAATCGCATTATCTCATTGCATAATCTTTTATTATTATCATTCTTCTTTACTTCTTTTATTTCCTTCCACTTTCTTTACTTTTTGCCTTACTTCACACTACCTCCTTCGTCTCTCTTACTCTCTTCCACCCTTCCCCTACTTATCTGCTTCCTTCTTTTTCGTCTTTGAATCTTTTCCTTTAAAGAGTTTCCGTGTGTGTGTCTGTTTGTGTCTGGAGGAAAAAAGCGTAAAAAATGGCAAACGCACATTTTTGTTGATGTTTTTTGTTTTTTTTTTTTACACAATAAATTGCAAATACTTAGCATACACATTACACATAGTCGATTCTCGTCACCACCGATTCCACAGATAGGGCAGGCAGGCAGGACAATTTGAAAGGGGACAAGCGGCAACCAGCCAGTCAGCCAGCCAGGGCAGGCAGGCAACAAAAGCCACGAAGTTACTACTGCGCAGCGTAGTAGAGAGCGTTACTTGCATTCCTTGCTTTTCATCATCCGGTTCGAGAATATATGGCTGGGTCACGACACGACCCTCGGCGTTTTTACTGCTGTACATATTTGCAATTTCGTTTGATTGTTTGTTTTGTGCTATTTTCTCGCAATCCCACCCCACTGTTTGCGACACTAAATGGCCGACAGTTTTTGACAAATACGCTAAAGAAATATCATATACTGGTATTTGCTGCTGCTGCTGCTGCTGCTGCTGCTGCTGCTGCTGCGGCGGCGGTTGATGAGATGCCTTAATCATTATTGACTATTACACACACACACAAATAGAGGTATTTTTTTGTAGTTCTAGAGTATCTTGTCTCTGTGTTTTGCGCACCTGGTTTGCCCGTTTGCTGTTTGCGTTCGTTTTCCTTTTGATAATTATGCCTTTTGTTTAGCGTTTTTGTTAACGATAATGTATCTACTTAATGAAAATCTTAACTGAAATGCCGCACACTACTATGGGCGGCTAACGATCGGCACGCTCGAGCGATCATATGGTCGATTGTTTTTGATCATTTTTCTGTTTGGAAGCAAAACTTTACTGTTTATCTTTATTTGCGGTCATTTGACTTTTTGCTCCTTGATAGAGGCTTTAAACGCAACAAATTTTAAACAAAATCTTCTTCTATCACGCAAAAGCGCTGAGGGTTAAAGTATGTGGATCATCTATCCGTTTTCGGGTTTTACCACGTGATTTTTGTAAGAAAAACAATTGGTTGTGCGCAGTTGACTTACTCGGCTCCACAGAAGCCAAATATCTATTCTTTCTTTTCCTCTCTTGCTTCTTTTATCAATTAAAAAAAACACTTATATCGGCTTCCTTATAAGGTAATATTACTATTGGGAAGTTTGTTTTTGGGAGGAGGTTCATTGTTCTAACTCGTGGCCATGGCCTAACATGTTTCGTGATGGTTCGACGATGATGATGAGAGTATGATGAAGAGGCTTAAAGGGGAATGAGAAGCGTGAAAATTAACTTAAACTGTAAAAAAAAACAAGACACGTTTCTCGATCGTAATGTTGCGACCATCTACTTCCTCTATCTTTTCGTTCCGCATTCTTTATACGCCTATCGATATAATTAATGAGTAATTGTTGATTTTTATGTTTTCCCTCTACTTTATGCCTTGTATGCGCTGGCTATTGAGTCGTTTGTGTGTGTGTATGTGTGTGTGTGTGTGTGAATGTGTGTGCTTTGGAACGAGGCGTGATGGCATTAGAGAATTTGATCCTCAATTCTTCTACCGGATTGTCGCGGACTGTCAACAAAAAACAAAGCTGTACAACAAAGCGTTCACCTATAATTGGCCAAATGGGAACATACGGGAAATGACGGTTTGGAATGCAGCAACGGAGCAACGGTGCTACTAAACGTACTCGCGCACGCGTTATCGTATTTCAGACTAGATACTTTGTAGCAGCACAAGCATTGGCTGCAGCTCGGGATCATCAGAGGTTGGCGGACAAGCAACCACAAAAACATTCATTCTTGCTAAAACTTCTTGTGTGACAAAACAAAGCGCCCACTCAAAAACAAAAGAAAAAAGAACTATTGATGGCACACGTTTGGCCCCTTGTCTGTGGGGTTTTTGCAGGTCAGAGCATAAATTTGCATATAAATTTCACCATTCCAGCGAAACACTGTCCACTTTAATTAAACAATGTTTACAGTTTTGATTGAGCAAAAGCACTTTTCTACTGTTTGGATTAGATTGACTTTTAAAATGTATGATGATGTTTCTAAAAGGTAAAAGCATTAAAAAATAAAGAAGATATTGGACTGAAAAATAAAATTTTGGAGTGTCTATTTTATCGTTAAGATTCTTCGAAGCGCTTCGAGTGTGTGCAACCGAAAAGGGCAGAATAAACAAATGTTACTACTATTACTATTTTCTAAGACTATCCCCATAAAAAGATCTTATGTTTGTTCAATCAACGCTGCGACAATTGTTCTATTCATGTGGACAGTTTTGCTATGGTAGGTGGTAGAAGGATTGTAGTGTCTATCTTGAATCGCGTATCGGTTTTCCCCGTACAATCTCGCCTAGCGCCGAAACCCGAAACGAAAAAGCGATGCACAGTATTGTATTGACTTATTCTCCTCCATAATTATCTTCTCCCCTATTGTTTGTTACTTCGTGTTCGGCTGCCCCACACACATCTTTTATATATCAGAGTAGCTTTGTTTGTAGAACGGTCGGGTTGGTTCCTTGTATCGCGTGGTATCATATCATCAGTGTTTGTATTCGGTACATATATAAAAAGAGTTAATCCTAATTGTCATTCTTTTCACATAAAATGTTCCAAAAAAACGTGACGGAGGTTGGCCTCGCAGACACGGAGACGGGTCAGTAGGGAAAGCATCCATCCTTCCCCTCAGCGTCACATTATTATGTTAGGTTATCGTTTCTATCGGCTTTTGTTTTGTTTTGCTGTTGGGATACAACTGTTCTAAGTGTTTATCCTAGGGTGTTTATCTGGGTGTTTATCTGCTGTTCGCTCATCTCTAGCCAATCTACACTTAACTTTTACTGGAACTTTCTTGTTTGTCAAACGTTTCAGGTTAATAAGCCTTCGAATCTCTGTGTGTATGATCTTTCTCTCCCACTTGCATGCATATCTACGTGGTACGTTTTACAAATCAATCAATCCCACCAATTTTCCTTTTGCCGTCTTCTTTCAAAAAGGAAAGCAGATGTGAAAGCAGCCACATTATATATTCCGTACGTTACTGATCTTAACTCAGTAATATATCCTCTACACTCATTATTTGTCCCCGACTTGCGAGACCTACGCGAGATACGTATATATTGTATTTTTTGTTTAATGTTAATTGTTTGTTGTTTTGTTTAATATTGTTCGAATATTAATTACTAGCTCGAGCCGGGTTTCTTCTACAACTACTACTACTACTACTACTACTACTAAGCCATCTATCAACAATCGTTCACGATGCCTAGCGATATTTTATACAGATCAGCAAAATTTACAATCGCCCTATGCAAGAACTCATATTGTGCCTGGGAAAAAAGAAAAGAAAAAAAAACATCAGTAATGAAATAGATTGATAGAACAAATGCAACTAAATATTCGCACATTACTTACATATGTCTGTATCATTAAACTACGCTGCGCTCGAAGTTTTCGCACCACCGTGCAAATATCGACACGTTTCTCCGTCTTCAGCTGCATCACTAATATACACATGGCAACGAAAAGGGAACTTTTGTCCGTTCCGAGACTGTAAAAGAAAGAGAAGCGCGTTGTTGAACACACCGGATGCACCGTTCTGTCGTACGACCGATCCCACTCCACTTACCTGCAGTGAACGGCAATCGTAAAAATGTCCTGCTGCTGAGAGCTATGCTTCTGCGCCTGATTCACAATCTCGATCATACCGCGCGTCACCTCTGGCACTTCGCCCTCCACCGTCGGCCACCCATTATACTGGAACTGTGTCACGTGGATCGTGTCATTCGTCTTGCAGTTGGTAACGGTAAACTCGCGCTTCGTGTAGTACGGGCCACTTTCGCTCTGGATGTACGATACGAGCAAATTCTCGTACTTCATCTCCTCGTCCGCCCAGTACCGGGGACACTTGTTCGGACCGTCACCAATCTATTGGAGCGTTACAAAGAAAAAACAATTTTTTTAAATAAATCCTAATGTAACGCACGTTACGTAACGCATAACCGTTACCTCCGAAAACATGACAATCGTTTTGATCCGCTGCTCGAATATCATGCGCCAAAAGTCGAAAATCGTATCCTCCATCGGGTCCTGCGTGATGACAAAGTTGTTCTCATCATCGTACCCATCGATGAAGGACGCATTGATGTACGTGCAATGATCCCGGCCCGGTATGGGGGCCAATATGACACGATTCTTGTCGTACGGAATGCACGCGTCGGAGCGATTTTTCGTCTTATTTTCCTCGCTCGAGCCCATCGTGGTGGTTTTCCGAATGTCCTCTTGGAACGCTTTCAAACGCTGTGAAAAAGGATAAAGCAAAATTTGCTTATATTAGAGGCCCTTTTTCTGAGGGAGAGGAAGAGTCGTCAGCCTAGCTCACCTGGAATTGCAGCTCGAGTCGTGATATTTCCATGTTCTCTGAAGACGGCTGCTTCAACGCTTCGATGGTGCTTGCCAGCGACTTTTGATCGATCTCGGTGTCGCCAAAGTATGCCAACTCGGCCAGTGCTCGATACAAAAATATGTATTGTTTCTGGACGGGGTAGTAAAATCAAGAAATTAATTTTTCTCTTAAAACAATCATAAACGGTCCCTGACATAAATATCTCTGGATTTATCTGGTATTTTTATATCTTCAATTGATCATCCCTGACCGTCATAGCCATTGCCCCGATTTTCCGGTAGAGGGCGCCACAAGAAGGCAAAGGTAGATAAATTATCGTGGATTCCTGCGTTGTCTTCAGGAATTTTTAACTAAAACATCTTCAATATCATTATAGAAACTTAAAAGCTTACTTACCAAAGATTGGACGAGGAAATTTCTTTGATAACGCATATCACAAATGGTGTTAAAAATAAACACCTGGCCCTCTTCCTGCAGCTGTTGCATGAGCGTATCGAGCGCTACGAATGTTCCTGTTCGACCGACACCTGCACTACAATGCACCAGTATCGGGCCACGCTGTAGCGAATATTCCGAATTGATTCGATTGATAAACTTGGTAATGCCTTGTGGATGTTCCGGTGCCATGAAATCTTTCCACGCGAGATAATGGTACTGGCTGATCTCGCGCGACGTTTCCTCGCCCGAACTGGCGGATCGTTTAGTGACCTGAAAGTTGTTATTGAAATATATATTGTTAATGAGCTTGTTACTAGCATAAACGCAAGATTCCGTCCCTACCTTTAGCGTACGAACGATGTAATCGGCGTAATATGTGAGCGATTGGAAAGTGATCAGCAGCTCACCGTACTGGATCGAATCGTTCGTACTTTCGGGCCAATACTTTGCGCACTTCGTTTTGTTGTACTCTTCCAAATTCGTCAACATTACGATTATCTCCAGATGCTGTTCCCAGATCATGCGCCAGAAATCGTTAATGGTCGCATCCATCGGTCCCTGGGCGCAGATAAACTTCTTCCGCTCCTTGTAGCCGATCACAAAGTTCGCATTGATGTAATCCGATCCGGCCAGTCCGTTCAGTGGCGTCAGCTTAACACGCGTCTGATCGTACGCCTTGATGTCAGGGTACCGGTTCTTAGGCATGTTTTCCTTCATATCCGAATTCTTCGTCGTTCGATCGGCAAATTTGTCCGGCAACAGTTCAAACTCGTGCTGAAATCCGTAGTCCGAGTCTTTGTGCTTGTCGTTGTACGCTTTCGGCAGATCGTCTTTCGAGATTGGTGGAAGAACGGGCGGTTTGGCACTGCTGGAACCGAGCAAATGACGATGATGAGCGTTAACACCGCGGCCACCATTACAGAGGGCCCGTCTAAAGAGAGAGAGAGAGACAGGAGATGGGAACCAAACGATAGTTTCGGGGATATTGGCAAACTAAAACCGGGGAGGGAACCCAACTAAACCACGGCTTACCTTAAAGAATCGCCCAAACTGATTGCTTCCCCTTCCTGGGCAATGTTGTTGCTGACGTGCTTGTGCAGGAAGCAGAGAACCATCAGCACGATCACGACAATTGCAATCAGTGCGAGCAACACCTGGATAACAATGTTCAGTATGAACGTTATTTCATTCCCATCTGTGTCGTCTTCCGATGGTGCTCCAGCATTCATTTCTTGGAAGTATTCGCTGTACGTGGATACGTAATCTCGTCCATCATCGCCGCTGTCGGTTTTTACTACAATAGCGAAGCGAAACGAAACAAGAAATTAATACAAAAAACCCACGGATAGAAGCATTGTCCAACACTTACCGACAACTTCCAAAAATCCGGTGTAATTACTAGTCGGATCGAGTGCACCGTCGAACACGGTTTCCAGCCGAGGGATTCCATCATAATATTTGCCCGTATCACGTTTCTCGTGGTTGGAAGACGCTTTACGCTCATCTTCTAGCGGTACCGCTTCGTTGCCAGTTCGTGCACCGGGTGCCGCCGTCACATCATCATCAGCAGGAGGAAGATCATCTTTTGCGGCAGGTGATTCTGTGCGGAAAGCAAAAAAAAACAAATTATTCAACCCAGTGGCAGAATGCGATGCATTTAATCTCACTCACCTGTTGTCACCACGGTCCGTTCCGGTTCCACCGGTACCGGATGATGTCGCATCTGCAAACACTGTGGGCATAAACCTACCGCCGGACTATTTTTTCCATCACCCAGAAACACCTCCGTCTGACTGCCCATACCGGCAAACACCTCGGCCAGGTACGTTCCACCGTGCGTGTTGTTGATCGAATGCACATCGGCATAGCTCGTGATGAGTGCATTTTCCGGCGTAGGCAACGATCCATTGTGGTGAATGTGAATGCGCGTCAGATACACCTTATAGCAGCAGATGGGACCATTGCGCTCGGAAAGTCGTGGCAAAAATAACTTAAAAATCCAATCATCCTGATCCGTGCGCAGTTTACCCCAACTGATCCGACCCAAGTTGTCGGGCGTTGTGGCCGGCATGGTACAGCTCGCCGATGCAACCACACCGGGTCGTTTCGTGCGTGTGTGGGCCGTCACGTTGACGGTGTAGTTTGTGTTCGGTGGTACATTGTCGTACTCGGTGGAAAACGCGTGGCGAAGAATGTTTTTAATCTTTGGACCCCAAATCTCGCTCTTCATCATTCCGAACTCTGACCGGTAATTGGCGACACCGCTCAGGATCGTCTGGTAGGACATGATTTTACCATTCGGGGTTTCTGGCTCTTCCCACCGTACGCGTACAAAGTTACGGCGGGAAATGTTGTGATGCGAGCAGGTTATTTTCAAATTCCTTGGAGCTGACGCTTGCCCATCGCTCGTCGTGCCGTTGACCGGTTCTGACCAATTGCCACAGATCTTGGTCAGCTCGCTGCAGGCACGCACCCGGAACGTGTACTCGGTGGCCGTGGCGAGATTATCGAACATGTATGGAAGATTGCGACTATTCTGTGGGTGGAATGCTTCCTTCTTCATGATCGAAGCATTCACACCGGCTAGCGACACGACCAGTTCGTAGTATTGGATGTAATCTGTCAAATTGGCTGGAGGTGGTGCCCAACCGATCGTGATCGTTGAGTGAGTGCTGCCCTTTACTTCCACCTGCGGCGTAAAGCTCGGATCCGTATCGAGCGTGCGAATAGTTTCACTGTACTCGTGGTGCTTGCTGTCGCCCTGAGCGTTTGATGCACCCAAACTGATCTTGTAGTCCGTACCCGGATCGAATCCATCCAGCACGTAGAACGAATTGTTTCCTCCAATCTTTTCCCGGTAGTACGTAAACGTTTGATCGCCTGTTTTCAGATACCGCACGATGTAGTTCTTGATTGGATCGTTCCCATCGTTCACCGTCCAGTTGAGATAGATTTTGTTCGCACCGACCGCTTTCGCGTAATCGATCGTTACCTGTGGCACGTCCAGTATTAGCAGTGCCATCGATTTCTTTACCTCGTAATTGGTGGCCTGCATCTGTGCCGATGGCATAACCACGCACGAGTACGTGCCATTGTGGGCTTTGGAGAGATCGCGCAGCGTTAGGGTGGCGTTCATGTGCCGTTCGTCGATCGCCCGCTGTTCCGAATTGTTGGCCAACGCCTTCAGGCTGTTCTCGCCCGACGCATCCTCCTTCACCCAATAAACCGTGTGGGACAGGGGAAAGGCCTCGATAACGCAGTACAGCTGCTGGATGCTGGTCGTCTTAGTTCTAATCTTTTCGTTGCTAGTTTGGGTGATCTTTGGTAGAATTACGGTGCGTACGGTGTACGACATGTTGAGACCATTTTCCTGATTGTAACAGGTGTAGTTGCCTTCGTCCGATTTGGTAAAATTGTGTATGGTCATGGTGTAGTACAGCTTCGGTGCGTTCGGATCGTCTGCCTCGTCTTCCGGTACGAGGTAGGACCATTTGCGTATTGCTTCGCTACTGTCCACGATAAGGAACGATATTCTGCAAACACAATATACACAAGCAAATTGCACACACACATTAGTAAGCGTTTTCTCGTTGACCGGGAGAAGGGGGTGTTTAGATTGTACGCACGCCCCTTTTATGTCCCCCGCCCTGTACTTACCGATGGTCGGAAATGTTTGCGCCATTCTTTTGCCACACTATGTTCTGATTTTCGGAGGTGGGACAGGACAACGTTCCGTTGCTACCGGTAATGAAGTATTCCTCTCGCACTACAAGAACAGGAAAACCGGAAAAATGCATTAGTCATCGCCGCGACGCTACTAGAGAGACACACACAAACAACCGCCGGGCGGGCGGGCGACCGAATTCCTTTCCTACCTTCGTTATTCTTCGCTGCGACCAGCTGACACACGACGTAGACACTTGCGAGCCAGCACCAGGAGGCTTGCTTTTTCCACATTGCTTGCCGTCTTCGGGTCAGAGCGTATGTGAAGACAGCGGCTCTTCTTCGATGGCACTAAGATCCACCCACACCCCCCGTGCTTTTTTTTTTGTTGTTGCTGTTGTCGTCTGCCAACACCCTAACGATGCCGCACCACAACCGCACACTACTGCTTCCCAGCTTCCCAGGGGCTGGGCTGGGCACGGATTTATCTCGCACGGGGTTCGTTCGTACGTTGATTGCACTGCTCTACACCCGGTACGCTTTTTCCGCTGTTGCCTTCTACTTCTTCTTGCGTGCTTGGTTTGGAACGCGCTTCTTCCCGTACAGCGCCCACGGAAACACCACCTTTCTTCTTCGCTTGCTGGTCTCGGATGGTTCGGATGCGGCGCTTATCACACACTCACTGCACTGTGCCGGTGCCGCGTTACGCACTTGATTCTATCGCAACTACACTGCACGCAACCATCACCCACTGCTTTATTGCTTTTGTTTCATGGTTTCAGCACTTTTTTCGGCAGCGATTTTCGGGCCCGAAACGGGAATGGGGAAAACAAAAACCGTGTACAATGGCGACCGAAAGTGAACCGTGGATCGGGTCGGTACGTACGGGTTGCTATTGACAGCTGCCAGTACCGCTTGACGTGTGACAGTTGATGTGAAGTGTCAACGGGGGCGTACCGAAATGCAGAGATTTCATGTTTATAAACACAATTGTAGAGGATTAGTTTCGGTGATTCAAATGTGTAAAATGAGTAATAACAATGATAAGCACTATTTACTCCTAATTTGGGAGCTTTCATTGAGTTACACAACAGTGAAAAGTAGTGTTGTTGAAATGCACAAAAAAAAATCGTTACGGAAGTTATGGAAAGCCTTAGGCTCAGTGGCGCATTCGATGTGCTTGCCAAAAATTCAAATTTTTGTTAGTGTTTAAATATTTGGACACTTTCTGTGAGAGCTGGTGGATCGTTTTGAATATGCTGGTTAATTTTGATATCGAGCAATGAGTGGAACTGTTTGTTAATCGCCAAAAAACTGTTTGTACCAGAAGTGTCCTCTGTGCAGCAGAAGAAGTTGTCGGCCATAGTGAAATGTACGGCAAACTGAGCCATTTTTCTGAGCCGAGCATTTTTCTGAGCGATTCAAACAGAATGGTGAGGTAACACAATGAATTCCAATTGTCAAAGACTTCTTTTTTTGTAAATCGGATCAATCAGAAGAAATATTTTTCGGTCAATTTCTGTACTGATAGAGAAGAAACATTGCCTAGTTCATTTAAATGAACTTCTAACACACCTTTTACAACTTTAAAAATTTTTGAACAAAGAACAATCCCACATTTATCTTGTGATTATCTACCATGAATGGAATTTGTTTGAAGCAACGCAAAGCATGTGCAAAAATAGAACTTATTTTTTATCTACCGGAAAGAACCATAAAAGTGGATAACAAAACTGCTGATAATATTCGAAGGGATAAAGATCGAATTACTGCTACCGGACACAGACCCATACTCGCTGTTTCCAAGGTATCCAGTTGAGAGTGTTTGCAACTGACACGATAAAAGTACAGTTGTATACAGCGTTGATATCAATTCCATATCAGACATTCAAGCCAGCAAGCGATCATGAGCAGTAATCACCGATAATCGTCTTTTATTCTGAGAAAGTAAGCAATCCTGCATAGATAGTACTGTGTTGCGCACGTTAAGCTAGAAGAAGGGACCTCTTTCTGAATGGACTTGCCGGGAGCTCATAAAAACATCCCTCGGAAAATGTCCGGAAGCGAATCAAAACATTCAATCAACACACGTTACCGAGCTATCAATCCCCGTTGTGTGTACAACAATATCCAACAATTCGGTAACATTGAGCAAATGTTGGGGCTTCTTTTTTATCACAGAAACAATAAACGAAAGGTGCGATAGAGGGACGCCTCGAGGCTCTCGATAATTGTATTACTAAATCAATCGGCACAAACGCTTGTCAATTGTGTGTCGAGTGGATTACTCGCCACTTGACTGATTGATTCCCTTATCATGAGGTGTGAGCTCTGTGAGCCAGTGCCAGAACAGAAGCAAACAGACCAACGCGACAACAGTAAAAAAAGCAAACCAATGCAATACGCGAACTGCAACGAGTTGCTAGTCCTCCGGGGCATGATGGGTACGTGGAAATCACCGCAGCGAAGCAGTTTTCCATATTTTTAGTTAATAATACATTCCACTCGTGGCACGCTCAGCTAATCAGGGTTTTACGAGCCTCCCCAAAGCTCTGGTGCTCATATCGTACAACAATTGCCAATCATCTAGCCGCATCTCAACAGCTAACAATGTTTTAGAAGCATAGACTCGACCAAACATTTGCTCTATTTTTGCACTGGACCTGTAGAACTCATCTCAGCGTACTCTAGCGTACTCTGCGGCTACTACCTAAGCTATACTACCTGTTGGGGCATCCTGGTGGCATGAAGGCATGATTTACGACTTGTCCATCAGTGGATGAAAATAGGAGCTACACACTTCTGCTAAGACCCTGAGCACTCTTCTGTTCTCCCGTCGCTTTTTGTGCTGCGCGAGTAGTAGAAATTGATAAGTTTCTTTGAACAATACAATCTCGCCTAAAAAACGATAGCGGCAACCACCAGAGAGCCACGAGCGTACCACGGGAAACGGTGGAGTGACTGTTGAGGAGAAAAACCGTGCTGCTGCTACCTGGCCGCTGCCTAGTTATGTCAGTGCGTCAGCTTGTCGTGTGACGATGGCGAAAGGCACTGATAACGATGCCCTTTCTGAGCAGTAGAGGGAGTGCACACGTTTTTTTTTCTTCTGTATACACTCGACTATCATTCGCGTGCAGATCGCGGTCAGAGAACAATAACAATACACAGAGCCTAACAGCAGCACGATACCGATGGCTTCCCGTACGCGTGATCCCACACTCGCACACCTCCCACAGTGCGGGCTCCTCCTCCACGTCGCTATCGTTTTGTCGAGTGGATAACGCAGATAGGACTTAATCAACAGGCCCAATTTACACTTATCGTTTGGAAATAAATTATCGCAATGTGTGGCTGGAAAACGACCGAGACGTTCATAAAAATACCCAACCAATAGATTGTCGTAAAAGTGGACAACAAAATAAAGGATCAGTTTTTTTTTTTTTTGTTTGTTGGTCGGTTCGTTTATAGCAAAACCCTTTAAATTTATCTCCCAAAGCTGTTATCTTCCCGATTGCGCTCGTGATGGCAAAATTTTTAATCACCCAGAAGTCATGAGCAGGTAGAATGAGTATAAAGAATAAGCTTTGGGTGGGCAACGAGTAAAACCAAATGCCCCAATATCCAACACCAATGATAGTTTATGATAGGAGAATCAAATCTTCAAATCAATTTATTGCACCAAATGCCCACCTGTTGGCGGAAAGTTATCGGAAGCTTCATAGTAATGGTACTAACTACACCTGATAGAGTAGCTCAATTTCTTTACGATCGTCTATACGACAGACCTCCCATGATTGGGGTTTTGCTGGTAAAGCAAAGGGAACAATTTTATGGCAACAAGGTTAGGCGTCTTAAAAGATGGTCTTACTGGTCACCAGGATAAGCTGGTGGACACGCTCCTGATGGGGAGATTGAACTTTGCACGCACGTCCCAAGTCTCTTCAAGGACGGCGTCCGTTTTGCGTCTTGTTAGTGCTCGTGAATCGTAGTAGACCACGGAGGACAGTTCGAGCGACGGTTACTACGTTACGAGATCTTCGTAGGCTACGCTGCTAATCGAAACCGATCAAAACAATAGGGGGGCCCCGAGGTTCTCCATAACAGTGCTGTTTGAAGGTTGCAAAAATAACATCGCAAGTAGAGTACAGAAAACATCGTCGAGGACATTATTATTTTGCTTTATTATTGAAAACGTGTTGTGTGCGTGTGTTTGCGAGATTTGAGGCCAGCATATTGTTATTGTTGTTTGTAATTTTAATATCTTGTCATTACGCGACAGCGAATACCTCGAATTTCTACTGCGAAATCCGCAACGAATCGGCGAAAAGCGCTGCAGCGCTCTCATCGTGTATGCGGTGCACGTGCAGCATTTTAGTGACACATTAAAATAAGCGAAGCTTAAGCCGTTCAACTCGTCCCAAAGCGGGCACGAACATGCTTTTCGGTTGGTGCAGCTGGGGTAGAGAGTAAGAGACCTTAGAGCTTGCGCATTAGCCGGTACTTACCGGCTACGGTGTCCATTTCTATTTGCATTCGATGGCGCTACACTCTGATGCCTCCAGCTCGGCAGCAGCACCAGCGCCAGTCGGTTTACACATGTCCGAACGTATCAACAGCGACATCGCGCAGATATCGCGTAACTGTGTCCCCACCTCGTGTACGTAAGACAGTGGGGGCACAACGTTAACGCGCGGTTGGATTACGGATTTTTTCGGATCCACCTGTCGGTCTTCCTGTCTTGCGTCGTTATCGTGGACAAATATTAATTATGAATTCTACGATAACCCTGGACCAGTGGACCAGTCGCCGGTAAGGCCGGATTGTACATTAGACAACACACACACACATACTCACTCACACGAATGATACGTTCTTGTGTCGGGAAGACGACATGGCGGGATCAACCAAAGCCCTTAATACTCCGATCCAAAGGTGTGTGTATCAATTATTTTTAACTCACCGCCCTGTCCGCCAGTGTCGGCAGGTATTATCAGGTCAGAAAAAGAAATGTTTCCAAGTGTTTCGGATATGCCGCTTTCATGTCTAGCATGTGTAAGAAGACGCTCCTTCATTACCGCTCCAAACTAGAGCCTAATCCGATGGATCCAAGAGCCGAAATGATAGGAATTTAATGTTTTAAAACTTTACGTCAGAAGTTTTCGCTGCCCGGAGTTATTTTGGGGCAAAAAAAGCATTGGAGTAGCTGCACATGGAGCTTATGGATAGGAGAGGACCAAGCTTGATAAAGTACAAGACTTTAAGTCATCTGCATGAAACGACGATTTCTTGACCATCCTCTTCGGTGCTGGCCGAATCTTTCACACACACGCACACCCTCCAAGGACGCGCCGTGCTGGCCGATAACAAACCCGTCATGGTCGCGACGCGTCCTGACGCGTCCATCAGCGCACTAATCACGCGCACCGAGCTTTTTCAGTGTGGCCCAATCTGTGTGCCCAAGAGCATTTGTCACCACGAGTATGTACCCTTCCCTATCTCGGTTTATTCAAATTATCTGCCCAATATTTGGTCCACCAATTAGCGCGAATTGCACGAAGTCGTGTTGAAACGTTTGGCACCGAGAGTGTGCCTTCGGTGGGGCGCCATCGAAACGGATGATCGAACTCGCCCGTTGAATTAGAGAGATTTCCTTCCGATGTTTGCTCACGACCATCCGCCCGCATTCAAATGGCCTCCCCGCGGATCACTTTGCACCGGCCGGTAGACACAATTAGCCAGTAACGTGTAGGAGCAAGATTTGGCAGTCAACTTTCTCACTGTTTGCAAACACTTACCTGGCCATGTAGGACGGCACGTCGTCCATTCGAGACACAGTGACTGCGCTGGATAATTTTACAATTGATTGGATGTTTTGTGTCGGTGTGTGTTAGAAACCAAACAGAAACCGAAAATGGGGGAAAAAAGGCTCTCCTAGCAACAGAGCGGGGGGATGGGGTTGGAAGAGGGGTAGAAAGAGAGTGGAAAAAGGGGGAAGACGTTTTCGTCGTGGAATCAGAATTCGGATAGTGTAGTCTCACGATCATCTCAGCTCAAAACAAACAGCAAACAAACCTTCTTGACGTACGGAATATTTTCCTCAATTTGTATGATTTTTTTCTTCTGTTATTTCTTATTTTGTTAATATCTTTTTTTCCTTCTTCACTATTTTCATTCTTTTTGTTATTCGTTTCTTTCTGTAACATTCTCGCTCGTTCTCTCTCTCTCTCTCCCTCTCTCTCTCTCTCTCTCTCTCCCTCTCTCTCTCTCGCTCTCGTTTTCTCCCTTGGGCAGCACCAAATTTTCTGTCGCCTACTTTGACATGACAACCGTGTGTTACTGCTTTTCGCCCTGCTACTAGACTAGTCGTAGGACCAATTTAACAGCTTCAGCTCAAACCATCTTCGCTTTCTGTTTAGCTGTAGGACTGCTGTGGGACAAAAATGAAAATAAGGTACATCACTTGCTTTACTTCTTTCGGTTTATGTAACAGTGAAATGATTTAACAATTTTAAAATCAGTTTTGTTGGCTAGTTTTGTTTAATCATTTTTTTCTCTCCCTTTTTTCACTTTCTCTTTTGTTTTTAACTCTTGTATCGTTTTTTTTTTTATTTTGTTTTCCCCTTTTTATTTGTATGGCTTTCCTCACAATATTTTCTTCTAAGGTAGCACTCCACTACTACTCCCATGCCTGTCCCGCGGAACTGCAGTCATTTTGCTTCCCAACCAGTATTTTATGTATTTTTATCAATTAATTTAACAATATCTGCGTATTTCATTAGTGTATGGTTTAGGAATAATTTGAAACTTTGATTTCGGTAAATACGTTTTGTTTTTTTAGATTTTATTTTTGAATGATTTTATATGTCTTTTCTTATTACCCATGTTCCGTTCCCTCCTCCCTCGTCACGTTTTCGTCCCGTGCCTGGTTTGTCCCTTGTGTGGACATGTCCAGACCAATTTACCTGTTGGTGGGTGTGTAACATTGCTTTTGCTGTAAACTTCGGTTTCGATTAGTTTAGGTTCACTTGTTTTACGGTTTTCATCACTGTCATCCCAATTCGTTTCCTGTCAAATCGATAACAACCAACCCCCGTCGCGGGTTTGTAAAACATTCGTCTCGTCCTGTGCTAGTCTATTGGATTCGTTCTTTTGGATGTTTTGGATTTTTGTGATGAACAAATAGTCATTTCTATGCTTCATGTTTGCCTTTACTTCACCTTTCACTGATTATTATTATTATTATTATTACACGTTTTTTCCCCGTTTCGCTCCAGATTTACCTTATTCGCTGGTTGTTTAGTCTGTTTGTTACGTTTTTTTTTCTTTTCATTTTTCTTTTCTCACAACAAAATGAATGAATAGAACTACATCGATGAATATACAGCAAAAGTGATGAAAGTTTGGTTTTTTTTTTGTTTGTTTGTTTGATTTGTATATGGTATATGTATATATATAATATATATCGTAGGCTTCATTCGATTCTCTCTATACCCTTCACTGCCGTTCGACGTCGTCTTGTTTGCGTCTTTTGTTTTGCTATATACTCACAACACTCGGCGACACCTGTGTCAATAATATATAATATACTATATGCTTTTTTCTGTCCTTTTCTGCGTATATGTATAGAAGTATATATGTATATTCTTGTCCTGCTGGTTTTTTGCTAATATTACTTTACCTCTTTTGTAAACTGTAGCCGAAACGTATGTTTACAACGTTGTCTTTTTTTTTTACTTGTTTTTGTCTTCCTTTTTTTTTTGCTTTGTTTCAGTAGATAATACAATGGTTCATGTTGATTTGATTCTTATTCCTTTGCTTCTTTTTTCTTTAAGTAATATTATTGTAATAGCAATAATTTAGTAACACTTGTATTTGCTTTTGTTTTGTTTTTAATTAATTAATTATAATTTAATTATTGTATTAGATTTCGTTACCGTTTCGTTTTTTTCATTTGTTTGTTTTTTTTTTTTAATGTTATTTGCTTTACGTTTACCACTCTTCCCGTCTCGTAAACTGTTGAGCATCTTCTTTCACTTGTATTTGTTTTTTTTTTTACTATACCATATGATGGTCGATATCGTTGTTGGCCTTTTTTATGTCTTAGTTGCACTTAAGGCGACATTTCTTAAACTTGTTCCTACGACTTCACGAATACTCTTTGCCCCGATTGTACTGATTTTGTTTTGTTTCTCGAAGCAGGTCAATACTTTCTTCCAACCCTTTCCACCTGATTCGAACACATAAACAGAACAGAAAAATCATGTCCAATAATTATGCTTCTCTAACTTTCCCGCCATCAACAACAGCGTTAACACTATTATTGCATTTTTTTCTTTCGGACTAAAAATTAAGCTTAACTTACTATCCACTAATCGCGACGGTGGAAGGAATAAACTAACGATGGTAAACAACAACGCCTACTTAACAATGGTAAACCAAACAAAACTTAAATCTCCCAACGAAAGATGCTATACAGTCACTCAGAGTAGCTCATTAGCTCAATAACTGCTTTTAGTATAATTCGCTATGTTGGTGTGTATGTGTGTGTGTGTGTGTGTGTGTGTGTTTGCACTAAACATTCTACCACTAATGTACTTGTGTTGCTTTTTCTTTCTCACTAATCCGTCCTGTGGTGCTTGTGCGCTTTAAAAGACGTGACGGATATGTATCACACTAGCTCAAAAAATAAAACAAAACTATCGAAAGTAGTAATCGCACCTTACACTAAACAAACTAAACAACAATAACAACAACAACAACAACTTCACTTATCTCTTACCATAAAGAAAGGCAAACTTATTACACTAAAAATGTAAAACAATTGCACGCATCCTGCAAGCACCCAATCTTCAACGTAAGCAGCTAAATGTAAAAGAAAATACTATATGCTCCAAGTTCTTGAGCGATTCCCCAACTCTGCTCTCGCTACTCTTCAATATGTTTTTTGTGTGTGTGTATGATTGCCGACTTACTATAATTATAGCAAAAACAATTTAAAAAAGCAAGAAAACTAGTAGCGTGACGAAATAAAACCCAATACAAGTAGTAGTTGGTACTCTACTTAAAAAAATACTGATACACTTCACCCGGATGACGCCAGCCGAGCGAGCACACTCCGGGGCGCCCATAAATCCTCCAGCAAATCTCAACACTAATCCACTCAAACAACTTCGCCCGTGCAGAAGATTTGTACCAGGCAGTATGCATTACGGTGACAACTGCCACCGCTGCGTGCGTTGACTTAGGATCCTTTTTTCCCCCACAGCGTTCCAGTCGTCTCGCGGCGCGACGATCTTGTGCTTGGACGATTGTAAATCTTTCGCACAAAACCCAGCGTTCAATATTTGCCAACGCTCTGTGGGCTCGTTTGTTTCGCCCCCTCTAGCGCGAAGTGACGAACTATCTAGGGCGCACCACCGCCACCAACATCATCGCGATCATCTGTCGAGATCTGCCTAGGCAGCACACTGTTTAACGAGCCGCGGGCGCATCCAGCGCATCCCATTTATCACGTTCTAATGCTTGGCGAGCTCAACAAATCAACACAAGAAAGCAAACGAGAAAGAGCAAAAAAAAAAAAAAAACGGCACAATGTGACACAAGTAATGTGTGAGATAATACGGATGGCCTTCCTTCGCTTACAGCCGAGCGAATCCAATTAAAAAGAAAAAAAACAACGGCAACGATTCGGTAGTACTGCGGGCTAGTTAAGTAAGTACTTGTGTGTGCGCTGCTCTACACTCTAATCAATCTCCGTCTCTCTGTGATCTACTTCGATTTTGTCGCCAGCTTTTTTGCTCTTCTGGATGAAACTCAATGTCTAGTCAACGAGCGATTCAACCAAAAAAAGCAAGAACGAATTTCCAAACAGCAAGGGCCTTGCTAGATGTACATCCGGGGATTTACATCGACCAAAGGCGATCGACCAAGAATTAGCCGAGCTCTTTTATTAGGTGCTGTTTTGTTTTCTGTTCCCTCTTCTGTTTTTCTTCTGCCTTGTAACGAATACAGTGGTGGATAATTGCTTTCCAATACGAGAATATCTGTTGGTAATGTACATTGAAGTTCCCGAGAAACTAACATGCTCGACGTCACCAAACGTCGATGACGTCTCTAGACGGCTTCTCTCGCTCTGACGTCAGTATTGTCCATAGCTCCCACTTCACCTCCACTGATCCTCCGGCCCAGATGTGTAACGCAACAGATCGCGTCACAATTGGCGCCCAACCAATTCTACGCCGTTCTACCTTCAAGTTTGATTATTGTCATTTACGAAACTCCAGAACTCCAGACGAGAGTTCCAGCGTCATACATCTCTTCCCTCAGCAGCAGAAATGAACGAATGAACGAAAAACACAACTCACTGAACGTGTCCTCGTCTCGTGTGTCGCGTGCGGTCGCTTCAAAACAAATCGTCATCAAATTATCCCACTTTACTGCACGTACGACGACGACGACGACGACGACGGAAGGAGTGCGCCGCGGAGCAATGTCCATGCCTCACGGAAACACGTATTTAACAAGAAATAACAATTAGTGAACATGTGTTATCGATCAACATCGGTGACGTCGTCGATGGTTTTTGGTCGGTTTTATCGCGAACATTCAATCCACGGTCGGCCTAAAGCGATCTGCCCCATCCTCTATCATCATACAGAAGGGCGATTCCTAAACCGTGCCGTCATAGTGAAGGCTTTGCCATGCTTGCCAGCTGCCACATCACGATCACGTTGTATCGGAAACCCCTAGGCTGGATGATGAGGGCGGAGATGGATTCGATGAATCCGAATGGCGCAATTAGCCAGCAAAAAGGGCAAACAACACATTGCGCGATTTTCTCTGACTTGCGGCATTCCAGACTGACATTTCGATGTGTCTCCAATCCAAGAATATGGAGAATACCGCCTGTGCCCGTACCAAGCGCATTATGATCTTTGGCAATGCAAAATGGCGCATCTCCGGTAGACGGAAGGCTCCTGATGTGTAGAGCTCCAGTAGTGTTGACAGCTTCATTAAATCAACCTCTGCTATTGCACAACACTTTGCATTGGAGAATTTAAACTCCGCAGGCCACTTCCAACGTGAAGCAGGGATGGCGACACACCATTTTCTATCTCCATTGTGCCCCGCGGGCTCTCTGAGATAATGGGAGGAATTCTTTACCCTGCCTGCCATTCTCGTTCCCCTGCTAGAGATAACATTCACGCACACACAGAGCCTATGGTGTGCTTTTTTTGTGTGTAACGAGCACCAATCCATGCATGGCAAATTTGTCAACCCTTTTGTCATCCAGAGCGTACCAAACAAGACCGAAGGCAAAAATGAGTGTGTGATAAGCGGCCCGAATGTGCTGGCGCCATAATTGTCAACGTCAAGATTATGGGATGTGTGTGCTGCAAGTGGAAATGCTCGGTAACGGGGGAAAGAGGGGGGGGGGGTCATCAAGCACCCTTCTTCTCGTCGTGTCCTATCGGAAACGGTACGCAGTCTCTACCCGCCTACGTCACACGGCAGTCATATGAATGAACATTATCTCACACGCACCCAAAGTATGCCGGAGCCCATTCGCCCAGACCCGTCATGCGAGTGGACGTTCAAGTTCCAGGACGCCCCACAAAGCGCAAAATAATTGCCTCGTGAGTCGCCACACACTCACTCCCACCAGCTCACCCCTGTTCCCGCCATTCTCCCGAGGGACCAGCACCCATAAACAAATAAATCAAACGGTCAGCCAATCGATTGAAGTGTATTGGGAAGGAGGGGGGTAGCTTAAATACTGAACTAACCCTAGGACATGATGCTGATGGGCTTAAATACTCCTTGGCCCACTCGGGATCCAATTGATCAGTTTGATAAAGTTGTTATAAGCCCTCGGACGTCTCGTTTTGTGGTCCACTTTGATCAGTCCAGCATGTCTGGGCGACGTACGTGTACAACGATGTCACCGAAAAAAAAACACACACACAACCACCCTACCGTTCCGGCGACCATCGGGAATTAGATTAACCGACTTAACAATGGGCTTTATTTCGGCTGATCTGTCACTATCGCCCATGCTGGTGCACAATTGACACTGAGCCACTTCTATCAGCGTCTGGTTGGGAGAAGATTTTTTTTCTGATGCGTGTGTGTGTGTGTTTGAGAAGAAAAAAATGAGCTTTCCAATTCCGGTAGCATGGTCCGTTCGTTCTAAGTTTGGTTGATTATTGGAGTTTGGAGTTGCTAGTGCGTCAAGTCTTGGCTAGTCACTTCGCCATATACACATACCCGCACCAGCTGAATACACAGCTATTTAAACAACGTCAACAACAACTACAACGATGCTGAAGGAACGTACAAATAGTTCGCTAGTGTCCCACAGAACCCACATAAACTTCAAAACTTAAGCATCACAACAAATCGAACAATTACGTCCCAACAAAACCGAACGCCCTGCGAGTCCCGATTTCTACTAGGGAACGATCGCGACTCGATCTAGCGACTATACAACTAGTACTAAGCTGACTTAGATATGATTACCACCTTCCTTACAATCAATAGGTGAGCTCAACTTTAGGCAACAGAATCGACACTGAACTGAGAACTCAAAACGCTGTCTCTACTCCACTCTACGTTGGTTTCGTATTTGTTTTTGCCACACAGCCAGACATGGGCCGTAGGGTCCTGCCCTACGGCACAACAACCGAAAACCCCGAACAACCGCCGACATGCTTTATCTCGACCCGGGCGGCTGATGTGTTGTGTCACGCTTCATGACACCTAAAACTCGGGTAATACGGGCTCCAGCGCGGGACCTGTCGCCGACGACGGATCAGGGTTGTGTTAATGTTGTACGTTAATAGTTTAACAAAACATTCGACCGGCTGTTGAATTGATTCATTCAACGATTCTGATTCGCCTTGCCTGTCCATTTTCCTGACCTGACGGGGCTCGCTACTAGAATACTTACAAGTTATTGATTCCGGTTAGGCCGGGGTTCGTGCTGGCTCGCGCTCAATACGTTACAATCGACTGTTGGGGCGCATTTTTCTGCTGGCTGCCGCTGTGGTGCTGTTGCTGCCGTTGCTGGTGAGCGTGAAGATGTTGAGGCTGTTGTGGCAGCAGTGGTTCCGCCTGCGGCTGTATCGGTTCTACCGAGCTCTGCTGCTGCTTATTAGTCCCGCACACTAATGGCTACGACTCCAGCTTGACGTTCGTTTCGAGCGCAAACTGTAGCTGCGTCTGTAGCCGCTTGTTCTCCGCCAGCAGCTGGTTGATGCTTTCCTTCAGCTGCAGGTTCTCCAGCAGTATCTGATCCTTCTCGGCAAGGCACTCGGTCAGCTTGTCGCTGGTGTCTTTCAACCGCGTAATGTACTCGCACGCTTTCGCCAGGATGCCACCCTTGGAGAGGTTCTCGCCCTGTCCGCCATTGTTTTGCTTGTTCTGCGTCTCGGACGAGGGGCTGTTCATGTGCTCGGCGGGGATGATTTTGTTCAGCTCGTGGATCCAGTTGTTGATTTTGTCCCTCCGCCGTCTTTCGATTTCGTTGTGGTTCGCCCTTCGCCGGTCGTCCCGCTGTTGCTGTTGCGTGTGGATGGAAAGGTACAAGAGGGGTGTGAGTCGGGTGTATTCAGTCAGTGCGATGTATTGCATTTATTTTGCCAATGGGTGGGAAGTTTCTCTATCCGGTAAAGGCTTAATAAAGTCCCTCAAGAGTTGGCCGTCTTGATGGCGCCAGATCATTGATCGATCTTCGGCATCTTCGTTAATTAGGCCCCTTAAACGAGTTCTTTTGGGCAGTGAAGCATGGCTGAAGCAATTTCAATGATGATGACTCAAACTTGATAGCGGCGACAGTAGCAGCTCCAGTCTACAAAACCGGGATTCAAATCCTAACCGGGACTGTTTCCTCGTACTATGAGGTATCAATAGCTCTAGTTAGACACTACTTGGTCGGAATGACCTAGCAAGTCAATAAGCCAGGAAGAAGAATCAACCAATTTTTCATAAATTACTTGTTCCGAATCTTGTACGATTCGACATTTAAAAACCATATAACATTCCATTTGCTACCCTCATAGATTGCTACTTCCCCGTCTTTTTGATAACCATTCACTACTGATGATCGGCTATCGGATAGATCCATGACGCGGGCCACGTTTTTTCCCTCACCGAAACATACGTCCCAACCCTCGACCATATGCGTGCACAACGTCGTAAGCGAAGACCCGCACGTAAAGAATTGATCCCAGCAGTAGTAGCAGCAGCAACGGCAGCGGCCAGCTGATAATGCTGATTGATGCTAACTGCTGACATTCCCGCGATCAATCGACAAGCTATCCGTCCGCACAATCTATCATCCATTTATTATCGGTCGGCGTGTCCACCGACGCGCACACACACACACGTGCACCACACCACAGTGCCCTATACCGAGGGCACCGGTATGATGGATAATCGATACGATGGATGTGTCCTTTTGCACTGCACATAACGCCGGTATACCGCGCGATCGGCTTCAAGCTAGCAAAGCTTTCCTTCTCGACGCGTTGTACTTGTGCTTGATGTGCAAAATAAAATGAAAAAAACCTTTAGAAGCCTTCCCCCCCCCCCCTCATCACTGACCATTTATCTCTCGCACATAGTGGGGCAATATGCGTTTTTCGTTCTTTGTGTGTTTGTGTGTCGCCCTTTCTCACACACTATTTCATTCACCTTGGCGCGACCACAGCATGTGGAGTGCACTTTTCGATAGTGCGACTGTTGTGCGGTCGGCCGGCATGATCGGCAAGTTCAAATAACCAGTTTCGGTTACCGGAGGAGTCGTCGCCATTGTCACCCCCGGCACCCGTGTCGCCGCAGGCGGTAGCCAAGAGTGAGGACAGGGAAAAAAACAACGCCAACTAACCAGTTAACCAGGCCGACTCATACAGCGCACGCGCAGCGTGCTCTTTCGACGAGATCGATTCGATCGATTCCGACTACTAAGATGGTCGATCAAGACTCGATGCATGCGCAGCGACCTCTGACGGCACACACACACACACACATACAATCCCGGATCAAAGTAATCGATCGATCGGAAGCGACGTCCAAAACTGCGGGCCAACCGCAGCATGCATGACATGCTGGTTAATTGCTAATTAATGCCCGCTCTTCGCTGTACGCTCGCTCGGTGCAGCCTAATCGCGAAACGAGCGCCAGAGGTTAAAAGGCCACCCCCGTGAAGCAGCTGGCCGCGCACAGGTGCGTTTTGCCATTCGATTCGAAGGCGAAGAAATAGAACGAGGCAGCCTAGACAACGCGACACCTCCAAATGCTCCACAACGCAACGTGGTGAGGGGGCCGGGGCATGTAAGGGGCAGGGCGTGAGAATGTATCAACGCCAAACACTCCCTAGGTAACCCTTCCGAAAACTGCTGTAGCCCAGCATCTCCAGACCAGCGAAAAGAGGCCGCCGATTAGAGTCGCTAACCTTGAACTTTATCGATGCGTGCTATCGTGCGTGCGTTCGTGCAATGTTTCAATAGAAAACCGAAAGAGAACGATTCCCAACGTTTTGCTACCGAACTGGAGTCTATCCCCCCCCCTCCAACCCCCGGTCTCCCCCAAACCCCTCTAAAAGGAGTGGAGGCTCGGCAAACCGTTCTCCGGCAATCCGGTTGTATTCTTTCGCTGCTCCTTCTTCTTGCAGGTCACCAGCGGGTAGGTCATACCGGTGACTTTCGCTTCACGACATCGTCGTCGGGCTTGTTGATGTTTTAATTATTCATGTCAAGGTTCGCGCGGTGTGAGCGGTCGGTGTGACCGAGTGCGCACACACTCACGCCTGCAATCTCAGCACGCGGTGGGCATGGAGAATGGAAACGAATCGGCGAAACAGGTGAATGAGCAGCTTGCGATCGTGCCACGGCAGAAGGTGTCGGATGAGGTTAAGAATGTTTCTAAAAGCTCCGACACTGACTCATTCATTGGAAGAGGTATCGAGCATGATTCGATACAGCTACGAGCAGTAATGCAGCTGCAGATTTGGAGTTCTTGATCATAGCTCCAGCCCTGTGGATAGATTCTAGGTCTCTGAAAAGCTGAGAAGGCCTACGTCAGCTTGTTGCCTACCAACAGAAGTTCTTCTCCCTGTCGTTCGGAACTGTTTTGTTGATCTTAATAATTTATCCCAAGGGTGAACTGGACGTGGGTTTAATTTGCATCGCACCCCTTGCACATGCGCGCAATTTTAATCAGTGGACAACAACAACAACAACATCTCGTCAGCAACCGAAACATCTGCAATTCTGAAGTGTTCTCACTGCGTAACTATCGCGCTGAGGTACTGTATCCCACCATCCATTATCACATTTTTAAACCCTAAAACCTCATTTCAAAAACGCAAAACATGCTAACACCAGAAAACCCTGACGCTCGATTAGACCTCCTGTTGTACGGTCAGCCGCGGGACCGTTGTAATGCGTGCAGGGAAAAAACAAGAACTACAAAACCAGATCACACTCCCAGCCGCCCAAATAGCCACCAAGGATAAATATTCCGTCCCTAGGTATTGCTGCCTACCGCGCTAACGCTAATAGTGCTGCTGCTGCTGCTGCTGCTGCTGCTGGCAGCTCATTAGGCAGTGCCTTACTTGTGTGTGATCGCGTTGCCACGCGGTCACCGTGGTGGCCACCCTCAGCCTCGCTCGCAGTATATAGATTATGGCACATTGTTGTGTGTTATCGTCAGTGCTTTTTTGCATGTCTGATGTAATGCGACAATCATACGCCGGGCTGTAGGCGCCTGCCCGTCACCTTACTCACCTCGCCATACTCCGCCACAGAGCACGCCGTGTTCCAGAGCGTTAAAGTGAAATCGTATTACGAAGCGTTCGATCAATCTGGTGACCGGTGGACGGAAACACGAATTTGTTCAGCGAATTAGTACGGGCCCACTAAAAACGGTTTTATTTGCTCTAGATGTAGTCACCGGTTGGAGCTCTTGGAGCTTCGGAGACTCCGGGGACGACAGGGCAGGAGGGTAAAAGCATAGAGCAGCATAACCTTCTAATGAAAAATGGTCATTCACTGGCTAGTGTGAGAGCTGTCAGCAAAGCGATTAGGACAGCTCCAGCTCTCGGGGATAAAATGATCTTTTCCCTGTCCTCCTGTTGTCTTTTCATCCCCCATTTTCCCACTGGCAGAAATTACGATACTGTTGGGCAACGATAATGATAATTTGAATATCAACAACACAATACACAACCCTTCTGCATCTTCACCTGCGTTCGCTTCCTGCCTTCCGACTTTCCCTACTTCTTCTGGCAAGTTTCCCTCGTGTGTGTGTGTGTGTGGCAAAAGTGTAATTTTTCGTTTACGTAAGTGCCCTGTGCGCTCGGTTCGAACGGGGAGGGGAAAAACGATGTTGTCACCAAGGCCAGTTTAAAAAGGTTCTTGATAACAGACACTGACATAGGGGGAAGGGGAGGGGGGGGGATAGGCTCGGAAGGTTCTTATTGCATCCATCCCCACACTGCATGGCCCTGCCGTCGTGGATCAGGCAAGTGTTGCCAGACGTTTGCGTCCACGAGCAGACAGCGGAAACGAGACGCTACGCATGTTGGTGATGTGAGAAGGAGTCCCATTTTTGTTATTGCGATTTGCCACTTTGCAAATGACACTCAACTGGGGAACCTTGGGAACGGACGCTCCAGTTCTTCGGTCAGCAATCCTTCACACCGGATGATGGCGATGATGATGATGAGAAGAAAGTATTTTAACACTCCAACAAAGTGATAAGATAAAGATAAGAACGTGCCCAGCCATACACATCAAGTAGGGTCAAGTTGCGCATTTTTGTGGTGAATTGTTCCCCGGCGAAGCACATGTGTTGCACTTCCAGATGCGTTCCATTTTTATGCTACTTTAAGGGCAGGAATTTCCTGTCCGGATACGAACTCTTGTGCAAGAAGCAGCTCAAATTACTTTCAAAGTTTTGATGTGGAATTTGTCTCTAAAGTTGGACTTGAATTTTGATCAAATTCCCAAACCCTATCCGCTGATGGTGGTTCCTTGCCGCTTACCTTTCGATTAAGGTTCGTGTCTCCATTGCACTCCGAGGTCCGTTGCACCCCCCGGACACTGTTGGCGGATCGGGACTGTTTCACATTGTCGTTGTTTTTCTTAAACACTAGAAAAGAGCCTACAGGTGTGTTCAGGATCGGAAGAAGAGAGAAATTGAAACGAAATCAACATTAGTAGCGGCACACACCGGGTTCGATGAATCACACAGAGGACAAACAAGATAACACTAAAGCCACTCATCAAAAACATTCAACCACGGCACATACACTACAAACACACGGAATAGCATAAGAACTAACAGTAACTGTTGCAAAAGTTTGAAATATAATAATTTTAAACTACACAACAACTTTCACACTTAGCGCGCACACACACACACAGTAGGAAACGATGCACAAACTTGTGGTAAAACTCAAAAATAAAACACACACACACAAAAATGAGCCAAAAAAAAAGTAAAAGAAAAACAAAAGTTCCATTTACATTGACTGGGATCGTTGCTGGAGTTTGTTAGCGTTGGGTATGGACTAGCTGGAGATCCTGTGATAAAGTTAGGTGAATCTAAACTGTCTGCCACTTGTATTAATCTTAGTGCGAGCATTCCTGTGTGAGAGATGGAAAAAAGATGGAAAGAAAATGAAAAAAAGGAAAAGAAGAGGAAGAAATGGAAGAAAAAAACGGAAAAAATCCACAGTGAGAAAGAGAAGGTGAGAAAAAGGAAGAGAAGAAAAAAAAGGGAAACAAAACATGAGAAAATACGGTATATTTAAAAAAAACAAACAAAACAACACGCAACGTACGTGGGGTGAGTGTAGTGCTTGAAGGGGATGTTGAGAATGGGATGGATAGAAGGGAACACGTGGGGAGCGCTTGGCAGAAATGTAATGTACACACGGTTGTAAACGCTTTTATTGCACATGTGCACGGCATGTCCTCCTTGGGGCACGACTTGGTAGTTCAATAACAAGCAGAAAAAAAGGGTACTTGTGCGAAGGATTCACTTCACTCGTCATAGAGGTTCTCATCGTCGGGTAAGGTGGTTGTGATTCATCGTTCTTGATACCAAAGACCCTTCACGCAACACGACGAGGGATTGTAACGGTAACCGGTCGTGGTGGTGCATTTAAAATTTACACCTTCCAATAATAGCCAGCAAAAGTAGAATCGATTCTACAATTCTCACCACACAGAACCGCGCACCAAGTTTTCTCTCTGCGGGCTATTTTTGTGGACCCCCAGGCTTCTAACCACTCAAGCACCTCTGCACCCCCTCCTTTAGGTGCGGAAGGGGAGGGTGGGATAATGCTCGATGCAATATAAATTATTGCGACGCATGGCGCACAAACATACACGCGCGCGCCCGCTGTACGATGTTGCAATAAACTGTTTCTGGCGCAGGACAGCAGGCAGCGCCCTGACACACCACAATCGGGGGAAAAAAAGATAGAATGGTTCGGCCATTTGCCACTAGCGGGGTTGTTGTTGTTTTTTTTATGATGATGTAGCGCCTGAAGCTGATAAAAGGGTGGGAACGACAGACGGCCAATGCCCGCTACCCACGAGGGCGCTTCTTTGATACTGGACACCGGGGTTCGTCTGGAGGTATTCCGAGGGCAGATTCACTTTCGATTCTAATTTGCGCATTCTTAAAGAGGTGGTTAGAAATAAGGGAAGGTGTGTTTGTGTGTGGGAAAGACAGCTGAAAAGAAGAAGTGCTTTTTAGAGGGATGGATGGGGGGGGGGGAGGGGAGATGGTGCAACAAGGTGGGCGACAAGTAGGTGTGCGGGTGTTGGTTGTTTTAGGTGTTGGAAGTGCATATCGTACCATCGTTTTTAACTGTAAACTGTAGGTCATCGTCGATATGTGAAAAATCACCTACAAAAAGAAAGAGAGACAAGTAAAAAACGACATTAGTTCAGGGTTCAAACTGTGTCAAAACCAAAAGCAAACTCCTTACCAAGAGTATTGTCCTCGGCCATGCTTATCAGGTCGTCACTGTTGACGATCGTTGATGCAGTTGCGTTTTTGCAGTTGATCGGGTTTTCGTTGGTTGGTTGTAAAACATGAAAAGAAACACGAGAAAACGATAACATTAGAACAAACTCAGCACTATCAGGGGCAGCCACTTATCACTTTCACTTTCTTCGCCGCGAGCGGCCGTATCAGTGTGCAAAAGAAGGCTCAAGAATAACGCTGTTTCTACACACTGGAAGGCTTCAAGATAGGTGACTCAAAAGCATTCCTGGAGGACATTTCAAGTGTGTACTCTTTTTTGTGAGAAGGATCATCATCGTGACAGGATGGATCCTTGTTTTGGGGTTGCTTTTTTTTCGTCGCATCACTTTCTTCTCGCACTCACGGTCGCTCACTCACGAAAGAGCCAAGCAGGTAGAAGAGGTTTGGAGGTGGCGTTTGATACTATTTTCAGTTCTTCTAGCTGCAGATTACACCATTTGTTTTTGCCACACTTGCACACGACGCATTTCTCGTCGTCCCCCACACACACACACACACATAAAACGTGAGGAAAATTACCACCCACCACAACCCAGCCCTTCGTGTGGGGTTGTGGGAGATGATTTTTCACTTAGCCTCAAACACAAAAACGCATCCACACCTTTGCTTTCTCCGAGGAATTTTCTCCCTGTGAAGCACGGTTCAAAAAACGTTTCCACCTCGAATCGGGGTGGAAGGAATGGTCACAATTGTTTCACCAAGAACAACAACAACGGGAATGTACAACAAAAACACACACAATCAGGGACGTGCAGGAACTGCTGCGATGTGTGTGGCGGACTTGCAAAACTGTTGTGCAGGCGTAATCAGTGGGAAGTGCTGCTGTGTGAGAGTGAAAATACGCGCGCACCTCGCAAAGGAGCAGTGAAAATGGTTCGTGAAAATTGCACCAAGGGAAATATTTATTTTCCTTCCCAGTAGGTCTCAGTAATCCGTGCCCGAAAATGCGCGCTCACTCTCTCACACTCACTAGAAGAGTGAGGAAAATGAGTGCTCCTCATTCGTATAGTGAGATTGAGCGAAAGTATGAGAGAGGCTTTCGCAGCTTTAGTGAATGAACGAAAAAGGGATGACGACGTGCAAGAGGGGTTGTCCTAGTAGAACAGAGGGCGATGCATTCCGTGAGTGGCCAACGCCAACAGTGCGTGAGAATGCAATTGGAAAACAATTGGGTTTTTGGTGAATAAAATACACACCAACGCGTGCGTTCTCGCGTAAGTTTGCGGGGGATGGAAAATTATGGTCGGTTGGAACGCTCTCTTGCGCTCTCTCACTCTCGCTCTATTTGTGACCACCCTCGGCGTAATCAATAATTCGTGCGTGGAAACGGAATTCTCCAACTCGCCTGCTTTTCCTTCAATTACCTTATTTCTAAGCAATCGACATCGTAATCGAGCTTATTCATGATGGGGGCCGTTTTTTGTTGGTCGCGGTGGTCCACAAAACCACCACCACAATCACACTGTGCTAGTAAAGATGCTGCCGAATCGGTTCGGCTGCCTGCTTCTGCTGTTCCTGCTGCTGCTGCTGCTGCACCAACACGGGACGAAAGGAACTGCTTGCTCCTCCCTGCCAAAGGAGTACCTTAGCACCAAGCTTACAACACTAAGTAAACAGCCCGTTTTAAAACAATGGGGCTGTATTACACATCTATCACACCACGGCAGAACACGGTTTACACCCCGAACCCGAAAAAACGCACTACCGCGCACTCCCCTCCCGGCTTCCCCAGGGACTCCGCGCACTGTTGTGGGGCCACCCACGGCCACTTTCTGCTGTGGACGCGCTTTGTGGCGTTGGCGTTACGGGTACGGGCCAACGTTTTGGGTACGTCGTGCTACTACTACTACCACTACTACTGCTGTTGCTGCTGAACCTGTGCCTGCTTCCTGTTCTCAAGGCACGTTCTCGCTCTCTCTCTCTCTCTCTCTCTCTCTCTCTCTCTCTCTCTCTGTGTTTTGTTACTACCACAACGCCTTATGAGGAGGATACTCGCGCATCAAGGGACACGCTTATGTATTTCGCGTATGTGTGTATATTTAAAACAAATTTTTGTTTTCTTCTTGCGGGACAATTTATGCTCCTTTCATCTCTGTTGGCTCCGCACGCAAAAAAAAAGTGCAACACACACACAGAGTATGTCACTCTCTTCGCGTTTTGTGTATCACACGCGCTCACACTTTCTCTATGCTTCTTCGGGCACTACAATTCCGGCGCGCACTCGCATAAACCTCCCGAACTAAATGTGATAAAAAAAAACGCAACGCGTAACCAACCCGTTGCACACTTGTTCGCTTCGCCTTTGTTTCGAATTACGGGTGTTTTTTTTTTACTGATGCACTTGCAACGCTGTGTGACGGTCACTCCTCTTCGCACTCTACGCACGCATTTTTCTTCCCGTACACTAATACTGCTCTTGCTACTTAAGCAGCAACTACTAAGGCCGAAGTGTCAGAACGATATGCACACAACCAGCATGATATTATTTTCTTTTCTAATCACAAACACTCACACGCGCCCACGATTTAACTGCCTACTGCAGCATAGGTTGACGAAGGCTTTTACAGGTCCGCACGAATTTAATGGGTCGCCCTTTTTTTTTGGGAGGCTTTTGTTGGCTTTTTCTTTAGTTGTTTATTTAAGCCCCTTCCGTCCGTGCACCTAAGAAACAACAACCTGTCAAAATTTGTGCGTTGCGAAATTTCTCTCTCCGTTCATCGCGCTTTCACTCTCTCTCTCCCTCTCAACACGCAACCGAGAGATTCGCAGTTGAAGAGGATAAACAACAACAAAACCGCGCGCTGATGACAGTTCCTTCTTCTACTGTGGCTGGGCGGTTTATGCGAGGTTAAAATATTTTATCGCAAGTTTCACACTCTCTCCACCCGCCGGGGGCGAGGGTTTAGCGAACCGAAGGGTTGTATTGCGTTGGGTTGTATGGGAATTTCCTTCGCAACAAAACCACCATTAGGCACTTGCAGTTTCGTGGTGGAGGCGCCAAGCAAGGCGATTTGTGTTATTGACTAAGCGCGCGTAAGATGGAAAAACCCGTCCCCAGACGACAATCCGGTGAGCCGTTCCGAACTTGAGCTTTGAGCTTTTGACAGCAGGTTTAGGAGTCCAAAATCCTACACTTCCTTCGCACTCGATTACTACGGAAACCGGAGGGAACCACCGAAATAGGGGGAAAAAACTATATTCCCCTATCGTGAAAGGGGTCCGTAAAGTTTGCCCTCAAACACTCGCGAATTACACCGGTCGGCCCCGACAAAACACTACTTTTGGCAATGGCAATACGATCCACGGTCCGACGACACGTCTAGTGTGCGCGATTCTGACTCGACTGTGCGAAAAACGACAACGACGACTTGTGGTGACGTCGGTTGTGTGGCCCGAAAGTGAGCGAGCGATGTTTACTGCGCGGCGGTGCGTAACTGAATGAATGTGGCCGCGCATTTGTTGATAGCGGAGCCTCGCGCGCCGTTCTGTCGTGAGCCCGTCATTGTCGTGTTTTTACGTCGATTGCGCCGCCGGCTAGCGAGCGACCCGACACAGCCGTGAATAAACAAACACACACCGATCAGCTGCACGCACGCACACATACGCGCATGCACTGGGTGTGTGTGTGTGCGTGCGTAGAATATGGGTTGATATAGTAGGGGGTGGGTACACGGCACCAGGGGGAAGTTCGGGCGAGCACGTGCGACGAACGACGGCGAAGGGATGAGTGTGTAGCTAGCCGCACCGCAGACAGACAGACAGAAGACGGTTCGTCAGACACAGTGCATACTACAAAACGTACAGTGATGGACGAATTTAATTCTACCTTGATCGTTTAGCTTAGTTTTTAATTGTTTTAACATGGGTTTTTAATTGTTAACAATATTATGCATTATTATGCATTACGCAGATGCAGAATATTATGCAACAGTTTTGATTCAAATACATCAATTCAAGTTCTTACATTGCCTAGAACTTACTATATTGCATTAAATTTTTCAAGTAAAAATAAAAACCGTTTACCCACTCAACTCCATTTTCTGCCCCTGGCGTTTAATAAATTGAATTTAGTTAATAACTAAGCTCAGAAGTGAAACATTGGAGGTCATTGGAAGTCAAACATTGAATGATCCTTATCAAAGGAACATTCTGGCCCGAACCTCGAACGACGGATTTTATTCTGGACCCGTCTCTACCATCTGCATGATGGTTCCTCCGGCTGGAGTACCAGCCAACAGATGGGGCACTAGGCGTCCCCACTATTTTGATCTGATCACCAGGTGTTTAGGTCTTTTTAACCATTATTGCCAACGCCATGCATGCTTTGTTGCCAGCGATGGGCCTAACAATGCTTTCACTTGCCATGTGATCCACTTAAATACGGTTTGGAACACCTGGTCAGCAAGATGTTGAGTTTATTTCGCGAGATAAACCATCAATTCTTTTACATAGACACATGGGACCCAAACATTCTTTCTGAGTAAATTCCTCTTCAGAGCTACGAGGTTTAATGTCAATTTTGGAGAAAAAAAACTTGGTTTTCTTCTCAACAACGGCCTCCTGAAACAAAGTGTGTGACGCACTGTTAAAGTAGCTGCACGTTTATGCCTCGATGCGCCGTTTTAAGCGGTTCTTAATCGTTTGGCGGCACCCGGTACGGTGCTGAGTTACACGGGACCCACGGGGGTGGTAATGGGCGACGCTGTTCGATTGGCACGTGAAACGGAAACTGTGTGGTGTTGGTGTGTTTGAGCTCCGACCGATTCAATCGACCCTCGTCAGGGTGGGAGGAAATGGGAGAGATGGGGTTGGGGGTTGGTTCGTTCGTACTTTCACGTTTCGTTTTTATGTCCCTCCTGCTCCTCCCTTTTTCCAATCTACCGTTTATAAATCAACGAGTAAAGAATAAAACCACCTCGATTAGAATTACACCGGACAGAACCGTGTACGGGAAAACACCTGTACTTCACATGCATTCTTGCCCCATGGATGGGTGGAATGGGGGGGGGGGGGGGGGGGGTATTTCCTCCATGACGCACAAGCATGAAAATGCTCTCGCCAGCCCGATGACACCGACGAGGTGGATCGGAAGGGTTTAATAAATTAATTTGTTTCTCTCAAACTCAACGCCATAATCCGTTCTATCTTTTCTACGCGGATTTGCGTGCTGGTGCGTGGCTTAAGATTTTCGGTTGATTCGAAAGTATGTCCCGGAGGGAGGGGAGTATGTCTTTATCGTAAATGCACCCCCAAGAAGGGGAGCATTGCAAAGCAGATTTTTAAAATCGGAAACATTGTTGCAGACACACACACACACGAAAAAAGTGTCCGTTGGTTTATCACCAACATTATTTATTTCCCACCCACCTTTATGCATTGCAATCGAAATCGCTCCGGATCGTTGCCCGGCCAGTTTAGAAAAAAGGCCAACTAACCAACCAACAGCAACCTTGAATTTGTCAAATTCGATTCTTATGCAACCGCGAACCGAGCGCTCCGAAGGAATCAAAGTTGCAAAAGGTTCTGCCCATTTAGTAGTAATGCACCGTGTGCCCTCAACTGTCACCTGTCGTCGTCAGCTTTAGCCATTTTTTCCGCCTTCACCCCCCCCCCCCCCCCCCCTTATCCTCAACGCGAACGCAAAAACCTTGAGCAGAAGATTGCTCCATTGCGTTTGCGGGGCCCGCAGCTGATCATGATCATGAGCTTTTTCTAAATTATTGATTTGAGCAGCTCTCTCCGCGCAACGCTTACTAATCAAATTACGAAAGCATGCGCGCACAGCGATTGCTTGACAAGTGTCTAGAATGAAGGGACAGATCGAGAGAGAGAGAGAGAGAGAGAGAGAGAGAGAGAGAGAGAGAGAGAGAGAGAGAAAGAACCTCAAGCACTTTGCAATGCATCTTGTGCCTTTAAAAAATAATATATTCTCTGGAGTGTTCCCACTCTGTACGTGCTGGATCGGTAATTTGTGGTCTTATAAATATTGGAAGATAGCAATACGGCCTGGCCGTCCCTTATGAATAAAAAAAAAAAAAAAAAAAAAATATTGGAAGATAAAAACTCCCTTTTTTTTTACAACACCACCGTCTCCGAGCCCTCCAAGCTGCATTCCCACTATTATTATCAGGGTCTTCCTCCTATCGTTCGGCATCGTAGTTGCGGTTTTTCCATCCCGCACATGTATTTGATGAACTTCAACGAGCTGTACGAGCCGGCTGTCAAGAAGCTAATCGAGAAGCAAGTCTCCCCCCCGTGCAGGGTGGTTTGAAAAGTAATTATCGGCCGTAAATTGTCAATGTCCGGTCGCGGAATCGATGTTCCGGTATGCCACGGGCTGGAAGCATTTTGTTCTATCACGGAGACACGCTTGAAGTTGGAAGATTGGGGGGTTTTTTTGCCGAGAGAGGCTGCTCGAGTGCGTTAGTACCTCTTCTTGAAGAGTGAAGTATAACATTATAATCGATCGCTACCGATCGAAATGGGTGATGATTTACAAAGAAAAAAAAACCTCGATAGCCTCAACACAGTAGACAGAAAACGTGTGCATCATAATCATAATGTTGTGCGGCATAGACGACTTCACAAATATTAATCCGAAACCTTTACTATAAACAACAAACGCGCCTATTCATCATCATCCCTCCTCGATCATCGCATGCAAAAAAAAACGGAATTGAACCATTCGAAACTTTGAAACAAAAACTCGAAATTCAAATACACTCGCGCACACATACGCGCGCGCGCTCGGGCATGGAGCATGCATGAAATATGAAACGATGAAATTAAACTGATCAAAGGGAGCAACAGCAACAGCAGCATCGGCGAAAAAAAAGTGCTTCATTCAACATGCATGACACACACGCTCGCCGATAAGCTGCCCCCGAAGTGGCGTATGTCAAACCGATGGCCATGATATTTTGTGTGTGCGTGCCTGTGTGCTGGAAGTGCTGGAAGTGGGTGGATGATTACAGGCAGGAGGAAGCAGAGCACTATAAAACAACAGCACAACGCACGAAAAGCAAAAACGCAGTTTAAAATCAGTTTTGCGAATGACGCTGCAGAAGGTGAGGGTGATGGTGGAGAGGGAGTTTCGCGGCCACAAAGTCACCTCAACCTACACCAGCAGCAGCCCGCCCCTAATCGATGACGCTGCAAGGAGGGCACTACACTTCATGTGACACAGTGATCATTATCGGAGGCACCAGGGATTTATCAACAAAAGCCCCCATTTGCCGGAACCCTGGAATGAAAGCGAAGCGATGAAAAAAAGAAGGCAAAATAATCGCCCTAAAAGACTAAACTTCGACCACTTGACATGCGTTCGGTGTTGTGCACGTTCGGTGTGTTTTCGGCTGCAGGAAACACGGAGACCCCTACGGAGGGAACCAAATAAAGCGACAGAGAAAGCTATCATAAAGCGGGCGACGATGTTGCGAAAAATTAGCCATCCTTGTTCGCAATAAATATTCATTACCAAAGAGAACGAAACACATTGGAGCCCTTGGCGCAAAAGAAAAGGTGTGTGGCTCTTATTATCTCCCGAGTAAGGTCCCCAATAATCGGTAAGGATCGATCATATTGCAACAAAGGTGTATATTGCGTAAGGTAGTTCCCTTTCGTAAGGTTGCTCCACACAGCTGGACAATAACAATGCGCCACACTTTGTAATCAAAGCTAAAAGCAATCCTTGTGCCCAAAAACCAACTAAAGTTGCGCCAATAAATATAAAGACCCCTATAAAAATGATCATCGAACGATCGTTACACGATTTCGAGCGCAAATCTCAAGTAGGAGCTTAAAGTCGCCCTCTAGTCTGCCAAGATCAAGACCGTCCATAATTCCTTTGGACGGAAGCTTGGAGTCGCGCGAGAAGTGACGCAAACGGCGATCGCCGAGACGTCCGAGAAAGAAACGACGAGCAGTCACCCAAAACCGAAACCCAAAGTCTCACAAACACACTACTAGACCCAGTGTGATCGTACTGACTGTTTTTTATTTATTTTTAATTCCACCTTGACGCCCGGAGCATGATGCAGAAACAAGTTTACATTCACCGGTTGGGATTTACCAGGTCAGTAGACAGAACAGCTCGCGGAAGATCGTGGTGAGAGGGACAGACGCGAAGGAGAGGCACGCGCATAAGATCTTGAACATATTGGCAACATCATCAGAATGATGATCACGCAGCGCACAGCGTTTTCTCACACGCTCTCTCGCTCTCTCACTCTCTCATTCTCTCGCTCTTTTAGTAGCCTTCTTTGATTAGTGCACTTCCAACCTGAACACACCGAATGTCACTAATGTCAAATGAGTTTGTAAACAAAAGGCAAGCAATCAACTGAGCTGTTTTACGGATGTCTGATAAGAATCGTCGATGGGGTCAACAAGAACACGAAACCGGGGATAAATCCCTTACCGAAAAAATATGTGTCAATGTGTCAAACACGACAAGCAGCCAGCGGCGCAGTAGTAGCAGTAAAGGGTACAAAAAATCTCATAACTGCGCTTAGTGGTGGACAGAAAACGGTGTAACAGGGTGAGCCTATAAATTAGTAGTACCTGGGTAATCGAAAACGACAAAGACGGGAGAGCATTAGAGAGAGAAGAAATAAATCAAAGAAACAAAAACGCTTTGCACGCTTTGAGGGGGGCTCTCTTCGGTGTGTTTTGACATCGATCGTGATCTTGACTTGATCTCTTTGCTTGAGCCAGCAAACAGCAAACGTCGCCTTCCCCCGGCTTGTCGTCGGTCGAAGGTCTGCGCAGTGCTGTGGGCTTTTGCGTGCCGCAGTGACTCTGCGAAGCCTTAGGACACGCGGGAGATGGTCCGAAGGCGAATCTAACGAGTTCACCGGGTATGGTATGGTCGTGTCGTGGCGGAGAGCTTGATAAACTCCTGCCGCACACCGTCGGACGCTCGTATATAGGCTTTCAAGTTCAAGTGTAAAACGACAGTGCTTGTAGTGCGATCGAAAGGCACACTACTCTCGGATCCGGAGGGCCGTTTTGATACAGCTCGGCGAAGGTCGTGACCTTGGGGGTCGGTCATCAAAATTCAATAACTGGAGCAACACGGGGCAGTGCGTTCTATCAATGGAATAGCGTCTTAAAAATAAAAGAAACAGGATTGATCCACCGCTACGCTGACGGCGTGAGAGTGAAGATCAAGGACGTACGGAGCTTTCGGCGTTCGGGTAATTGTAGGTCTGCACAGCAGCGGCAAAACATGCCCTACATCGATGTATATTATTTACGTTTAAGAGCTTTCAATATCGAATAGTTCTTTTGACATCTAAACTAGAAAAGGGCTGTTTGTTGTGGGGTTTTCCAAAATGATCTATAGCCTTTCTGCTCCAAATGAATAATAACATACTCTTCAAAATCCTTGGACCTGATACTTCAAATCGAAAACAAATTCTTCAAAACAATTCCCATTCCCCAAACACCTTCCCGATGGCAAACAAATCTATGCTCCTCTGGGGCTTCTGTGTGCTACCATCGTTGAAATCACCCGCTGGTACGGTGCACCAACACGCAGCATGGAAATCTGCCACCACTACCACCACCACCAAAGCCGGTAACAATAATGCGCATGTGCCAGCGGTATCGCGTACCCGGTTTGTTGGACGGACGCACGGGGACATCATCCGGAAAGGCCGGACCCAGAGGTAGAGCTTCCTAATCTAATGGAAGTTCATTAGCGAGCGCCATTTGTCAGATTGGTGTGAAAAACGTGTGTCGCATAGTGTGAAAGAACACGTCGCGCCACGAAAGAAGACACCAGAATTGCTCCTGTACGATGAGTGATTGGTTATTGGGCCCACAAAACGATGGAACCGATTAGCAGAGAGACATTTCGGTAGTTCCTCTTGTACGTCCGAGTCACAACCAAAAAGGGTTCTCCACAATCCTTGAAGGTGCGTGCAATTAGATCGCACTGCTTACACACATCGATACAGTGTGTGTTGGCGGCACTTGCCAGCCCAATGCTAACGCATGATCGATTTTTCTTCTGGCCTGCTGCGCACCGTGTGGTGACAGTAATCGCCGCAAGCATGGAGACACACTTAATTGATAGGCACACAGGTCACAGTGTGTCCAGGATCAAATCGGTGCAGTTGACCGCCAACTTTGACCGGACACGACGACGGGGGAAGTGCTATGAGGACAGGTCGTCCTAGGGCCTGACCCTTAGACTTACCGATGCTTGACAAGCACAGTGGGTCGAGCGCAGCAAAACGAGAATGATAAATGGATTGGGGCGTGTATTTTTTTCTTATTTCGTCGTCGTTGTTGTCCCTCCAGTACAGATTCAATCTCGTACCGGCGCAAACTGGTCCCGGGCAGTTGAAGTTTTTCGAACGGTGGTGTAATTTTACATCGGGCACCTTGGAGACCGCCGAGAACAGGACATTTGATTCATGCGATCTCGGGTGAGCCTTTATCTCACTAGCATTAGCATGATTTATGTTATCTTGTTTGCTTTTTTTTTGTCCTAGTACAAGTAAGTTTCTATTAAAATAAGACTGATTGATGAATATGTGAATCCCTTGCGAGTGTATCTTCCCTAACAGCACACAGCAGCACAAGTTTGCATGGTAATTTGTTGTCTGGGCGCTAGTTACGCACTAGCAGCCTATGTACACGATCGTGTGCAATTTTGATTATGATTCGCGCTTCGGCTTAAACTCACTACTAACACACTCTCGGTTCGTGCGTCGATCGCGCGTCGATCAGCGAGACACACAGTGTGCGCGCGCGCGCACAGTCGTTCATTAATGTTCCGTTGACCTAAATACACCTATTATTCGTTGACCCCGGTTTCGCTGATCATTTTGTGGAATGGATTCTCGCCCCCTTTTTCCACTCCAACAACCCGTTGCGTGCGCGCGTGTGTGTGTGGATGGTAGTGTGCTAGCACAAGTACACACATCCCCGATCCATCTGTAAGTGTTCTCTGTGCAATCAATGTATACACATGTTTGCTTGTTTGTTGGCACGCACTCCTCACAACGATCGTACGGAACAATCGAGCGCGCGTCATCCCTCAATCCGTGTGGTTTAAGACGAGAGACGAAAGAAAAAAAGATTCAACTTGTCAGTGGTTTTCAACGCCTTCTTGGTGCATTGCAGGATAATGACGATCGCTCTTGTCTTGAAGCTCAAACTTGAACTCAAACTCAAACTCAAAACCCGGTTGTAGCGTCTGTGGAGTAGTCTGGTGTTAGTCTCCTGACGGAATAAACAAGATCTGAAAAGCAAGACAGCTAGTTGTGATCAAATCAGTGGTCAAATTCAGCCATTTTATGCAAAAACGCGATCGTGAGGACACTCTAAAGTAGATGATCTACCCCTTAATTTTGCATTACAGCTCGTAGTTAGATAAATCGCTCGGTGCGACACTCTACTGTGATACCTTATACCCCTTATGTTGCTGCTGTTTAGTATTCATTGGAGTAAATATGGGGTTCAAGTATTCTTGTTCTATTTAGAGTCCTTAATGGTATTCTCCCTTGCTAAGCTTTTAACACTCCTAAAGTCCTAAAGTTTACAGATAATTGATTTAAAGGCTGTATGAATGTGAGAGTGGTTCTTTCGTGATGAAAAAAAAAAATCAAATTCGGTCAAATCCCATCCGGACCGTTCGTGTTTAGTGAGTCCCTGCTTTAGTAGTTTCTCTCGGCAAAGCATGTACCCCAAATCACTTACTTTGCCTTGTACTGAGGACTTAAATTAGTCATCCAACTACGGGTAAATAATAAAGACTGCCTCCACATACAATCGGCATCGGAAAGTAAAAGCGCCCCACAGGCGAAACCGATTCAGTTACACTGTCGCCTTGTGACAAGAGGTGCATTCGAACGATATGCGTACTTCAACAATCGGCACTTGTTTTATGCTGTCGCACACCACAGGACCACCACCAATTCCCATTAGCGTCTACCCGTACCCAGAGAGCGTGCTGACCTTTAAGCAGAATAATAAATAATCAAAACCAAGAAGTTATGACGCTATGTGACGATGACTCGCACCAACCAACCAACCGCCACGTCAGTAGGGCATAAACGAAAGGGCACAATCGGTAACGGGAGTCGCGAAGGGCAAGCATCGAGTCCGAGCGATAAAAGGGATCCCCGATCGACCTATACCGCACACACACACAGCATGGCTACACAATTATTTTCAGACCTCCAGGAATTGGACGCAAATTTGCGACAAAAGGATAACTTGTTTTGCCGCTGCTGAACTGGATTACCAATCAATCTGGGGCACATACTTCCCTCCCCGAGGGACGAAAAAAAAATGGAGTAAAATTAATTTACATACCCTAGTGGGGGGATGGATAGTTGACCGGCTTCTATGGCTTCTGGACCGTGTTATCTCGTACCTCACATGCATTGCGCTAGAATATGGACCAGTTTTCCCTTTTGCTTCTTATCACTCATGGGATGTTGGATTGTTGGTGTGACGTGTGAGCACGAAAGTGACACCATCGGAAGGTCCCGCAGCTCCCACGGCTTCTTTTTGTTCGCAGGTACCGGCCCGTACCGAGACTTACACTATTTATCACCGTATCTATCCAGGCCTGCACCTGAGAGGAACTGTAGGTGTTGATGATGATGGCGGTGGCGACTTGCCTGTCCATCACCTCTCACTAAGCACTCGCCGCAGGGTGTTCTGCTTCTTGTTTTTTTATCAAACATTATTATGCAAGTGCTGCATCATCATCATCACCATCATCATCATCCAGTCTGACGTGTCTTGCGTACTCGCTGTTTTCACGTGGCGTACCAGCGTAGACTCATTTTAATATTGTCCTACAACCTCTGGGCGTTATCTGTTTGGGAAGGGTGCGAGGCATAACCACAACGGAACAAAAGGAAGAAGAAAATATTAATCTTCACTTGTCATGCCCCAAGCCCGCCCGGCTCGCCCCACTAGGGTAAGAAGCCACCCCAAAACTTGCATCATACTTGCTCTGATCAGTGTCAGTCAGTCTTGGGGAGGGCTGGGCTTCTTCTTTTCGTGTCGGTTCTCAATTTGATAAGAGCTGGTTCTCCCAGGTATCTCCACCAACCGTAAATAGCAACCGTAGCTCAGCTTTCGGTATTGCCAGCTTTATCACCTGCCTCCCTACCGTGTCTTATCATCTCAGTATTACACAGAGTACGGACATTTAAATTTCGCCGCCGCGTGTAGGAACGACAAACGACACATACACACTAAATGACACCAATTACACAACATTGATTCTCAAGTGCGGAGTTTTGGTTTGCAAAACTGGCCGCACTGACCGTGGAAGAATGTGTCTGAATGATCTTCCGCAATTGGCGATCATCTCTAAAATGTCGTCTGTTGCATAAATGCGCTTTCCGGAGAATGCTCGACGAAGCAAATTCCGTACAACCGATTGCATGTAAGTTGTGCCCAGTTGTGAGTCAGTGTTGCTTTATCGACAAAGGAAATTCTTGTCGTACGCCTTCATGGGGTTCTAATTAATCACCCGACACATTAGCAAAGCGGCTGTCGGGCAAGAAGAGCTGTTTCCCACCAATTGCTGACCAATGAACCTCGGAGACCGTCTACATGATGCCTCTGATGTGTAATGACATCGCTCCGAGAACTCGTCGATCGTTGTTGGGTCTAGTGCAATTGCTGATTAATGAGAAGTTGTTTTCATAAACAAACACCCAGCATAATTCGATTAACAGCTCTCTACTAAGGGTTCTCGACTTACATTCAAGCTTACGACAGCCTTTGCGCCTTTAAGTTTAAAAACAAAAACAAATTGAACAAACTGGTTAACAGTGATCGCGTTTGTGTATGATCAATATGTTATACATCATTATCGGAAGGCCTACAGAAAACGTGAGGCTCTCGTTTTGTGTTCCTGTAACAAGCAGCAGAAGCAAACGAATGCACAAGGTTATCATCAACCGTGCCCCCTCATGTGTGTATGTACTGTTGTTTAGAACCACTCTCGCCCTTACCATCTGATGCATCTCGGCAAAACCAGGAGAGTACATCTACTAGAGCGAACCTTCAGGACAGTGTTCTACCTGTTTTGCAAACAAAACGTTACCACTGGACATTGAATTGGCGCGATCCCAGCCCCCTGTTTGTTGGATCGGCCAGTAAAGCGTGCTAAGAGATATGCATCCCAAACTCTGGATCGAATTGTAACTGTGTAACGTGGTATGGTAATTTCAAGTGTCAACATCACATAGTTGATAAGCAATTCACCGTAACCTCTCTCGCCGCTGTAGGAGGTACAACAGCACAGCTTACACAACCACGCAAAGAGGGATGATATTAGAGAGATAAACAGCAAAATTGTGAACTAGTGCAACCCCCTCCCGAGAATCTCCAACCTCGATCGATGGATCGATTCCATCGCAATACACGGTGGGCCAATGGCTCTATAAAAATTTGAAAAAGCACTTGTAGGATTCTGAAAACTCATATCCATTTTCTGAAAGTGAATATTTCCAATCCATAAATCCAAAATATCATATGCTTTCATCAAAACACATTTCAGTAATAAACTATTAGAAGAATAGAAGATCAAAAACTAGCTAATTAATAGACCGCTATGAAAAATTTTTAGTCGGTAGAATAGATTTTTGTACATTGTCAATATTTTACACAAGATTACAAAAATAACTCCTTCTTCTTCTTGGCATAACGACACTGCCAGGTCACGCCGGCCATCGAAAAGCTTACTTGACTTGCCGATACCACGTAGTTGGATAGTCAGTCATTACTACCGGGGAACAGTCCGGATAGACTTTGATCCCAGATCCTGCCGTGTGAATTTCCTCAAAAATAACCAAATGATAAATTGCTATGAATGGGCCAAAATCTGGTACTTCCCGTTACATTTTAATTGTTTTAAATTTTAACATCAAACAAAATTATTTTCATGCTTGAGTTGACCAGTAAAGGCGAAACTGTCAAAAAATGTCTAAATTACGATTTTTGCTTTTTCTCCATTGCCCCGTGTAGGTAGTTTGTGTATGCGCCAGGTTCTCAAAAAGCAATTTCCGAGCGAGAAAATTTCACCAACAGTTCTGAGAACTGAGTTTCATATTAGAAATCGCCGAAGTTGTAGTTAATTCATGATGCATGATGTTGAATAATGTTTAAATTTATATAAATTGTTTAAGAAAATATAAGAAAAACTACTGTTGGGGATGTAATCCCTGCAACCGTTTACCTAATATTGTGTTATATTATGGGCCGAATTGTGTCGAAAGCAATAATGCAGTATTTAAAAAATAATATTCAATTTCAAACGAATATTCATTCCGGCGTTTGTATGGCGGTTGCTCACTGTGCAATCGCGGAACGAAAATAGTTCTCTGCAGGCGTTAGGAAAATGCAGAGATGCTAATTAAAAGATAACAGTGCTCAATAATAATTGATGGCGTGTTGGAAGATGACTGTTCAAGGGCTGTTTTTGTTCTATTGTCGATGGACAAATTATCATATCGTTGGGGGCGCGCTTAGACCCTAAAACTATCAATAAGAAATTGATCGTACATCGTCAAATCGTGCTTTTAAGTTGTCTTGAAAATAGAACGCTCACAGAGTAATTCGGGTTTTTGTTTGCTTTTTTTGCGGGGATGGCTACAACACCTCGACCAACTCAGTTTAGACCATTCTAACCAGTTTTTGGACCAACCACAACAATGATCGGATGTCGGAGATCGTGGTGATGTGTTGATCGTGGAAAAGATAGCAAGAAAGGGAACGTACACGATACATATGAATGAAGTTGTTTTTTCTACTGACCCCTACATTCTCCCACTGTCTCTCTCTTTCCGTTTCCGCCTTCCCGCACGATGGTGGACACTTTTTCCAACCGGAACGTTTATAACGCGCGCGCGCGCCCGTCCTCCCTCCGTAATGCACAACCTTGACACATCGCGTCGTGCATTCGGACGACGACGAACGCTGCCTGCTGATCACCATCATCGGTGGTACCGCCTTCCGGTGTTACAGGCTGCCCGCAGCCCCGACCGGGAAAACCGGGCACACTTTGATGGCCATTATCGTTTGCGGCTATTTTCCATAAGACACCCGCCATTAGACAGATTGGACATTGATTAGTGTCATTTTTCCCATCGTTTGTCGCGCACGTGAGTGACCAGTCGGGGTCGGGGGTCGCTTGCTCCGAAACAACCCTGAGCCCTCACACACAGCCTGGTTGGCTGGTGGTGTTTGGGGTGCCGGGGTGTTCACATCTGGAAATCTAGATTTTCACTCCCTCTGGTCCAATCCGTCCACGACATTACCTCCCCTCCCGTAGTTTGTTTGTTTAAGGGCCAATTGTTTGTGCCGTTATCGGTTTGACCGTTTTTCTCGTCTCACCCTCTGGGATGACGACCCTGCCCTACCGCATGCCCCAACATCTATGGCACACGACACCCACTGAATGCTGCGGAGGGCTGGGGGTGTACCATTTTCCGGTACGTAGTTCGCGGTTTTCAGCTGACAAACGATAATGATTGGTGATTCGAATGTTTTCACAGCACTTCAAACCACATTCGGCCGCAGGATTACAACCAATCACACACACAGTAATCGCGGATATGGCACATAGATAATACAAACGATGCATTTCCGTGCGCGTAGATTATGTTACGTTTTGCGGGAAATAATGAATGACTGGCCGCCATGTTGATTTATTGCCCAGCCGGGATGGGAGGGAGAGAATCGGCAAAAAAAAAACAAGCCGGAAACAGCTAGAAAGACCAACTACTACCAACCTTTGTTTACATTTACAACAAAAATGTAGACATGCATCACCAGCAACACACTTTTGCCGCCCTGTTCTCTATGTGCCCGGTCGGAAGGTTGTGTTTTATTTTTTCTTCCCATTTTTTCCCCATTCGTAAATGGGACTGCTTCTTCGTACACAGAACAGAGGTTTTATAATTCGCTGAACAATCAACATCCATTATCGTTTATTAAGTGCTTGTGGATTGGTTGTGTGGGAGCTGTGTTTGAAGGGAATTTTAGGGTTTTGGGGAGCTGTTTTTCCTAGTATTTCTCTTATCCTATCTCCCCACCGTACATGCACCTACCCTCTCACCTTTTCTCCCATTGTCGATTCGTTTATATTTGTATGTGTTTATGTATGTATGGAAATACAAATTCGATTACACACCTGGAATGAATCATCCCTCATTGATATCGATCACATCGATGACATTCGCTAAATAGACTCGAGAGAGACCCCTCACGGAAACACGGATATGCGTTGTATCTATATAAAAACCACAACGGCCATTTTGTAACTAATATACTCTATTGGATCTAGGGAACAAGTTTTTGTTTGTTTATGTGTAGCTTCTAGGTCGCAAAACAAATGTCCACCTGTTGTTATCTCTCAAACTGCGTGTCATTGTTTTAAACATGTTGTGTTTCACTTGTTTTGTGAGTCAGAGCAACCACTGTGTTTCTTCAACCACCTTGCTTTACAACGATCTACGCAGTAGCAGTAGACTGCACCAAAGCAACCAGATTGCCCACATTTTTTGGGAAGTGAGTGCGGGACACACCAGGTGGCGTTCATTAGAAGTTACTCGAATACAATAGTTCCTTTAAATAGTGTGGCGTTTCCTCTTCTCCCTCTTTTTTTGCGCGATTTACTCATTCCTTCGAAACCTTCTCTCCGTGCTCCGTAACGTGTGATACCGATTATCGCGTGTAGAAAACCTTGTAGTACAGCGTCTTCGGACGCCACAAGCTGTACGAGTTGTCAAACTTGAGCAAGTACGTGCCTTCGCCTGGGTAGGTATGCGAGCCGGCGTACACTTCCTGGTGACATTCGCGCCTGTAGATCGGTATGATGATCGAGATGGGATTGCGTGAACCGAGCGCACTGCCGGTTCCACTGGTTTGGTTGGTCTGTACTGTGCCACATTCTAGGTCTTCCGCACAGATCACTTCTATGGATGGAAGAAAAAAATCAAGAAAATATAAGAATAATTTGTTAAATTGCATAATATACCGTGCACCACCATCCAGATGTATTCAAATCTCGTTTTTTAAGCAATTTTACAATAAATAATAGAAGGAATCAAACAAAGACTTTGGGAAAGTCTTGGAGAATTTTTTCGATGCCCTTAAGTGTCCCAAGAACTGTTGTTCGAAGTGTCTAAAGAATTTTGCCTTCGAGGGGACGCTATCATTTAACGATAGACCTTGTAGTTAAAGCAGCTTTGTCAGTTAAACTTTCGCTGGACCAATGGACCTCGCAATGAAAAAGTTAGCAACATTCAAGAGAACTTATCTGCTAAAAGATCTGGTCGTCCAAAGAGTCTCATATACCAAGAGACCTCATGTGATGGGAAAAATCTCTTCATTCAAAGGACCTCGTCTATCATTGACTTTGTCTTCCAAGGGTTCTTTTAGCCTAAAATATCCAGTCATTAAGGGACTCTTCTTGATGGGCACGGAGTTCTAAAAAGTTCAAATTTTTCCAATTTCCAATTCCCACTATACGCTTGATCATGACTAGATTCGCATCTAAACATGAGGTTGTTCCAAATTATTCAACCACCACTGGATGGATCTAACCTACATAACCTGTTTTGCATAAAAAAGCATAAATTATAATACCTTCATCTTCCTCTATCGTATCATCGTCCTCGTCGCTTTCGCTTATATGCACCGACACTTCCGTCGTCGGCGGTTTGCCCCACTCGAAGTAAACGCCAAAGCCAATATCGTAACTGTCCGTTGCAAACTCCCAGAACAAACACGAACCACCTTCGTGCGTTGGAACTTTCACCTATGTGTGTGTGTGTGAAGAATTAGACTCTTATCGTTCGCCTTCGTCATACAATCATGCGCCACTTACCGTCACTGTATCGCCATGGTTAACGCGTATCACTCCATCGCCTTTGCCGGCCATCACTTCCTGCTTGAATAGTTTTATATCCGGTTTGGTCCACATGTTTGCAGGGCTGATTACTGCGTAATCTACAATTGATAAGACAGATGGACATTACGCTCGCTAATCTTTACGCTCGGATGATCCCGAGCCTTACCTCCGGAGTCATTGTCACTGTCACACTGTTCCTTAAACTCGAATTGACTATTTTCCTTCACGTTCGCGCAAGCAAATTCACCCGTCTCAGTAGCAGCACCACCGTGTACGGTTCCATTCTCGCACACTACGGCCGTCGGATTACTATCATCATCCTCGCCGTCCGATATGCTTTTCAGCCGGGCCAAATTGGTGGCAACCTGGGCCTGCAACTGCTGCATGTACTGGTGGTAGTGTTCGTTTTGGAGCTGCCGAATAAGCACCGCCTGCTGTTCCGGATTGCCCGGGAATTGGATCTCTGCGTACTCCTTAAACTGGTGGTACGTTTGCTGGTTCAGCGCATCCTGTAACTGTCGTCGGTGCAGTTCCTCGCGGTTCTTTTCATTTTCAAGCCGTTGCAGCTCCTCCTGGCGTTCCTTTTCGGCGGCGAGTGCTTCGGTGCGTTGAATCTGTTCCTGTTCCGCACGGCGTGCTTTCTCTTCCTTGTCCTTTTTGATCGCTTCCACGTACGGTTTAAACAACGGACAGAGCCGATCCAGAAGATCGATGAAACCTTCCATCGCTTGGAGCTTTGTGATTGTGCCCAGCTGTTGCCATGCTATTCTACGATCTTTCCCGATCACATCAAACATTCCTAGGGGTGGTGCCTGCGATAGATCTAGTGGGCCGTGCGCTGCTTGCTGTGTAAAAGCCACCAGCTAGAAGAAATAGGGGCAAAATTATAACAACGACGGACACATTCGTCACTTAATTCGCTCACTACCTTCAAATTGTCCTCGTAGCTTAGATGGATCGCTTTGCCAGATTTTTCTGCAATAGAAGCGAACGAAAGAAGACATACTTAGTATTGGCGTTTTTGACGTACTGCGCGCGTACTACGCGCCGGGGCAAATGTTTCGTACCAACCTTTGTAAAAACTGCACGCCAGCTTGTACAGCTCCTTCAGCGGTAGATTCCATTTGAGAATTTTGTTACTCTCCTCACTGGCCATCGTTGTGCCCCCGTCCAGAGAAAGCTCTTTGAAGGAAAGATCCAAATTTTCGGCCGCTATCATTGTTTTCGTTCTTTAGTGTTGCTACTGCTGCTGATTATGATGATGATGACCCACAGGCACAACACCCGAACTCGGTTCCGTTCTTCGGATTCTTCGGCGATTTTCCAGAAATGTGCTGGTTTTGTGCTAAAATTAATAAGAACGAACTAGAAATGTACTTCTTTTTAAGTGTAGAATAACGTTTTTGCCAGCAAATTGGAACAAAAAACTTACACGTCCACCCAGAAGAGAAAAAGTTCTTTGCTTCTTTTTCTTCTTTTTCGTCGCCCTGAACAGTTCGTTCTGTCAAAATTTTCTTCGAATAGAACGCGGGTGTTGTTTTCATCAAGACTCATTTTCACAAACATTTGCACCATTGTGTAGTAAAAATTATTCTAGGAATGAATTAGAGACCCTTATTCAAGCAAGTCACTTCACTGTAAAATACTTCATATAACGTTCTTTATTATAAATACACTCCCAAAGAAATTTAATATGAGCGTTTGTTACGGACTGATTTTACGCATATCTATATGGTGTGTGGAAATGTAGCTTTAGGGAATCTTCTTTAGGCGAAAACGTCAAATAACACGCAAATCACAACAAACACATCTTGCCACCGTTCTGTTCACTACTGCAGTGACAACATTCCCTGTTAATTGCGTGATTTTCACATCCAAAATGAGTAAAGAAATTTCAACCCAAAAACGAACTACCGACGACGACGACACAACGCTCGTTTTGAATACGGATCCAAAAGTCGTCACCAAAGCGGCCGAACTACTACAGCCGATCAACACCCAGGTGGTGGATAAGAATCTCGACCAGGTGCTGGAAGCGGTGAAGATCGTAGACCTGACGTGCGATTTTAAGGGGTGCAAACAGAAAACAAACCTCGTCGGAACGGACTGTTCGTTTTGTAAGGATCGATTCTGCTTCAAGCACAGCCTGCCGGAGATACACGGCTGCGGGGAAGCGGTTAAGCGTAAGGAGCGCGAACTGTTCCTTCACCCCATGACCGGTAAGGCGAAGGCGGAACAGTACGAAAAACAAAAGGCACAGGTACGCCTCACACAGAAGCTGAAACAGATGTCACTGGAGAGGAAGCAAAAACCATCGTCTGGTGGAAGCGGTACAAAAGCTACCGGAAGTGGCACCAGTACCACCAGCCGTGGATCATCCAGTAGAGGTGGAAGGAAACGAACAAACAACCCATAGAAAAAACGGAGGTTTTGTGTTACCGTTTCGAAAATCGTTTATTTATTATGATCCTAAGTATAAGTAAATGTTATATTGTAGCGTGATAGGCCAAAAGCCAGCAATAAATCGACACAACTGTGTCCGTTTTTTTTAAACTGCCTCTGCCTGAACGCCTGATTTTCTTCCAGCGGAAACATTCATTTTTTAGTAGCTTATGGGACGTAGTTGGGATTTTTTCGCAAAATGCAGAACCCTTCCATGATTGGTGTGAGGGAGATGTACTCCTCCGTGGCCAGTTCGGCACGTTCACCCATCGCCAGCAGTACAGGCGTGGTGTGCGTCTGGAAGCCGGTAATTGTTTTCGGTTTACCCGCTTGTCCGACCACATCGACGGCCTGCAAAATTCACAAAATTAAAATCAAACTCAACACTATAGCTCACTGTTTGCTGTAGAAAGTATTGTACATACCATTCCCACGCGTACAGGGACGGGACATGAGTTCAAGTCTTCGGTGAAGGTGATCAGCATGCGTGGTTGCATGGCGGTCGTTAGCGTGTACAGCAGATAGTGCGATTTTCCGAGAATAACTGCAAAATAAAGAAGGAGGCCATGAATATATGTTCACCATATCTCTTCGCACACAGGAAAGACTTACTGTTCTTGACGTCCAGGAAGGAGACAAGTGCTGCCATCAAACCCGCCACAGCAACCGGGCTCATCAGCTGGCGATCGCTATGGTACGGGCTAATAGTGAACGTTCCCTTACCCAAATGGGTCAATCCTTGTGCAATGCGCACCATAAACAGATTGTTCGGGTCCTTGGCGTGATACTGTGCCAGCTGGCGCAACATCGATGCCAAACGTGCATTGTTCGTGCCGGCACCTACTAAACCCATCGCGAAGATAGCATTGTGGGCCACCTCGGCGTCGCTATCGTGTGAAAATTTGCTCAACGTGTCCAGTATGTTAAGCTTCGGGTTGGATACCGAAATCAGTCCCAGGGCCAGTGGGACCGCACGCCTTATACACGGTTCACAATAACGGAGCAAATTTCCGAACGAACGGAATGCCATTTCCGCTCCAATCTCTTCACCCATCGCAATCAGTGCAATGCCAAGGACGGCCACTGCCTGACATCCGGAGAGATCTTTTTCCTTGTCTTCTTTCTCCTTCGCGGAATCCTTCGATTCGGACTTCTTCGACGCTGGTTCTTCGCTGGACGATGCCGTCGGTTCGTAGTGTTCCGAGCAGAGATGCAATAGTTGCTGAATTTTCAGCACATTCCCTGTACCGGCGTAGGCACAGATTTCCACCATGGTAGTCGCCATCGAACGGAACGGTTCCGCTACAATCTCCAGCGCTGCTGTTACCGTTTCGACCGCTTCCTGTCGGCCAAGGTACACCAGTCCAAGCCCCAGTGGCAGGAAGCGAGCGTAGGTGTCCTTCAGATCGGCCTCACTACGATCCATAATGATTTGCAGTAGCACCTCCGTTACCTCGCTGTTGCACGATCCAACGGCGATCATGCCCAGGGCCAGTGCCGCAATTCCCATCACCTCCATGTTCGATCCGGTACGACGCTCCGAGCTGAACACCGAACCGATCAGTTCCAGCACAACCGATCGGTTCGAACCGGCGTACGCCAAACCCAACCCAAGGATCGCACCAATGCGCATCGTGGTGTTCTGATGCAGAACGTAATCCGAAAGCAGGGCCAGTGCCGGATCGACCTCGTTCCTCACCCCACAGTTGACGATACCGCAGGCAAGCAACGCGCCCGACTTGATGTAATCCTCGTTCGAGTACAAATACTTATCGATCGGCGTGAGACCTCCATCCACGTCCCACAGCAAAATCAGTCCCAAAGAAGCCGTCGCACTCAGCATACCGTGCTCCTTGTTTTTGTACAGCCACTTATTGCCATCCTCCATCAGCAGCTTATCCTGCCCGAACCCGGCATTCACGAACCCGTTCACAAAGCTAGCGGCCAAATTCTGACGGGCCGAATCGATCTGCGAACCAAACGGTGCACGGGAATTGTCCAAATGTGACTTGTACACATCTTCTGGCGTTTTTGGCTCCATAATGTCGAGCTCTCGGGCCAAGTTAAGGAAATGATGGTTCAGATGCGAGTTGGACATGATCTCCACCAGATCGTCATAGTCCGTGCTGCCCTCGGGCAACTCGAGGAAGATCTGCTGCCTGCCAAGCATGAAGGCTAGCTGCTTCTGCACCGCACTGTCCCCGCACGACATAAAGATTTCTTTAATCAGTTCCGTATCGTTAATCATCATCGCCAAGCGCATCGCCTGCGTATGCTGGTTAAACTTGCGCGACAGATTTAGCGCACACTTTAGCAGACTGATGTTCTCCGGTTCCGCCACGTACGGTACGCAGCTCTGCAGATACAGACACACCCGCGGATAGGCGCTTTCGTCCACATAGTTCTCCAGCAGATCGAGCCGCTCAATTTCCATTAACAGGTCGCATGCTTCCGCTTCTGCATTGTGCGCCATATTGTACGGGATGATCTGATGGATCAGCTCGACCAGCCGATTCTTAAACAGATGGTCCGTCGATTCCGGCCAGTTCGCCGCAATCTCGCCGGATAGATGGCGCACATACTCGTGACCCCACTCGCCTATATTTTCCGTACTATTGTCGCTTAGCAACCGGTACACCAGACACTCCTTGCCGGTACCCATGGTCATCGCTAGCACGGAAATGATTTCCGCACACAGCTTCAGAGTATTCACGTCCTTCAGCTTGGCCGTCATTTTCTTGTGAATTTCCTTCATCGTTTCATAGTGCGGGCGCATAAACTTTAGCGGCTTCGGCACGGACGTCATGGAGGTAGTGGAGGCGCGGATCAAGTTGGCCATCGCTTCTAGCGACGGGCGGTACAGGTCCGTGTCCGCTTCCTGCAGCCGTTCCACCAGCATGTTCAGTTCATCCTGAAGCTGCTTATCTTCGTCAGACTAGATGGGGAAGGACACATTTAGAGCCACAAACAAATTAACCACGGAGAGAGATGCATTAGGATGACGGGGCAGATATCGCGGTGTATGTTTGGTGTGTCGCGTTGTTTTGCTACGAAAAGGGGGGCCGGATTATTGGTGTACACTACTTACCAGTTCGGTTTTCTCGTCCTCCTTTTCCTTGCCCTTCGCTTTCACGACGGGCTCTTCAATTTTCTCAGCTGTGGACATTTTGCAAAATCTCTTGTTGTTCACACAAAATACGAGGAAGAATTACGGTCGGCTCGGTTCGGTTGCTTTCTTGTTCCGCGGATGATTTTTGTTGAATCACGTACCTGTCAAAGTTGAGGTTAGCGAAAGAGTGACAGCTAAGGGATTGGTTTATGGGGGATATGTGGAGATAAATTTTGTATCATCGATGCGATCTGGAGCAAATAAAAGAGATGAAAAAGCAAAAAATGGTCTGAGCATACTAATTGTTATCTTCCAATGAAAAATACGCGGAAAGAACGAAAATTGTCGGCGATGGTAGAATTTTACAGCAAGGATGCTGGTCTGAAGTATTCAATGCTGTTATATGAACAGTTTAAACGAACTAGCGAAACGAACGTTGAATTCGCCGCGATGGCACCCTCGTACTTCGCGTGTTTTGAATGTGCAATGAATTTTCTAAAATTCTGCCAAAAATTGCACCAATTGTTGCGTTTGAACTCGTTCCAGCTGAAATACTTATGGAAATCAGTTGGAGTGTGTTAAATTCAATAAAAATCACATCGGATTCACCGGTCATGCACACCTCTCAGCACAGTGAGAAATCAGCTACAAACTATCGGTCAGTTGCTAATTGTGTTATCAAGTTTCTTTTATGGAGCAGTTCATTTATTTGAATAATTTGCTTTCTTTTATTCCTAATTTTATTTTTTCACTCTCAAATCGAGCCATATAACAGAATGAATTTAGATTCTTTTCTAGGACATAGACTCACTTCCCACAATGCAAGAAGTTTTCCAACGGCCAGAATTTTCAGCTGTCAAACGGCGACAAAACAGCAAATAAAAAAAAGGCGACCGTACAAAAAAACAGGCCAGCAGACGAAGTAAAAACATCAGCACAGAACATCACCCGTACCAGAAAGACTAGGGACAGAATTGTACACTTTCGAAACTTTTACATACATTTCACATGACGATAGGTAAAGTTGACCCTTTCGGTGTAATAAAACGCCAAATGTCGTAGGGACCGCGCGTGTGTGTGCAACGGAAACAGAGCAAATCGGGAGCTAATCAATGCCCCGCGGGAGGGTGCGAGTTCAATGTGTGTGCCGATGCCAAGGTCAGAGTCGAATGTTGAAAAAGAAAATCTAATCCTCGTGCGTTCGGTGTAAATTCGGTGCGCGTTAAAATGAATCGAAAAAGGTAAGCTTGTGCTGCTCTGTGTGTGTTTGTGCGCGCGTGTTTGTAATAAATCCCGTTTAATTGCAACAGTTCTAAGGGATCGAATTGCGGAATCACAAGTACCGTATGTTGCAATTGTGCAGCAAAGGGTGGGGAGGGAGCAAAAAAACACCACGAGAGCATCAAGAGGTGTCTCATTGAAATGTGCACAACACGGTAATCGGAAAAATCGATAAACATTTAATGTGTGTGTCTTGCGTGGCCGGGGAAACCCTCGGCGGCTAGACTGTACAAAGGCGATTGCAGATGTACGAAAGGTGTGAAATTTGAAGAAAGAAGCTTGAAAACGTGTGACCCTAACCCCGCATATAACGCGGCAAGTTTGGTTTGAGAATTAGCACATCAAGCCGGTCGCAAAGCGCGGCGTGGCTTAAAATTGTGAGTGTGAGTCATTTGTGCGTGGAATTTATGCAAAACAGGCGGATCATCCGAACAGCAGCAAGCACGAAATGTCGTTATCGATTGATTTGTGTTAGTTGGATTGGTCATGTTTTGGCGTCTGTTATGATTCATTGCAGGCGCGGATCCACATTATCAGTGTCCCAGTATTGCTCACGCCGTGCACAATCTAAGATCAACACCGCTTCGTTGCTGACCCTGGGGCAGTGTTTTGGGGTGGAGCAGTCGTAGTACTTGCTATCAGCTGCGACGGTACGGAAAAGGGAAGATTCCTCACTAATCTTGCCCGACGGTACTGCGCGTGTCGTCGCCGTATGTGTTGTGATTAATATGCGACACACACATACACACACACACACACACACACACACACACACACAAACACACACGCACTGCTCGTTGATTCTCGCGACAGGATGATGATGATGATGATGATGGGTGCCGTATGCGCGTTATCAATTGATGACTTTTGGACTTTTGGCGGTCCGGGTCTTCCGATCAAACCGTTTCCTGCTTGAGATTATCGCGCGATGCGTACCACAAAGCAACGCATTATCGGTTAAACGACTTTTTTCTTTCAAATCGAAGCAAACTGTGAATTGTTGCTGCACACCAGTTGCTATCGTTGCCATAGCGAGAAGTGAGGAGGCTCGTCCAGTATTTTATGATGTAGGACGCACTTGTGCTTTTTGTATGAAACATTTACTCTATTTTTGTACATTTATCAATCGAAATGTGATAACAGCTGGCAGAAAGGTGCATTAAAACATTCTTGTACGCTCTCCCTCTCTATTTCTCTTTCCGATCCGGCTTACCAGGAAAGCGCAATAAATCAATGTATACACTGGAGGAGGCTTTTTTCTGCAGCGCTTCAACATCCGTCGTTCAATGGAACCGTCGTACCCGTGCTAAGGTGGATCAGCTGAAACGCCCGTACAGCAACCGTAGTAGTGGCAAGCGGCGAAGGAAACACGAGAGGGCACGACGAAACACCGCCGGCGCCGGCGTTTGACCCCACGGCTCTTAGAGGATCCAAATTCTGGCAGCTCTCGGCTTTTTCCTGTCCATACAAACCTTGCGAAACCAATGCCGACGAACAGCATCATCAGCTTGTACTCGTCGTGGATGACGCAGCAGCAGCAACGCTAGCATGGAGTCAACTGTAATAAATTAGTAAAGCAGCAGCTAAAATCTTGCCAGCACGCGCGCTCGCTCGGTGCTTGCGCTCCTCATTTGTCCAGTGAGAAAAGTTAATCACGGTCGAAAGGAAAAGAGAACTAAACTGGTACCACTCGTACCGCGACATTAGCTGATTGTAGATCTAGCAGAATTAAAAGCGCCATTGATAAGAGGGATCGCTGGAAAAATCCAGACGCGTGTTCGGACGAACATTCCGCGACACATCGCTCAGTAATCACTGTTTATACACACAACGTACAGGCACAATCGCCCGAAACCCCGGGAATCAAGATGCCGTGCTATAGTTTAAGGTAAAAGACCGAGCTCCGTTCGTTTTCTTTTCTTCACAAAGCCTAATCTTACCACCTGGCGCTGTTTATTTGTTGCAGAAATATCATAAAATATCCGCGGGCCGTCCTGCGGACGATCCTGGTAGTGGCGAACAACATCTACTGTGTGCCGACGTATCTGGTGTGGATGTTTTTACTGCTCCCACTGAGAAAGGTGCACGAAACCTATTACTACCGTATCGAGGGCATACTGTTTCACTGGCTGCTAGCGAACGTGTCCATGTGGTCATGGACGGCCGGTTACGAGGGTAATGCAAGTAAATCGGGATATCTAGAGGCACTATCTAACTGTGTTCCGTTTCTCCATTCCAGTGGTGGAAATGGGTGACGACATAACGACGGCCTTCGACAAGCGCACGTTGGTGCTGGCGAACCATCAAAGTACCTCGGACGTGCCACTGCTAATGGCGGCCTTCAACGCCAAGAAGGGCATCCTGCCGAACATCATGTGGATCATGGACCGGCTGTTTAAGTATACCAACTTTGGTGCTGTGAGTCTTGTGCATCAGGACTTTTTCATTGCATCGGTAAGCATTTACCAATATACTCCAACATCTCAAGTGAATCAGCTCGATCACTGATAGCTTGGGTGGTATACACCTTACTGTAGTATTTGAAGTCGATGCCGCTATCGCCATGCCCTTGTCCACTGTATTTATCGTTTTTTTATGTTTTAAACTGTAGTTTAAAGTCTACATCTGACTATATCAACCCGGTTCAACGGGTGGTCCGATGACATTTTCATGACATGACCAATCCAGCGGAATCTAAGCTTGTCTAGTTCGTGCTAGAACTAGAGTACAGTTTTTACTATTTCCATGCACTTCCCACACATAAAGGATCCCTTAATACTTAATTTAACATGGCGACTAGCATCATGGTCGGATCTCTTTCAAAAGTTGCAATTATCTGTCTATACATCATCTCTGTTTGGATCTGTATTTGATTTAACACTGGTTGGGGTCCTTTTTTCAAGCAACACTAAGCGAAAGGATAAAAAACTATCTAAAAATCCACGTTCTAAAAAACGTTCTCCGTTCCTATTCACAAATATTCGCAAATCCTTCAAAACATTATTTAACTCAAAACAACGCAATAAGGAGTTGATTTTTTATCTGCTTCTCATTCTGCTAATTATTTTTAGGGCAAGAAAAACCGCGAAAAATCTCTCCAACAGCTCAAATCACACATACAACAATGCTACGTACCGCGAAAGCGAAAGTGGATGGTACTATTCCCTGAGGGTGGTTTCTTGCGCAAAAGAAAGGAAGTTAGCCAAAGGTACGTTAGAGTCTCTGCTTTGGGAAAAGGCGTCCAAAACGTTCGCTAATCGGTCGTTCCCGCCCTAATTGCAGATTTGCAGAGAAAAACAATCTACCAGTATTAAACAATGTCACGCTGCCTCGGGTCGGTGCGATGAAGGCGATCATGGATATGCTCGGAGCACCCAGTGACATGAACGTTTGCCCTTCCTCGTCTGCCACCTGCTCAATCACGAACCCACCATCACCACACGGCGGTTGTGGCGGTACGGTGGTACAGGATGCGATGATCGGACAATCGAACAGCAACAGCAGCACTATCATCACTAGCAAAGCAATAACAAAGGAAGACGACGACTGTGGTAAACTCCGGGTTGTGTGCTTGATCCTTGTGGTGCTTACATTAATTTGGGGAATTCTGTTTCCAGATACCTGTAAGGATGCTTCGTACGCGATGCTAAACGGACAGTCGGGTGGCTGCTTGGAGTACGTGCTAGACATTACGATCGCGTACCCGCAAGGCACACCGCTCGATCTGCCCAACATCGTGCACGGAATGCGGGATCCCTGCCAGACGTTTTTATTCTACAAACTGTACCATAGTTCGGAGGTAGGTTGTAGCATTGCCAATTCGATTCGGCTCAATCATTTGCCACTAATGGTACAATATTTTGTTTTTGTTTTAACAGGTGCCACGTGAAAGCGAATCCCTCACCCAGTGGTTGTACAATCGATTTTACGAGAAGGAGAAACTGCTGGAAGAGTTTTACCGCACCGGGAGCTGGTCGGCCAGCAGCTATACCATTCCGCCGACGGTCGTGCACCAGGACTTGCTTCGGTTTTTGCTGATACATCTGTTCTTCATTACCTCGACGTACGTGCATCTGCAGCTCATTCTAATGTTGATCCAGTACACGAACGTTATGTACGTGTACATGCTAAGCTAAGCATGTCCCTACTCTCTGCTCCCTAATCTCTTCCCCCTCCCCGGGTTTACTTAACGATGGAGAATCAGCCGCAGCTGCAGAAACAAACTCTAAGTCGCACCGCAAACAGTGATTGAGGTATAAAATTTGCTATAAATTATAAGTGAAATGGAAAAATCAGGCATCTGATCGTGCACTGAGATGTTACCCAACACCTCCTCCTCCCCGTACTACACATTCTAGTTGTAAATGGTAAGAAGTATGTTAAGCGGAGAATTATGTCACAATGAGTGTGTGTGTGTGTGTGTGTGTGTGTGTGTGTGTGTGTGTGTGTGTGTGTTTGTGTGAAACACGACTTAACAGAACAGAACGACTTAGAACGACTTAACAGTCATTTACGCATAAGGTGAAGCAATCATTCGACTATTGTTTACAACCATCCATCTCTCCACATCCGGGAGGCTCGTCTCCCGGAGCGCCATGAGCTTGCTGCAGCGCCTTTTTTCTCGGAAAGGTAGCGTCTAAACGCACAACATATATACAAAACACAGAACACACTGATAGTAGATAGGTGTGTGTGTGTGGTGGCAGGCACAAAGAAGGAGTACTGATGCAAAGCAGTAAAGTTAAAGTAGTAGATGTATATGTATTCGATAAACTAAAACAAAACATGCAAGCACACAGAACACACACACACACAAACACAGAACACGGCAAAGGCCGCTTTTCTCTGTACAAAATGTGAATGCACGCGGTTTAAGATGCGCGCGTGTGTGAGTGTGCATGTGTGTGTAGTATATTAAATCGAAAAACAAAGTATCAGTTAAGTCCCATAGGAAGTAAGCAGCAAAAAAAATTGTGTAAGAGTGTGCAAAGAGTCAAGCTATTAAGCAAGAAGGAAAATATGTTTTATAGTTTTCCTGAAGCGTTCCTTTTGCTCCTCTTAGCAGTCGATGCTAGGAGAAATTAAAATCGACTTTTAGTTCTACTACTTACTACCACCACCACCACCGCTGCTGACCACGGTACTGATTGTAGCGGAAGAGCGTTAACGTACTGAGCGGATATAGTGCGTGTGTTTTACTAAACTGTACGAGCTTTCAGGAAGCAACCGAATAGGGAGGGAAGGTCAGAAGTCGCGTAAAAGTCAAGAAACCCGGTAGCAAACTGTTTAAAACAGCTGTTATACACAATGCTTTAAGTTAGGGTAGGTTTAAACATTTTTTTCTAGTTCTTTGTCCCCGCTCCTTTCTTCCTTTACTTCGGTGTCACTCGCACCAGCCGCCAGCCAGTGAAATGTAAATACTTTATACATAGAGTGACCGTCAACAAAATAAGACCGCCTGCTATTGCCCATCAGGAATCAGGAAAATTTGGTAAAGTGATACCTAGTAGAAGTATCCGAAATCAGCTTTTTGAAAAGTGCATATGCAAGTGGTCTTATTTTATTGGCGGTCACTGTACATGGCAGTTTGATCTTTCCGTTTCCTAGCAACTAACAGCGTGTTCCTTCCCCCTGTCTGTCTCTTTCTCTTTATCTTTTCCCTTTAAAACAACGTGTACACTAGCAACTATTTAATCTAGCTGTCTTAAAAGCAAAAATCATTGTGACAAACACAGGTGAATAGGATTGTGAGGTTAATAGGTAGTTTGAGGCGGCACAGTGCGTAAGAAGTGGTTTTTCATTTCTTTTCACGTGTGTGACCCCCTGTTACCGTTCGCGTGGTGCACATGTGTGTGTGTGTTTGCAAGATTGTGTGTGTGAGAGAGTAAGAATGAGGGCTACAAGGAAGTACAGGGTGTAGTTTTTATTGGTTCCCGATCTTGTTTAAGTTTGCTCACAACCAAGTCAAGTAAGAAAACAATCTAGGCAAGCTATGAGATTGTTTTAATCGAGAGGGACGTTTTTTTTATTGGCCTATGGCGCACTACTGTAATCAATATACAGAACAGACTTCCAATTTTCTTCGCAATATCCGTTACATTCCTTCAAAAGTTCGGCATTGCTGGACAGCATATGACCCGCCATTATTGGCCTCATTGTCTCAATGTGGAAAATCCTATGATAGGAGACAGTACAGTTGTTGAAAGTCAAAAAAAAACTTCAGACATCACTGAAAGATACACCCTGTAGTTTAGTAATGTTCCCCGCCCACGCTGTCCATTGAGGAATTAGCATTCGTGCGTTATTTAGTGTATAAATGTAGCACAAGTTCCGTTTCCGATGCGGGTGACAAGTCACCAAAGTTACTACACTTTCACAGCATCCGCATCCCTATTGTTTGCTCATTTTCTACAACCACACTGCTAGGCACCGTATAAACGTGCGCGGGAAAACCGTTTCGTCGTCTGTCCTGCGTGAGGGCGCATAGAGAAACCCCTTCACTTGTACGTGTGGCAATTGAGCGATCCAAGAACCCATTGCTTTCTGTGATGTGTGGGATTGCTTCGATTAAATATTTTTCGAATAGAAGAAATACGACAGTAAGCGGTAACAAACTGTATGAAGAAAAGATCCATTCAATGTCGTGTGTTTATTTCATCCGATAGTTATAGCTGTGTAAGTGAACTCCATTAACAGACCTGCTTTTCAGGATCATCAAACCCGAAATAGGCTAACTTCCGACCAGCTAATCGTGACGCAAACTCCAACACCGCCGACAACGGCTCTTTCTGTGCTAGCTTGAAAATACATCCAGCCACGAATGTGTCACCGGCACCGAGACTATCGCGTATCACTTCCGGCGGGTACGTTCGTTGACTATACCAACTGCCATACTCATCCATTGCTATCGAATCACACGCACCCCACGGACAGATGATGGTATACGGGCCGGGATGGGACTGTTTCAGTGCCTGTATAACATCTCGTGCACTCTCGTGGCCAAGAAAGCGGCCAAAGTCTTTTCCCACAAACACCACGTCGACACCATCGACGAGTAGGTCCAGATTGGAATGTCGTGGTTTTTCCATCTCTATGGAAACGATCACCTTGGCGTGGTGCTTGTTCCAGCTACGGATGCAGTCTATCATCTCAACAATTGCCAGTGTGTTGCGTCTTCCCTGGAAACATTTGCGACAAAGTAATAGTATCTTTTGCTCGAAGCTTTCAGCCAACACCATACTACCTCGAAATGAATCCATGCGTATTCATGTAGGTTAATTTTCTGGAAGTCTTCCAGCGTAAGTTCCGGCAGGTCCGGATTACTATGCACGATGGTTCTTGTGCCGGTGGCGAGACTCAGCCAAACGGTAGATAGTGGAACGTGTTTGTCGCGATGGTACACACACTGCCCGAACTCGATCTTACGCTCACGAAGGTCCTCCAGTGCAAATAGGAACGTTTTTGAATCGCTAAACGATGCAAGCAATTCACAGCGTGCACCGAGATTGGCCAAAACGGTGCAGTTGTTGGATGCATTGCCACCACGCTGCCAGCGGCTAGTATGACATCGTTGATCGGAATCCTCCTCAGGGTATGTATCACATACCTGGATGATGTCGATGTTGCAAAGGCCGACGCAAAGAATTTTCTTCGTTGTCGTCTGGGTGTCCTGATGCTTTTCAGCCATTCGGACTACAGATGTTAGAATAGGACAAGGAAACGCTTGTTACGTTCTGTTTTTCACTGTAAATATCACAAGATTTTACATTTTTTGTCATAGAAGTTGGATACTGTTGGATGATTCAGAAATAGTAAATTAACCCCTAAAAGCACACTCCTAATGAGGCATTCGTGAAATATTGGAGAATTTCTTTCTTCATCCTAGAGAAGGTAAATTGGAGAGACTTAAAGCTGATTTTTTTTTGGGAATCGTCTTCTTAAAGTCCGTAAGCACTAGTATTAAAGTTGTCCACAGTTGAAGTTCGAGAGACAGGCTTTCCGGCAGATTATTGGTCCAATATATGCCTTACCAAACTCTAGCACATTAGTCATGTCACATAAATACCACCGGACAACCCACCCAGTAAAGTTTTTTTCAAACCAGAACAACTTAAAGGTAAATAACTAAATTAGTAACACAATGCACAAACACCGTTCGCTTGTTTTTTCACGTTCAAATTATCTTATATTTTGGTGCATTGCATTTTTCAACAACGTTTGGCAAGTACAACTATCAGAAGTACTTTTGGGAGTATCATTCGAAAAAACAACTCGAGTTAAAAAAAAAAGGAAAACGTAATAGAAATCAACAACACTCTTATTCTATTCTGGAACACCTTCGGCACGATCGTCGGCGACACTACTGACTCTGGTGGTTGATATCGTCTGCTTCTCCCCTTCACAGATCTAACCCGGTATCGATCAGCTCACGCAGTAGAAGCGATGCGCGCCTCGGTAGCAGTCGTAGCAAATGGCTTAGGAAGAGTAAATATTTCGGGATGCTAATTTCTAGCTCGTTTCGCCGAACGCCCGCTATTATACGGCGGGCTGCTTCATCGGATTTGATGCGTCCAAAGGCGGAAGAAATGCGCAGTCGGATGTCGTTTAGGCAGTGGTCAGTAATGATGAATGGGTAGATGTGCACGAGCGTCGTGTGGATGGTGTGTTGACGCTTTTCGATGCGTAATTCCTCGAGCGTAGATTCGTACAAACCTTGCACGGCAAACTGTGACACGGCCAGTGGCATTTGATGCTTCAATCCGCTTACACCGGCGACGGAAGTTAGGAAGACGATGTGGCCGTGGGATACCTTCTTCATTTTGGGAAGTATCGCTTCAAGGAGCTGCCGCGAGAAGAACGATTGTGAGAATGTGTTAGAGAAGGCTAATAGGAAGACGTACTAAAGTGTTCCATACGTACCAGGAAATGGGACACAATACCAACATTCAAAGTCACTTCGATCGGTGGTGGTTCGGTAACGAGACTCCGTGCGCTCGGGACATTGCAGCTGTGGAATAGCATGCTAATCGTGCCCAGATTGCTTTCGATCGCAGCCACGGTTCGGTTGATTTCTGTCTGCTTCGTGACGTCACATTCGTACGCACAGGCCACACCTCCGGCAGCTTGAATTCTCTTCACCAACAGATCGTTGTCCGTTGTTTTCACATCGATACATGCTACCTTTACGCCTAGTTCCGCTAGCTGGATGGCCAGATCATATCCCACTCCTCGACCGCTGCCGATGACCTGCCGAGAGGGAAATGCAACTTATGATCACACGGATCCTTTAGAAAGGATTCTTTCTGGTGCGCGATACTTACTGCTGCTACCTCACCGGTAAGCGATTTCGCTTTGGCCGGCCGTACCAGATGGAACAAAGATTGCAGTAAAGTCAGAAAGAACTGCACCAAGATGATGAATACATCCCAGCAAAAAATTAACGTTGCGTATAACCGTAAGATCATCGAAACGGGCTTCCGGTGACAGTCGAGCCAAGCAGGCAATCGTCGCGGGCTTTCTCTGCCTTCGGACAGCTAAAATAGAACGAAAATTGCTTTGTTATTGGTAGCTGTTTTGTCCCAATTTTTTATTGCTAAAGTTTGTTTTTTGCGTGCGGGGATCACCAATCAGAAGGTAGGATGAATTTGACGATCAAAGTGATCGGTTGTGAGATTTTACTTACATGAAAGCGTGTCGTGTATTGGTTAGGCATTGTTACGCACGCAAAACTTGCACAATTTGCATCGAAAACAATCGCACACGTCTTGCGTGATCACACATTTCCGCGCAGCACAATACAGATGTTAAATTTAATTAGTTCCCTATTGCGACAGACCGTGACAGAAGAGCCGTGACTAGCTCGCGGAGGAATGTTCTGGTCAGATACGCATTAATCCCGTTTCGAGACAGAACAACAAATAAAAAAAAAAACACGGCTAGCTCAAGCCAATGATGCATCGAACTTACCTCGTTACCTGTTGCTCGAGGGGGTACTTTCCAAAGCGGTAATTAACACACGCGGCTTATTCGGTTTATCTCAATCCAAAGTCCGACCACCGCGGCTGGGGTATGCTGCTCGTTTGCACGTACAACAACGTCGACGACAGTTGAGAACATGCGTGAAGTCCTCTCCTATCAGTAACCAACAGACTAACGGACACCGACGACCTTTCTTGAGATATGACGAAATTTAACCGGTCTTACACTGGGTAAAGAAATGAGACACACTATTGCACAGAAATGTATCTATTTTATCGTGCCTTACGTCCAAAGAAATGATAATCTACCTTTTTTCAATTTAAACTTGTGTAAAATAAGCGTTGATAGTGCATGCACGATGTTTTCTTGCCCTCTACGCTGGATGAACTGATAATGAGAAATGTCATAACAAACCGGATTAGCCGGTTGAACGATTTGGGCGCTTTTGCTCCAGCCGCTCTGGTTGGTATATGCACGCGAGTTAAATACTTCAATTTGAATTTTCATACCCTTTTCCTAAGATCGTTACAGGTCGTTCGGTTATAAAATGTTGCTGTTAAAAAATGACTTTCCTCTGTAATTTCCGTTGCAAATTTTGAAGCAAATTTTACAACAATCTTGAAGGACAAGTGAATCACAAATATGATGGAAAAGAAAATATTAAAGAACTCAAATAAAAAGGTTAAATTTAAACCTGTTTCCAGCAACGGTCTCCCCTGTGTGCTAGCGATCCACTCAATAATTCGTGACATAAAACAATGTTTCAGCATTGTCAGTTCACTTTGAAGCAGGTTTTGGCCCATTTTGGTTCGTACTCCCCTTATTGACACCTTTGTCGATGCATTTTACCCCCAAATACTACTTCCTCAACTGGTATATCCTCCTGTTACTTCAAATCGAAACTTTGGTGCAAAATTCTGCTGCGCTTTCCGATACAAACACGAGATGAGAATGTTTTTCTCATCGAAGGGAGAGCATAATTATGCTTTGAAAAGAAATGCGAAGCAGAAAGAAAAATGTCTTTCTTCTTTGATCTTTCTCTTTCTATATTAAAATCATTCTTTCTTCAATGATAGTCTTAAAAGTAAAGATGAAGATACTAGGATTTAGTTTACGAGGTTTAGTTACCACCACATCAGCCGAATAGATCTTCATCATGCGACCCGGGGGCCTTATACGAGGCCCTAGATGAGTCATAGACGAACCTCGTACTCATTTCGTAGCTGATCTTACGGGGAGGAAGCGGAGTTAATCATTCTAAGGGTAAAGGGGTTCTCTAGCCAGCGAGGCTCCCCTGGCGGTCGCCAACTTCGCCCAATAAGATAAGCCGCCATGGGATGGGAATACGCTCCACCTCGAATAAGCGGCTTAAGATTTAAAGAGAAGATCTTTGCCGAGAAGACGGTAGGCCACAGATAATTTGTGTCTCCTGAAAAAAGATCTGCAGAATTTGGTTTAAAAGGAATAAACACATTGAAGAAAACGAACAACCAAAGTAAAATGGTTCGATCTTCTTTGGCAGAACTTGTTTGAAGGTGGCTCGGCATCTCTTGCATTCGTTTTCTCATCGTTTTGGGAGTAAAATTTGCAGTTTCCCTATTAACGGTGATATCACGACCCCAATTTATATTTCACTGAAAAATGACCTCGCGTAGAATGCTCGCGATTTGTGAGGAATGGACTGGAACTGGAAGCACTGGAAGGAATGAAAAATTTTGACGATTTTGCTCTTCTTACTCACCGATTTATCTTGCGATAGAGCTACTTTCGAAAGCATACACGCTGCCTAAATTATGTTGGTACTCGATCAAATCAAACATCGCTAATTACGTTCGCTGCTCCATCTTACAATGTGTCCAAGACAAAGAAAAGAAAAACAAATTATGTTCTCCCAAACTGATGCTCCCTTTCTGCGGCCCAAAACATTTAGGTCATCTGCCTATTTGGCCACAGCCACTGCCGCGGGCCATTATTACGAACGCAACAATGAAATCGTTCCACACGCCGTAAACGTGGGAGAAGGGTCAGCCCAATTTCCAGCCCACTCTGCTTATAATAATCTGATTATAAGGGAAACCAAACAAGCGATTGCATACCTTTCGGGCGGAAGGGTTCCTTGGCGGAAGTTTTGTTTTTTTCGGAAAGGGATTGTTCAAAACAAATCCATCACTAATCACACCTAATGTCAATAAATTAGCTAACCAGCTAACAAGCTAATATTGCAAGCAAAGTCATATGCTCCACACACTGCTTCAAACCTGGCTGGGCAGAGCTAACAGGAGCGTTCTACCGGCGCCAACAACACATGCATAACAACGTTGGTAATTGATTCGTGCCTCAGGTGCTTTACCAGCAGCTTAACGCCGATAATTATACCGTTTGTTTGGTCGCGCTTTACATGCCTGAACGACTGAGTGCAACGTTCCGTTCCGATGTTCTTCAGCTCGAGTTGTGGAGGCATTGATTCATAATCGGACACTTGGACCCGGTGGTGAGACCGAGCCCGAACCATTCCGGAAAGTAATGGCCAGTTCTCAGGCACGCCAGCATGCAATGTAGCGGGTTTTCCGTCCCATCCAGAAGAATACTTGGGAATCCGGACCTAACTGTCGTGTGATGGTGAGGGCTAGGAGGCTAGGCCACTAGAGAGATGATGCTGATGATGATGATGTTTTCTTCGCCCATCTTCTCACTGGGCGGAAATTTCTCGTTTCGTCCGATTCGTGTGGACTAATTTCCGACGAGGTATTAGGTAGTGATTGTGCAGATTGACAGCCGTAAGACGGGTGGAAATAATGCTGCTTCTCCTCAAACTCGGGATGGGGGAAGCATCACGAATAATGCCGCACCAGAGAAAGGAGGTGAGCTCGAGACATAGATTGGCTGCCATCTCGGCAACAAATTGTTATTACACTAACATACACAACCCCGCCGGCCAGTCCCCTTCGGAGCACTTTTCGGGGTGGAAATTTGGCCCGTTTCATTACCTTGGTGGGCATCTTTCACGACCATCAGGTCATAGATCTCCGATCTTGGACCGTACCGTAACCATTTGAAAGTGTACAAATCGATAAGCAGCCGATCGTGTGTGTGTGCACACACACACACAGAGAGAGCGAGGCACGATGTTTGTTTCCCGGGGTGCGGCTAGATGCGCGTCCCGTACGCGCGATCGCGAGAGAAATCACTGCAAAATGTTACCACTAACAACATAATAACGCTCGCTCGGAACAATTATCCGTACGAACTTTCGAACGTCGACGAACGCTGCGCTCGCGCCAGCGAGCGAGAGGTCAGCGATCACCGTTCCAAAAGGATTGCTGTGGTCAAACACCTCGATGACCTCTTGAGACTCCGGCTGGTACCTAATACTGGAAAGGTGCAATAACGCTTTGAGTTGCACTTACACCACTTACGCACTGGAAAAACAGATTCTCTCCCGATGCGTTTCCCCGTTTTTTCCGAGTTCTTTTTTTCCGAATCATCCAGCGAACAAACATTCATTTCACGGTTGGTTGAGGTTTGTGCGTGTGACTAGCAGTGGTCCAGAAGTTCTGGGGAGAACGAATTGCGATTTGAAGAACGCTTAAACGATACAGTTAAAGTATGGGGGCAGAAGGGTTTCAGAAGGAGTTCCGTGGAATGGAGCAGGAAGAACTAATTACCCTATTCTCAACATTTTCCCGTACTGATGAGAGGCAACGGCTGGAACGGAGAAGAGAGGAACGGAAAGAAAGTTGCACACTATGTAGGGATTTGATTTGTGGACTCATGGCTGCATACTAGCCATTCTTGCATGCGAAAGGTTCTGCATAGTAATGTGGTTGCATGATGGGTAAGCGCGAGCAAGCGTCTGATCTCCCTTGAGGGGTTTTTTTCTTGGAAAAAGGGAGCATTACAGCAGGTCGCTCCAGACAAACTTGCAAGAGCGAGAGCTCAACATGTTTCTTTTGCACAATGACGCACTTTGGACGAGGAGTTCTTTTGAGCACTGGGACTACTCTGGGAGTACCTATCCCGTATGGCTACCTTTACGTTCTAAAGTAAAGGACAACCCCTAAGAGCACTCCCTAATGTCTTTTGCAGAGCTATGGTGTGCGAGACAAAACTGACGTCAGAATCCGAGTTCTTAGAGTCAGGTTAAAGTGGTCTAAATGTCAGGAACTTCAACTGTTCCGCATAGATAATTAGTGGGAGCTTTGGCGAGACTGTGCATGTCACATAACCCCACGATTTCCTGCTTTAATGTATTCTCTATTGGAGAGGGCGTTGTATATTCCGGACGTAATTTCGGACAGCAATGTAAGTCCTCTACGGGTACGAGTCTTGGACTATGCTGATGGAGGACGCCAATGCACTCGCCATTTTCGAACGGCAAGTGCTAAGGACTATCTTTGGCGGTGTGTGCGAGCAGGGCATGTGGCGAAGGGGAATGAACCACGAGCTTGCTGAGCTGTTTGGCGGTGCTGATATCCTGACGGTAATCAAAGCCAGAATGATACGTTGGCTGGGGCACCTGGGAGATCGGATGCAGCCGTGGATGGAGGACTGCAGCCCTGGACCGAGTTTCGAGGAAACTGATTAGTGACGCGACCTGGTCATGTCGACGCGACGTGCTCAATCCTGAACAGGCCAAGAAGCAGAAGTTCTTGTTTTTTTAGTTTCAGTGAAAATTTGTGCAAAGTTTTTGCTTTTCTTTTGATACTTTAGTTCTCCATTTTTTTTTCCTAATAACCGCATAATTTTGAAACACAACTAGATTCATAGAAACAAAACATAATTGTATGATGCAGCCTTATGATATCATTCCTCCCCGAAATACATAACTTAATGATGCGTTCGGTATCGCTTCCCAACACCCAGCCCCGCCCATATCTTAAGCAGCTCTGGAAAAAAACACACATCGATCGATCATTATCAATTCACTGGCATTTCCCAGAGCACTGGCTAAGATCACAAGCATCGATCGGGGCGAAGATGTGTATTTTCCTTCGGAAAAGATTCCATATTCCGCTATACTTTCTCCCAGGGTTTCCCGGCTTGAGAACGGTAACACAAAACGTACACAAGCGCGCGAAGCAGCACATCAGGGCCCCGTGCAGCGTTGTTGTAGCGTTGTTGGAAACGCTGCTGCCAGAGCGTATGCGTCGAAAGAGAAGCAGACGAAAGCGCAATTGTGTAAGGTTGCTTCTTTTTATCTGCCACGGAGTAGTCCGTTCCGGTTCCAGTCTGCAGTCGATATTCAACCCGATCGGACGCACGCAACCCGGAGAACAGCTCGGGCGACCACAAAAACCTGGTTCTGGAACTGGAGAAAGAGGTTCCCCATTTGATTCCAGCACCACCCCGAGAAGTGAGCTTAAGAAAAGAAAGCTTGCTGAAGGAAGTTATTTCTTTTGTGTAGAGGCGGGAGTTGCTTTTTTTCGGTTGATCGAGTGAAGTGTGTGTGTGTGTGTATGTTTGTGTTTAGGGCGTAGTCCCTTTTCTGCCCTAGATTGCCTGCAATTCTGGCAATGCAGGTGTCCAGAAGTTGTAGCATCATCCGGAGTACTTCGAGAAGAGTAGAACATTAAGTGCACGAACGAGATTGCAAGACTTGTGTGAAGATTGTGTGCCAGAAGAAAACAAACGTGTGTGGTGTGTGTGTGTGTTAAAGTGGCCCCAAGTGTGCCAATAAGTGTCCAACGGCATCTCGTAGAAGAAGAAGCTGTTTCGGTTTGATTGAAAAGGTGTTAAGAATAGCAAGCGTTACCTCCTGAGGAAGTCCATCAAGAGCGTAGACTTCTAGGGTGATAAAACGAGCTGCACGAACGAGCCATAGAGTAGACCTAGGGGGCTCGTGTGATATTTTCCATCCATTCCAACATCCAACCGGGCCAAGACACCGGGAATATAACGGTAAGAATCTTCAAATGGCTAGAATGTTGGTCATTGCTCGACACCGCAAAAACAGCTCCGAACGCACAGAGTACATTCAAATGAAGCTGATGGATTTACGTCAAGAAGAAGCTGTGCGTGTGTGTGTGTGTGTGATTTTTTCTTCATCTTGCGGTCTGGATTCCCACTTTCTTCCCAAGATGACAACAAGAAAAGCAAAACAAAAAGTGATCTACAGATGAGATCTGAAAGCTTTCCTTTTGGAGAATGCTTTCTTGATGGTGGTTGAAGATCGCACACTAAACAAGAAAGGCAAAGTAGGCTAAGCGACTACTACCCATGACGTGCGCCGGGAGATGAATTGCCCCGCCAGCAGTGTGATGGTGTGAATGAACTTTGGCTTTTAGCTCTATGGAATGAGGCCGCCACCCTCCGTCTGATGACGACCGATCAAGAATGGTGTGGCTTTGCTGGTGTTGTATATCGGAAGAGTTCCAACTTTGGAGCGGGTTCTCGCTTTTTTTTTGTTGATAATCGTTATTAAATGACTCAAGCCGATAGGATGCCTCTATCGGTTCGATCCTAACTGTACTCTCTCAGCGGATAATCCATTGCCAATGAATGCCATAATTACCAAACAAACTAACTTCTTTTTTGCATTGCTTGCCTTTTGTGGCAGGAATCCGCGGCTGGATTTGCTTTGTTGTGTCTTGTGGCCCATTCGTATGGTAATAGCTTAATCGATCGTAAAGCTCCCCACCGTAGCAAGGTGAAAGTAGTGACCTCATGCGTGGGTCTGGTGACGACAGGTCCGCGTGCAAGAATTTCAACGCGCGCCCGCAACGCACAAGCGACGAACCTGCTTTTTAAACCGAACCGTTTTTCTTTAAACGATTCGATACGGGTATGAATTTTTAAAAGCATTCAATCATCATGCACGATACAAAAATTTCTCTTCAAAATAGAATTAAATTCGGAACGGAACGGATGTGAATCCTTTCAGGTGAAGATTTCACCAGCAAAATTGTTGGAGCTCTGTTGCATCCAAAAAAAAAAATCCATCAAAATTGACCTAGAAAATGGTGGAAACAGCTCTTGCGGCCAATTGTTCTTCCCAATGGCAAGCACTAGAAGGAAATTGGATGATGTGCGCGGGTGTCCCGGAGTCGATGTTTGAAGAAGAGAAAGTGTAACACGCCACCGCCACTACTAACACCCTATTCTCTTCTCGAACAAGGCTTCCTTCCTGCTTCCAATTCCCGCGCCAAAGTTACATCGTCAGGGGGTTTTGTTTCCCGATTCTCACGCGCCTTCTCATGATCTCGTCTGATTGTTGTGATCGCAACGATAAGCGCAGACTTCTCTACACGCTGTAGCCCCGTATCGCACTGATTAACCTGAATTTCATGTGAGACACACAAGCACAAGGCCTCCCGAAAAGCTTTAAGAACCCATTGTGCTGCTGTTACTTACGCGAGCGAGGAAATCAGGGTGCCTCCGGGCTGGAAATCATGTCAAACGTTAAGCATTTGCTGTTTTCCTTTCCCTTCGGTGCTACGGCACCACACTTCTTTATTATAGGAGTTGTGATGGCCCGATTTTGTGTGTGTGTTTTTTTTTTTTGCTATAAAAAAAGCTACACCAACCTGATCGTGACAGTGCAACGAGGCGCAGAAGTCTTAAGGAGGATGTTTGTTGTCACTAGCCGGGAACCAGACAGCACACCTTTATTGCCTGGCTGCTGCTCATGAGCTAAATGGTACCATTTTACAGCCACCAACTTGAGGGAAAACAGTAGTAAGGGTATACAACCACCCATAAAACTAGCTCAAGCTTAACCGGGTGGTTTTCGTTCGTTCCTTGGTTGACTTAAGTAAATATTGTTATTCGCGGCGTTGTGCCTTCTGTTATTATTATTTTTGCATACACATACACTCACTCAGCCATCTCTTTCTCCCTTGAAATGCTTTCCCTTTGGGGTGATTCTGGCTCCAGAGGGTCCACTGAATCCAGGGGAGGTTTGATGGGCCTCTTACTTCTCGATCGTTCGAGACTCTGACTGCTGACCGGCTGTGTGCTGTTGTTATCGTTGCATGGAGAGCAAATCTTACTAAAAAAAAACCCTTTGTGGAATTGCTTTGCTAATGGACATGCAGCATATGTACTACTGTGAGTGTGTGTGTGTCTGTGTGGGAATGTGAAGAGTCATAGCCCTCTCATGTTGGGAAGCACTCGTCGGAGTCGGATCACGCGGAGGGAAAAATATGTAGGTACGAGATGAAGCATAATATCGTAACGGGATTCTCGCCTCCCCGTGCCCGTACCACCGGAGTTCATGAACTTGAAAACGAAACCAATGATTTGAGAACCCGGTCTGTGCATTCTGTGCTCTTCTCGAGCTCGTTCATCCATCTGTCTTTACACGGAGAAGAAGAAAAAAAAGTCATAAATGGGAACCCCTCACCATCATCAGCTCGCCAAGCAACCACGTAAAGGGATCTCTCAACGCTGCCCCAAAGCAGCATTGATCCATGACCAAAAACTGAAGATCAAGTTCAAGGTACTGGGGTCTGAATCGTTGCAATCACCGGAGAGAGAGAAAGAGAGCGCACACTCCACAAGATGCGTTATGCAATGCGTGCCCGCGTGGAGAATCGAAATCGGGAGAGTCACAGCAACCGGGACCGGATTCGTGTGCCCTCGAATACGTACGGAATGGGGCGAAAAATGTGGATACGCTAGAAACATATCCTCCAGGTTGTGCGCCCTGCCATCGTACATCCAGCGCAATTTAGGTCAGATCGGGTGATCCGGTGGTTCACCTTCCTTCCTAATATTTAACGGTGCATATGGGAACGGGCGGCTGTCGAGTCGCTGTTTATCTCTTTAGGAATCCCCACCTGCCTAGCACCATTGTTGTGCAAAACAAACAACAGAAAGCACGGGAGAAGTTCGGGCAATCGTGCAGAGCACAAATGGTTAGCACATTCTTGCCGCAAAAAACGAGGTTACCCCAGCACTTGTTTGTCGAGTGCAAATGGGCAAATGGTGGAGGGGGGAGGGGTTGAATGTCCTTTATGGTATGTCCGCCGGTGGCCGGGAACGGGAAGTAGGTGACATAATTCGATTGGAGTCGGTGACGGTCCGTTATGCGTGCCAAGTCCGCCAAGCCAACGGTTCTTATGACGTGTTGAAATTCGTCATTGTCAGCCCGTGCGGTTGTGCTTTGTGAACTAGGTTCGATGATGATTCAGCGTATTGTTCTTCCCTTTTTTGGGGGTACTCGATCGTTTACGCGTGAAACGGAGTTTTGAGTTAGTGGCCGAAAATGCGGAACGCCTGTTTGTATGCAAAGGGGCAGAAACAAACAAGCGAAACCATTTACCTTAATCTCGTTCAATTTCTTCAACAAGATTTTCTTTTATCATTTGTCTCTCCCTCGAATAGAAACATGAAACTCATCACTGTATACTTGGTGGCTCTGGCGCTGCTAGTTAGCTCAGCCCTTGCCCGACCCAATCTGGTGGAACCGATCTATCTACGACGGCGCAGCAATCCATTGGAGATCGTCGAGGAGAGCGTAGAAACGAGCAGCCTACCACAGGACAGTTCGGCCCAAAGTAGTACGGAGCAGCTGCAGTCAACCATCGCCGGTAGTTCGGAGGCCGCCACCGACAGGACCAGCACAAGCACGAGCAGCAGCAGCAGCAGCAGCAGCACGTCCACGCACCAACCAAGGTACCAAACTACTAACGATGGTCTCTCTAGCGATAGTTTAATTAAGGAATTTCTACTAAAAAATTTGGCCAATCTGCAAGGCCAGTCACCGGTGCCGGTGGCAGCACCACCAGTCCCGGTCGATTCGGCCGGATCCGAAGAGCAAAACACACTGCGCTCGGTATCGCTCGGGGTGTCGGGGGGTGTGGGTTATCCGCCGCTACCGAACTGGGATCCGCCAGAGAAAACGTACGTCTATCCGATAAAGACCCAGTACCCGGCGGAGGTGGAGATCGGTCAGAAGCGGAAACCTGTTATCCACAAAATCATTACCAAGTGGTCGGATAAGACGTCGGACGTGTTTAACGTGGAGTATGGCACATCGGCCGCGAATCTGCTGAGACCTTCCAGTCAGGTCTACACGAACTTTGGCGTTACTAGTCCGGTGACGGATGCACCAGTAAAGCAGCAGTTTTATGGTGGATTTGGTGCTTCACCGGAAGTTTTATCGACCAACTTTCAAACACCATCGGAAGAGGTGTACCAACAGGGACCGGGACCGATCGTGAGTGATCAGTTGATCCCGGTGAGCACTTCCGGTACGAAGAATAAGAAACACAAAAAGAAGAACAAGATTAAGATCACTATTAAGCCAACACCGACACCAAACCCGGTGAAGGTGACGGTACTCTCGCAAGCCGACCCGGATCGTCCGGATGCTGTGTATTCGGGTGAGCAGGCTGTAGCGGGTGGGTGGAACCCGTACGAAGAGGATCCTTACGACGAGGTGGATGACACGAACCCGTACGATGAGGCAGGCAATTTGAAGGGTGAAGGCGTTACGGATTGTAACGAGATCAGCATTTCGCTGAGTGGTAAGCAAGGCTGCAATGATATCCAAATCGCCATCAATGAGGATAATCCTAGTCCGACCAAGCAGGGTGAATTGACGAAGCTAGGTCCAGGAGTGGGCGGTGTGTTGCCCGGTGCGGCTGTCGCTGCAGCGGCCGCCGGAACGGCTGGAGCACTGTCTGCGGCACCGCAGGCAGCAGCTGTCCCGGCGGCAGCTGTAGCGAGTGACGTTGCGTTTGCGGCTCCACTGGCCGCCGCAGCTGCACCGTTGGCGGCGAATCCAATCGTACCGGTAGTGCCTGCCGCTATACCGGCCAGTCCAGTGTCTAGTTTTCTCAATACACCGATCAGCAGCATTGTGAGCAATATTATTCGACCACCGGTGCGTATCGGGAGTGCAGGACAACCGGCAGCTACTATTGGGAATGGTATTGGATCGAATCAGAACAAGCTAAAGCCAAAGCCTGGCAAACCCTCGCACGATCACGGTTCCTATTCGCTGATACCGGACGTTTCGCACGCACTGCTTGGCATGATGGCTGCCGTATCCGCCATGACACCGATGAACATGTTCGTGCTGGGCATGACCAGCTTACCGGTGCTAGCCATGATCATCGGCACAGTGGCGGCCGGTATGTACATGTACAAGTTCTACTATCCAACGCCAGTACGGCACTACACCACGACGGTGTTGGTGCAGAAGAAACCGCCCGTATCATACCACTGGACACGTAGACCAGTTCGCCCGGGAAGACGACCGATCCATACGTCCTCCTCCTGGACGGATTATGATCCTCACAGTTGGGGTCCGGCAGCTAGTTGGGACAATGATCGACGAAGTATGCGGCAACACTCCGATCCTTACCGACGGCACAAAAAACCCACCTCCAACAGTACCACGATGTCCAGTGCGCGAACGTGATGAGACATTCGCGAAGCATCGCTTAGTGTGCCAAGCGTCTCTGGGTGTATCGGTGGGCCTGGATTTTTTAGTAGAACATTCCTTGTGCATACAAATAGTCAATAACCTTCCAAAAAAAGCAAAAAAAAAACAAAAACCAAGCATCCAAATCATCATCAATTCCCGTATCGCATGAGTAGCATGGCCTTTTTAGCTTGTGTTTAGTGTGCAGCGCAATAGTAATAGTAATAGCTAGTGTTGTAGCCCTTTTTAGCTGTGTAAGTAGCATACAAATATCAAACAATGAAACTTAAGTACTAATTCCACTGCATGTTGCCGGTGCTGCTACTGATCAGCGTTCGATTTCTAAACCACTCATCTCCTACTCTCTCTCTCTCACTCGCTATCTGTCTGTCTGCCTATCTGTCTCTCATCGGTGAATTACTACCTCTATGCATCCCTCATCATTCTACAACTCCCAAAACAAAAAAGCTGTTTAAGTAATCGTCCTATCATCACATACCTTTTTTATGTTTGCATGTTGCATGAGATTAGCTTTTAATTTTGTTGCGCCTGTCTTCTCTCTCTCTCTCTCGAGATCTTGCTCTCACACTACGAGCGAGAAATGTTGCGGCATACGATCGATTTGTTTTGGTAGACATAATTAGTGTAATTTCATGCCGTGTGGCCTATCACGAAGCAGGTGAAAAGGAAGCTGAAGCTGATGCGTGAACAGTAATAGATTTATTAGCCAACGCGGCCTCTAATGGACAATGCGCGCGCGCTCGCTTGGACGACGACTGAAGAAGATTCACCGTACCTTAGTGCAATAATAAGAGTAAATACGTAAATCCGGTGTGTAGAGACGGGACGTACACCGGATGATGTTCGGTTGTAATTTAGTCTGGCATTAGAGCTAATTGCTCGATCGGGGCGTGATCACCGTGAAAGCTCGTTTGACAATCGAGAGATACAAGACAAGGTCTGTGGGTGTGTCTGTGTGGGATGTCTTGACGATCTCGAAGAGCTCAGTGGAGGTTGTTATCCGACTGCTTCTTCTGTGTCTAGAGAGACACGATCAACAAAATGATCACCAGATCAAGCTTTCACCGACCCGGTAGCTGCAGTAGTCTGTAAGGTTTAGAGAGATGTATGTATAGCTCGCTCCCTCGTAAGGTGTAAGTGGTTGATTCTAGTTGTTTTTAGCTGTGTAGAGTATAATGGTTTTTAACTATGGTAAGCGTAACTATGAATAGTAAGAGGAAGATTTCAGCGTTAGTTAGTGTTGCTGCCGTGTAAGACATAGGGGGAGGAAACCCGACGACGAAACGAATCACTGTAAATCATTAGTCTGTAGCGTATCATCACCAATTCTAGTTACTGACTCGTACCTTCCTACTCGCGCCGTCCGTAGCTGGCGGCTTTAGGTGTAAGACAATTTTCGGTGTTTGCATGTGGCCCAATTGCGTTGTTGACCTTGTATACCTTGTACTTTGCATGATCGTTGTGTAGAGAGTAGTCCAAAACACACACACACACACAAACACAAAATACCAACCAAACCAAGTACCGTGACTAACAAAACCGTGAATAAAATTATTACGCTGCGTACGCGCTGCTACCATCGAACCATCGTGAGTGATCTTGAGTTTCTTGCTGTACAAAGTGCCTCCGCATCACTATTACTTCCTCGGCCCCCCCTCCCCCCCATTGCATGCCCCCTCTCCCTCCCCCACCCGTAACCTCTTGCATGAATCTTCGTATTCCGGTTCCGAATTCTCACCACCATCAAAAGCAACAGCGCCATCTGCCGTAAAGTTGAAGTTTCGTGAAGTGTTCTAGAAATATATCTATCTTCTTCTCATTGCAGCTACGCGTTCAAGCGTCCCGAGCTGCTGAAGACGAAGATGGGCACGTCTGGTTTTGTGGTGTCCACCAGCACGAAAGTGCTAACCGGGGGTGCTAGTTCCGCGTCCGGTGCCTCCCAACGCCCGCGCCCACAGGGCACAGTTGTGTTGGGTTCGGGTGAAGCGAAAGCCAACGATCAGCTAACATCCCTCTTTGATCGCTATTCAGGGCACGCAGGTGTGGCAGAACCGATGACGGACGAGGAGTACCAGAACGAGCTGCATCGTGCGACGGAACGGGTCCCTCTACGTACGACCACCCCGAAGGAAGGTCTCTCCACCTGGGTACTGCTGTCCGGAAGTGATTCTAGCGAGATGAAGAGTGAGTCGACGAGTGCTACCTCGAGAAAGGCGATTACCACTACCACAACTACCACGACGACGACGCCTAGTACGACACCCAAACCACCTACCGGCGCTACGAAACGGTACCAACCAACTACGAGACGTGTGATGCAAACGACCACACCACGTCCTGCACGAACAACCGTAAGCTCTAGCAATCTGGAGGAAAAGAAAGACAAACCGAACAAACCATTGCCGAAGCAAAAGATCGCATCCACCACACTTAAGCCGGTGATTGTGAAGAAGGTTAAGAAACCGCTTACTACAACCACAACCACCACGACGACCACAACGACGACTACCCCGAAGCCAACAACTACCTCATCACCAACGGTCACCACCGAGATGGTCATTACGGAGCAGAGTGCCTCCACGGTGGCTAACGATCTATCCGCACCCGTCACCGAAGACAACAGCTCGCAGGAATCGTCCACGTTTCTGATTCTTGAACCGAAAGACGCTCAGTTCGATCTGCCCGAAGATCGTTCACCCTCGAAAACGGCACCAGCAGCAGTAAATGGTGGTAAAGTGGGTAAGAAACCAACCCGCAAACCCAACGCTAAAGCTCCCGCTGGTGGCACGAAGAAGAAGCCCGCCAACAAGAAAACACGCAAACCGGAAGTGAAGGACGTGATAGCGAATGATAAGAAACCGGGCAACAAGAACAAGCCCGTCTCGACGCAAATCATCAACTATTTGTCGCGTGAGGTAATGCCCACCGTCGGTGTGGGACTGGTCGGGTTGGTAATGGC